>NW_026732649.1:120000-515000 GCF_028476545.2 Physella acuta | reverse complement strand
CTTGACTTAATACAGGAGGAGGTATCTGCTTGACTTACTTGACTTAATACAGGAAGAGTAACTGCTTGACTTACTTGACTTAATACAGGAGGAGGTAACTGCTTGACTTACTAGACTTAATACAGGAGAAGGTAACTGCTTGACTTACTTGACTTAATACAGGAGGAGGTAACTGCTTGATTTACTTGACTTAATACAGGAGGAGGTAACTGCTTGACTTACTTGACTTAATACAGGAGAGGAGGTAACTGCTTGACTTACTTGACTTAATAATGGAGGAGGTAACTGCTTGACTTACTTAACTTAATACAGGAGGAGGTAACTGCTTGACTTACTTGACTTAATAATGGAGGAGATAACTGCTTGATTTACTTGACTTAATACGAGACGAATTTAAACGTTGGTCTACACCAGGGGTCTCCAAACTACGGCCCGCGGGCCAGATGCGGCCCGCGAGGTCCTCTCATCCGGCCCGCGTAGATATTTTTGTCCACGGAAAAAAAGCGTTTGTTGGTGATAGCTGAGGAACTTTGACCAGAAAAATTAAAGACATGCCAGGAAGAAACTGGCCCCCGAACTGAAATTTGATAGTTAATGCGGCCCCGGACTGAAAACACAGTAACTGTTTGACTTACTGGACAATCATGTCAAACCATTGACATGCAGAGGGTTCCTACTACACTTCACTAATAGCCTCTGTTTTTTTTACAAATCCCTATAGTTGAGTTATACCATCCACTCAGCTAATTTATTTTTAGTCAAAACCAGTTACATAGTCTGATGTCAACGTGACAACATACGAGTTTAATTAAAGCTTTGATTACAGTAAATTGTAATGGAAGTAACTTAGAAAGACTAAAAAATAGTGCAGTGGTTCTAAACCTTTTTGGAGATACCGAACCCCACAAGTTTCATAAACGCATTAACTGAAGCCTTCTTCATAGTTCTATCGTCCGCATAGACAAAAAAAATTCCAAACGTGAATCATGAGTTGGGTGTGCTTGACCTCCACCAAACACTTAAGACTGACTTACCGAATCCTCTGGTTCGATCAAAATCAGAACCACTGCATTAGTACATCGATCAATATTTTTGAACATCTACGATATTAAAAAAAGCAGATCAAATGTTTAGATACACGATGCGTGCCACGTGATATCTTTTTTATGATGCAGGTTGTGAACACGTGATGCAGTGATACAATCGGCAACTGGCCATTTTAACATAAATAACGGTAGAGAAATAATATAAAGACAGTAGGGTGTAAGTCTAGCTGCAGAAACATCAGTTTTGGCGTACCCAACTTGATAGGATTTTGATAGGCATTATTTCATGTTTCTACAAGGGCTTTTCCAAAGCTTTGAGCACCTTCTTTAAAGGCAAATCTGTTGGGAGCTTTGGCGAGGGACCTGGGGCGTACAAGAGGCATCTGGACACGCTGCAGGAGGTCAAGAGCTACACGGCTTACGATGGAGCTCCGTATTGCGAGATGGTCACTAATGGAACTGTAAGTGTGACTTCCTACGTATATGTGATGTGGGCTGCTTTACCATAATAGAACTATTTATTTGGGATATTGGGTGCTTACGATTATAGTACTAATTATTTTGGGTGTGGTTTTTTACCATGAAAGAACTACCTATTTTTGGTATAGGGCGTTTAAATATGATATAATTAATTATTTTTTTTTTTACTATAATACAACTCCCTATTTTTTGTGTGTAGGGTGTTTTACCATTCGAGAACTACTTATTTGGGGTCTGGGGTGTTTTACCATGATATACTTACTTATTTAGGGTTGTGTGTGTTATTGCGTTATAGAATTACGTATTTGGGGTGTGGGTTGTTTATTATGACATATCTACCTATGTGGGGTGTTGGTGTTGTAACACGGTGACAAACTAAATACTACTCATGTAATTTCGAGCGGGGGAAATGAACGTAAACCAAAGGTAAGCTCAGCCAAAGTGATGTGTAAGAAAATAACATCCAAAACATGTTCACATACAAAATATTTCAGATAGCATTTGCTGTTACAACTACCAAAGGTAAAATAAATTTACAGAAAAAGACCATCAAAGCACTTCTATTCTAAACCCGCTTTGACAAACATATGTTTTTGTTTGTTATTTATTAGCTCTACAGAACATTCCTTCTACTCGTGTAAATACAGATTCAGCTGTATCAGACTATTTAAATTTTGATGCACGAGTTAAGTACAACATACCTTCTAATAAGTGAGGCATTTATGTTTGTTAGTATGGGGTATACAGACTTACAAAATGGTAAATCCAACTGCTATTTACGCAAACAACTAATTACGACATCCCAAAAATTATTATTATCCTCGGATGTTTTATGTATGGTAATGTTTTTCAAAAAAATAATTCAGTCATTGGAGTGGTGTATTCGTATTACAAAATGAACGTACTCTACAGGTGCTATTTTTAGACCTAACAGTCCCCCAATACAACCTCCCAATCTTCGACTGGGTCATCAGTGTGGAGGTGGGTGAACACATTCCGGCCAAGTTTGAAGATATTTATCTGGACAACTTGGCCAGACATGCCAGGGAGGGCATCGTGCTAAGCTGGGCAGTGCCAGGTAGGATGATTTGACATTTTATTACATTAAATTAGATTTATAAAGATAGAGATTTTACAAATATTGATAAGTGTTAAACAAAATATAAATGTGAGATAAATAGTAGTGCATTAATATATTTAAAGAAATTATTTTTTTTATATATAAAGTAATCACAGATTTATTATATTTTTAAAAATTATTTTATATCAATTTAATAAAAATTGTATTATTTTCTTCTTTTTAGTGCATTTATAAAAGCTTGTAATTATAAACGTTTTCATGTATTTAATATTTCAATGTCTTGTGGCAAACATGCTTTACCGAGTCATATAGCACAAATATCTAGCCGCAGCTGCGGAGTGATTTATTTGACTAGGCTATGTCTCGTTGGACAAGAGGTCCCTTAATTATGTATTTTATGCATGTTAACGCTGACTATACCTCATTTAACCACTACAGTAGTTTACTAGAGGCTTTATAACAATAATAAGTACAATGAAAACAGTGATACTAAAATTAATGACAGTAGGAGTGATGAGTGACTAGTCGTCGAAAACAGTGTTTCTTCCAGACTGTTTTCTCCGCGGGGGTGGGGGTGAGGGGGGAGTTGATATTGGGGGGGGGGGGGGGGAGAGGACAACATTTTCCGGGATGATGGGAGAAACACTGGTGAAAGCATATGTGTTCCGTATATATATATATATATATATATATATATATATATATATATATATATATATATATATATATATATATATATATATATATATATATATATATATATATATATATATATATAATATATATATATATATATATATATATATATGTAATATATATATATATATATATATATATATATATATATATATATATATATATATATATATATATATATAACTATATATATATATATATATATATATATACGGAACACATATGCTTTCACCAGTGTTTCTCCCATCAATATATATATATATATATATATATATATATATATATATATATATATATATATATATATATATATATATATATATATATTACATATATTTATACGTCCGGGGGGGCGGTGGAAATTCTTCAGAGGCGGACGGCTAAGCGAAACTAAAATTCGCTTTCAAAAATTTACATTTGATTCCGTGATGTTTATAAAGTTTATAAATTGCATCAAATACGTTATGGGATATCGTTATCTTCACCCCCACCACCACCACCACCCACCCCAACCTTAGGTCAGGATGGCCTGTCCCACGTCAACAACAAGCTACTCAAAGATGTGGTGGAGCAGCTACGTCGACGTGGATTTGAGATCAGTGTGGAGGCCGGATCTCCTTTAAGAGGCGGCGCACGTTCTGGATGGCTGCAGAAAAATGTCCATGTATACTACAGATCTTCTCCCAGCTCTCTTGTAGAAGACGATGCTTAAAGAAATGTTGATGCATTTATTTTGATTGGACTTTTTTATTGTGTTTGCTCAAACGATCCGTAAGCAATATGAAAATTTGAAATAAACAGTGTACAGATTTTATAATTTTTTTTTAGTTTTTCTCTTTTTTACTTTCTCGAATACAAAATAAAGAGAAGGTATTGTAATCATTGAGTCAGAAAAACAGTTTTGCCATCTTGTCCGTATGTCTGTGTGTTTATGTATGTGTTTGTGTCTGTCTGTAAACACGATAAATTGATTACCGTTACAGCTAGAATGACGGAATTTCATATATAAGTATTACATCAATTTTGTAGATCCGTACCAACTTTTAAGCGATTTCCAATAATCGGAATTGGAACTTTTTCTCTTTCAATTTTTCACAAGTAATTAAAAGACCTAATTTTCTGCCTTTCGTCAAATTTTGAATAATTTCCGTTGAACGGAAGTAGTAAGTTAGGCTATTTCCGATTTCTCAAAAAAAGCATGTAAATTAATAAAGTACTAATAATATTCCGCACTATTATACACATTTTGTTTGGCATTCACTTGGTGTGTAATTCTTTTTCAACGAGATTCTATTCTTTTTAAAAAGTAATAAAAAATGGATTTAAAATATTGTCTTTATCCCGATTTGCCATCCCCCGTAATGTTATACAAGAATATTCGAGAACGTTTAGGGGAGATTACTCTCGGTTTATTTTTAAAGGTTTTTTTCGCTGCAAGAGGGAACATGCTTCGACAGTTAGGTTGAAGCGGCAGATATAGCTTACACTTTACCTCCCCACGAAGAGATATTTGAAGAAACTCTTATACCAGGCCAAAGAAGGGCTGGTGTTTGGTTTCATTTCTGTATATTTGCTTAGAATTATGCTTCTTTGTTTACTCTTTGAATTATAATCCAAGTTCAATGATTACAATACCCCCAGCTTAGTTCGTATGCGAGACAGTAAAAGGAGAAATATATAACCATTATAATAAAAGTGTCGGTTATTTTCGCACTATCTCCTACTTTAAAGCATACAAAACACACCCCTAGGCCATAAATAAAAGAGATTTACCATCGTAATGGCCAGCGACCCTACAAACACAAAACCTACTGGTAAAAACATTTGAATTCGTAGTCTCTTATAGACGAAAATAGTCATATAAAGTGTCTACACACTTTCAGTGGCAAAACAAGTGTTGGTAATGGGATGTCATATATATATATATATATATATATATATATATATACATATATATATATATATATATATATATATATATATATATATATATATATATATATATATATATATATATATATATATATATATGCATAAACTTATACATATGTAAATTTGTATGTTTGACTGTCTTGAGGCATTTCAACAACATTAGTTCGATTCAGCTTTTTTTTCTGCCTTTTTTTTTCCAGGGAGAAACTTTTCAGAGAGGGAGGAGGGGGAGGGGGGGGGGATTAAATGTCCATGTCCTATATGAACTTTAATTCTACCATACAAAACATATACTGGAACCGCGGCGATCGTGTTGATTTCTCCAGCTCTATGCGACAAGTTCCCTTTTAACTATCTTCACACCTGTCTCATTAGAAGGGTGTCCTGCGCAGGGGATCTGGGCACTAATTTAATTCTCGCTTAAACGGCACCATGAATGTGCACCAAGCGGTCGGCAACGGGTAAAATGTTTAGTAATACATATGCCGCTACTGCTTTATAATAGCAAGCTTTTAAATGCCCTGAAAATAAGAAAATAAATCTAATTTGGTGTCTTTAATAAAAATTTTCGTCGCTTCTGAGATCTCTTACAAAGCTTTTATTAAAAACAGCAAATTAGGATTTATTTTCTTATTTTCAATGCATTTAAAATGTTGCAACTATAATGCTGCAATATATATATATATATATATATATATATATATATATATATATATATATATATATATATAGTTATATATATATATAATTATATATATATATAGTTATATATATATATAGTTTATATATATATATATAATTGTTTGTATGAATTGGGAATTTTCAATGTTGTGGGATTTGTTTCCCCTCCCCTCCCAGCTTGTTCCCCTCACCACCGTTTTTATGTTGCTATTTTCCCCTAGGGAAGATGTTTTAGTGGAGTAATCTAGAAGTTGGCGTCAGTCTGTTTAGAATGGTATGTTTTAGCGTCAACGATGAATTAAGCCAGAACATTGTAGCCATACAATGGGTTTTTACATTGTATTGTTATCTGAAATCTTCAACCATTAGTGTCCACATTTTGCTATGACAATATCTACACGACTTTCGAAAGCGTACATATTTTTGTTTTTGTGATACCGATTGTATTCTTGCAAAGGTTTGACTAGATATGTTTGTCACTTTCTGTGGCTATTGACAATGACGTGTGTTAGATTATGTCCTAGTCACAAAGTTACTTACACGAAACAGCTGAGGTAAGTCACATGACCAGTGAATATTGCTTTTATTCAAAATTCTATCATCGTCATCACATTTGAATAGGTTGAGCTAAGATTTAATGAGAAAATAACCCTCTTGTTTTCGAAGTTCGGCTTTTGTTGATTTGTATAATTGACTTGTTTTTGTATTATTGATTTTCTTCTTTGATTTTCTTGTTTAGTGTCGTATGGGCTGTATCCGATTCACTACGAGACGTAAAGCTGTGAAAGCACTTTTAAGGCCTTAGTTTCGCATGAAGACTAAAGTGCCAATCCACACATATTTATTTAGATGTCTCTTTTCAACAGCATCCTCGTTACAACGTACTATGCCATACAATAGAGATTGTACATGAACTAATAAAACGGAATGAAACGGAACGTCATAAGGTAATATTTCTAACATAGTATAATGGGATACTTAAGACTTATATTGCGGTATACAAAATGTAGTGCATTTTAAAACTTTACTTTGAAAAGACGTTATAATAAATAAAGAAATGTAAATGATCGACGAAATAAAACATGATGAATCTATATGAGATATTGCAGTGTGCATTTGAATTACACGCTTTTATTTAGTGTTAAAATCAATGATAGATTTTTCGCGATTTACTAGTAAAATTTAGCTTTGTTAATACTCTTCAATTTAGGCAATAGAGGTAATTGATGTGTTAAAAAAATGCAACACGTTTGAGTACTATTTATACAAATAGTTTTTTTTAGTAAACGTATTTTTGATTTATTAATAAGCTCCATCATACTACGTCGAGTTACTGTTGTCGTTGTTACCATATGATGTGTAGTGTGCAAGATAGGGCTTGTAAGTCTCTTTGCTTCTCTTACTTAAAATTTGAAATCTCGTTAGCCAGGGTCAGATGAATTCAAAGATCATTATCAGTTTTTACGATTTTAAATAACTTAATAATAGCGTAAGTAACATTTATTTCTTTTTTTTTACCGATTTAATAAACATATTCACAATTGGTTTGAAAAATACTAGCTGGCTAGTATGATAAGAAGTTGGTGACCTACTTACAAGCCCTATTGGTGAAGCGAGAGGTAATTTCAGCTGTTGATATGCGTTAGTAAAAAACAGGTAAGATTACCAGCATACCAGCCATACAAGGTTTAAGTAAATTGCGGCTGATATCGTAGTAGAGAGACGGCTTGGTTTCCGAACATTCGACTGCTGACATGAGAGTCTCAATCGTGAACCCGGCGCTCGAGTCCTTAAGACGCATCTGAGTTCACTCAGCTCTAGTGGGTGCCTGACTTAGGTTCGAGAAAGTAAAAGCTGCTGGGCTTAGTGCTTACCACAATATCTCTGCATATGCTTAGGTCACTTAAACAGGTGAACTGTTCTTCACTTGCCCCGAAAAAAGTGTGGTTTGCAACGGTACTTTACATTTATCGATTTACATAACCTAATGCAAAAAAAAATTCCAACTGATGAGAAACTAAGCACCGCACAGCAGATTTATATCAAAAGTTGAAGCCACACATTATAGAGGCTAAACTGGTATTAAACGTGATTTTAATAAAAAGTAGCGTACAGTAATTATTTAAACATCAATGTTAGATTTCATATAGCTATCTAAACTTGCTATGTGTCTAACTTTGCAAGACTCATTCATTTTAAACAATATTCAAATGTCGGCCTACTTAATACACCCCCTCCCCACGTCCCTCTTCCAGGTCGATGTCCGGGGGTCTCCAAGCTCTGACTAAAATGAAATACGTGAGGCTCAGCATTGTACTAACGTGTGTCGTGTCTACCACTGCCCTGTACATACTCACATCTGACGGTAGTTTCTTCACAATATTCGCACATGTTGACACACACCTCGCGACCAGCAGGGGAAATGAGATCCATAATACGCCCCAAGTAAAGACCAACTTGGAAAACAATCGTACACAAACATGGAATCCAGCGTCAAAGAACATCACGAAAACCCCGTCTTCTTACGGTGAAGAAGTTCTCTCTAAATTTCCATTCCTGACTGAACACGTCATTAACCCACATAATTATAAATACGTCATCACTCCTACATTGACGTGTGAGAACCACCAAGCTATTGAGTTAATTATCTGTGTCCCAATTCGCTTCGACAACTTTGAAGGTCGAAAAACAATTCGAGAGACCTGGGGCAGTTACGCTAAAGTCAACTCCCATAATTCAATTCTGATCTTTTTCATTGGGCTACCAGAAATATCTACAGCTGAAGTGCGTACGTCCCAGAAGTTAGTTCTTAATGAGTCAGTTGTGTATGGCGACATCTTGCAAGAAGATTATGTGGACAGTTATAATAACTTAAGTCTAAAATCCGTATCTATTCTCAAGTATGTTTCTACTTACTGTTTAAAGGCAAGTTATATTCTTAAAGCTGATGACGACATGTATATTAATATCCCACATTTAGTTTCTAGTTTGAGACACATGAAAGATATAAAACCAAATTTAAACCTTTTTCTAATAGGATCGAAACAGATCAAAGCGCATCCAATAAGATCAACTAACTCAAAATCGTACACCCCCATCTCGGAGTTTCCTGACGATACTTATCCGGATTACGTATCAGGTACGGCTTACGTCATGTCGGCAAATGCGTCATGGTTGTTGTATGAAGCGTCACAGAGAGTGCCGTTATTCTGGCTTGAAGATATTTACATCACCGGGATGTGCTCCAAGAAAGCCGGCGTGGAGGTTTTAGACAGCGCTTTGTTTTCTTACGGCAAGCCAACGGTGTCAGGGTGTTCGTTCAGACATCGTGTCTCCGGGCATCGGTACAGCACGGTGGAGATTCGACGAATACACAGAGAACTCAACGATCATAGCATCGTATGTTAACAATGATTTCATAGCGTATACATATTTTCATCAATTTAATAGATATTTTATACTGAATGAACAACTTTTTTTTTCCTTACAGCTAAATACTGCTTTTTATACAAAACAATATTTTTCTTTCTTGTACAAAATGTTGACATCGTTTAGAAGTTATTTTTATCATTTTCACAGCTACAGTGCAAAGATAAATTTGTTGTAGTTGTTTTCGTTTTTTTATATATTCTTAGAAAATTATCTTTCATTTTTAATTTACGAAAAATATTTACAAAACATAATGAAGACAATCTGCTAAGGCTTTATTGCATTTTTAATAGAATAAAAAATAGAGCTCAAACTTATACTTATATTTAATTGACCTTGCCATCTATAGTGAAGAGTTAAGCACTATTTACACATAAAATTGCCATTATACAAATGGAATTAAATACAACTTTATGTAGGCTACATCTTTGTTTACATATATTTCTTTATGACGAGTAAGTAGATTTTTAAAATTGTTGCTCTATGTTTTAATCATTGTGTCTTCGCTTAAATAATAATCAACAACGAATGAATACTATTGTTTATTTTTGTTTACATTACACGACTAGTTATTGCAACAATGAGTATTGATTCAATTATAAATCGGCATACATATATTAAATTGAGATGTAACTAGTAATACATATGTGACGATGTTTAGATTTTTCTAAATTTTACAACTGTTTATGTACATTAATAATTTTGAGTGAAGTTAACACATTTCCTCTCATATATTTTAAATAATGTATTATTTGAGATGTAAGTTCCAATTAAATCCGGCTAAATAAATTGTAAGGAATAACGTGGTTCAGAGGTAGAGAGCTAAGCTGCTAATTCAAATGTTTTCAAGTTAGAAATCGGGTCAGGTCAATATGCTGACGCCTCTGTAGCAGAAGAACTCTACTTCATCTGTCCAACATGCCGTGTTCACGAACAGGAGAAGATAATGAAGAATGAAATTGTAGGTAAGTTGGTAAAAAAACCGCTGGCTATTGAAGAAAACACACATAGGCGAAATGTTCCCAGCAAATAAGTGCTACTACTTTATGTGAAAAATGTATACAATTATCTAACTCTTACTGATGTTGAGAAACAGCATTTAAAAGCTAATTATTACAATTGTTTTCAAAGTTTGATTTATAAACTTGCATTTAGTTCAAAATGTCTGTTTGTCGGTTTATGCCATTTTAAAACTCAATGTTGTCCCAACTCTATCTACAGTGGTGAGATGGACAACCCGAGGTACATTGATGAACAGTGGTGACATGGACAACCCTTAGTACAGTGGTGACAAGGACAACCCGAGCTAGAGTGATGACATGGACAACCCGAGCTACAGCGGTGACATGGACAACCCGAGCTACATTGATGAACAGTGGTGACATGGACAACCCTTAGTACAGTGGTGACATGGACAACCCGAGGTACAATGGTGACATGGACAACCCGATGTACAATGGTGAAATGGACAACCCGAGGTACAATAGTGACATGGACAACCCGATGTACAGTGATGACAATGACAACCCGAGCTAAAGTGATGACATGGACAACCCGAGCTACATTGATGAAAAGTGGTGACATGGACAACCCTTAGTACAGTGGTGAGATGAACAACAGGACATACAGTGGTTACATGGACAACCCGATGTAAAGTGGTGACATGGACAATCCAAGCTACAGTCACAAATCAGCAGACATTGTCACAATGTTCAGATACACTCTTCAATCTTCGACATTTTCCAAAAAAAAATTTTTACATACAAAACTTTGAAAAAAACCGACATGTGTTTGATTACTGTAGGCCCTATTTTATTATGATCTTTGTTACTCTATGTAATATACGCGCACAATACAATTAATACATCAGGTTAAGACGTTAAAAAAGCACTTTTTTATTGGGTCAGTATATACTCTAATGCAAAAGAAACGCCACAATCTAGTTAGCTTTGTTTATTTAGGTTTTAAATAGCCTACAGCATTTTGGGTATACTTTGAAGGACATAAAATTAATCCTTATTGCAGCTCAATAGGGTGCTAATGTATCTAGTTCTTCCAACAAACATTTTATCTGGATGTTTTACGATCTCACTAATCTCTATCTAAATCTAAACGAACCATCGATGTGAAAACTGCTCTCTAGTATTAAAAATATTTTTTTTAACCGGAGCCTACCCTCTTAAATGTGGGTTTAGAAATTTGTATTTTTCTTATTTAAGTTTAACTTCCAAAAGTAGGAAATTAGTCTTGTTAGTCTGTGAGACCTACAGCGTGTACATGCAATACAGTAACATGAATGGAAGCTTTTGGGATTATTGACAAACAGGTGGGCTGCTGTTTCTGAAAGATAAACAAGAAATACAAGTCTGGGTGGAAGGGAATATAAAAGACATTGTGGAGGTGGGGGTTGGGGGTGGGGTTGGGTGGTTATAGGAATACAAGGGGGTTGTCTGTTTACATGTATTAGTCTGGATGGTGTTGGTGATTGCCTTTTCTTGAGAGGAGATGAGCTAACATGGGAAGGGCATCATTATCGGCAGTTTCTTCCAGGCATCTCTTCGGGGGGCTTAGCTTCCCCCCCCCCCCCGGAAAAAATTCTACCGCCCCTCTCCCCGAACGAAATGTATATAATTTAAATAGAAAATATATACTTTTACCGTGTCCGCCCCCCGAAGAAAGTCTACCGCCCCCCCTCCGAATATTTCAAGTGCCCCCCCCCCTTCCCCCCCCCCCCCCGAGAAAAAGTCTGGAAGAAACACTGATTTTCTGGGCCATGCTTGTGATGAGTTGATATATTATAAATGCAACGTAGTCAACTTTTTAATTTTATTAACATTCAGTTGTAAATGCAGGGGAAGATGGTTTGGCTAGAGTAACTTTACTGTTGTATGTTGTAGAGAGAGTGACCTTGTGTCTATTTGTAACCTTGTGTGCAGAGGAATCAGGGGAAGTTACCTAGCTTAAAGTAGATTAGATTTATTTAGTGGTTCTCTCCCTTTGATCAGTTACATCCACCAGAGTTATCGGTACTTCCGATGGAAATCTTTAAAGGGGAGCAAATTTTGCCAAGACACTGAACCGCTATATCAAATCTACGACCAAAAAAATTTATTTTTTCAGCAAATGCAACAAGAAACTTCTTTGATTTTTCCAAGGATGACTTGTCGCCATTTATATTCAGGGGGGAGGGGGGGATAATGTGGTCAGCGTTATGCCCAGCAGCCTTTGCCTCACCCTAACCGTGTAGTACTCTACCTCTGGACTAAGCCGTCCCACATTATCATTTTCAAAACACGAAACAAGCGGACACCAATTCAATATTTATTTCTGCGCATGCTATTATTTTCACATGTCATTAACCAAAACAATATTAGGTTGGTTAATGGTAGGTTAATGGCCTAAGTAATAACAGGCATGTACCCGACACCACTTTATCAAACACCTCTACACCAGACACCTCTACACCAGACACCTCTATACCAGAGAAGTGTAAACTGTACTCCTCTTTAACGCTTCTATAACATACACCTCTATATCAGACACCTCTATACCTCTCTATACCAGAAACCTCTATACCTGACACCTCTATACCAGACACCTCTATACCATACACCTCTATACCAGACACCTCTATACCAGACACCTTTTACCAGACACCTCTATACCAGACACCTCTATACCAGACACCTCTATACCAGACACCTCTATACCAGACACCTCTATACCAGACACCTCTATACCAGACACCTCTATACCAGACACATCTATACCAGACACCTCTATACCAGACACCTCTATACCAGACACCTTTTACCAGACACCTCTATACCAGACACATCTATACCAGACACCTCTATACCAGACACCTCTATACCAGACACCTCTATACCAGACACCTCTATACCAGACACCTTTTACCAGACACCTCTATACCAGACACCTCTATACCAGACACATCTATACCAGACACCTCTATACCAGACACCTCTATACCAGACACCTCTATACCAGACACCTTTTACCAGACACCTTTTACCAGACACCTCTATACCAGACACCTTTTACCAGACACCTCTATACCAGACACATCTATACCAGACACCTCTATACCAGACACCTCTATACCAGACACCTTTTACCAGACACCTCTATACCAGACACCTTTTACCAGACACCTCTATACCAGACACCTCTATACCAGACACCTCTATACCAGACACCTCTATACCATACACCTCTATACCAGACACCTCTATACCAGACAACTCTATATACGAGACACCTCTATACCAGACACCTCTATACCAGACACCTCTATACCAGACACCTCTATACCAGACACCTCTATACCAGACACCTCTATACCAGACACCTCTATACCAGACACCTCTATACCAGACACCTCTATACCAGACACCTCTATACCAGACACCTCTATACCAGACACCTCTATACCAGACACCTCTATACCTGACACCTCTATACCAGACACCTCTATACCAGACACCTCTATAACAGACACCTCTATACCAGACACCTCTATACCTGACACATCTATACCAGACACCTCTATACCAGACACCTCTATACCAGACACCTTTTACCAGACACCTCTATACCAGACACCTCTATACCAGACACCTCTATACCAGACACCTCTATACCAGACACCTCTATATCAGACACCTCTATACCTCTCTATACCAGAAACCTCTATACCTGACACATCTATACCAGACACCTCTATACCTGACACATCTATACCAGACACCTCTATACCAGAAACCTCTATACCAGACACCTCTATACCTGACACATCTATACCAGACACCTCTATACCAGACACCTCTATACCAGACACCTTTTACCAGACACCTCTATACCAGACACCTCTATACCAGACACCTCTATACCAGACACCTCTATACCAGACACCTCTATATCAGACACCTCTATACCTCTCTATACCAGAAACCTCTATACCTGACACCTCTATACCAGACACCTCTATACCAGACACCTCTATACCAGACACCTCTATACCTGACACATCTATACCAGACACCTCTATACCAGACACCTCTATACCAGACACCTTTTACCAGACACCTCTATACCAGACACCTCTATACCAGACACCTCTATACCAGACACCTCTATACCAGACACCTCTATATACGAGACACCTCTATACCAGACACCTCTATAACAGACACCTCTATACCAAACACCTCTATACCAGACACCTCTATACCTGACACCTTTAACCAGACACCTCTATACCAGACACCTCTATACCAGACACCTTTTACCAGACACCTCTATACCAGACACCTCTATACCAGACACCTCTATACCAGACACCTCTATACCAGACACCTCTATACCAGACACCTCTATACCAGACACCTCTATACCAGACACCTCTATACCAGACACCTCTATACCAGACACCTCTATATACGAGACACCTCTATACCAGACACCTCTATACCAGACACCTCTATACCAGACACCTCTATACCAGACACCTCTATACCAGACACCTCTATACCAGACACCTCTATACCAGACACCTCTATACCAGACACCTCTATACCAGACACCTCTATATACGAGACACCTCTGTACCAGACACCTCTATACCAGACACCTCTATACCAGACACCTCTATACCAGACACCTCTATACCAGACACCTCTATACCAGACACCTCTATACCAGACACCTCTATACCAGACACCTTTTACCAGACACCTCTATACCAGACACCTCTATACCAGACACCTCTATACCAGACACCTCTACACCAGACACCTCTATACCAGACACCTCTATACCAGACACCTCTATACCAGACACCTCTATACCAGACACCTCTATACCAGACACCTCTATACCAGACACCTCTATACCAGACACCTCTATAGACACCTCTATACCAGACACCTCTATACCAGAAACCTCTATACCAGACACCTCTATACCAGACACCTCTATACCAGACACCTCTATACCAGACACCTTTTACCAGACACCTTTTACCAGACACCTCTATACCAGACACCTCTATAGACACCTCTATACCAGACACCTCTATACCAGACACCTCTATACCAGACACCTCTATACCAGACACCTCTATATACGAGACACCTCTATACCAGACACCTCTATATCAGACACCTTTTACAAGACACCTCTATACCAGACACCTCTATACCAGACAACTCTATATACGAGACACCTCTATACCAGACACCTCTATACCAGACACCTCTATACCAGACACCTCTATATCAGACACCTTTTACCAGACACCTCTATACCAGACACCTCTATACCAGACACCTCTATACCAGACACCTCTATACCAGACACCTCTATATACGAGACACCTCTATACCAGACACCTTTTACCAGACACCTCTATACCAGAAACCTCTATACCAGACACCTTTTACCAGACACCTCTATACCAGACACCTCTATACCAGACACCTCTATATCAGACACCTCTATATATCAGACACCTCTATACCAGACACCTCTATACCAGACACCTCTATATCAGACACCTCTATACCAGACACCTCTATATCAGACACCTTTTACCAGACACCTCTATACCAGACACCTCTATACCAGACACCTCTATACCAGACACCTCTATACCAGACACCTCTATATCAGACACCTCTATATATCAGACACCTCTATACCAGACACCTCTATACCAGACACCTCTATATCAGACACCTTTATATATATCAGACACCTCTATACCAGACACCTCTATATCAGACACCTTTTACCAGACACCTCTATACCAGACACCTCTATATCAGACACCTTTTACCAGACACCTCTATATCAGACACCTTTTACCAGACACCTCTATACCAGACACCTCTATACCAGACACCTCTATACCAGACACCTCTATACCAGACACCTCTATATCAGACACCTCTATATATCAGACACCTCTATACCAGACACCTCTATACCAGACACCTCTATACCAGACACCTTTTACTAGACACCTCTATACCTGACATGGCCGTGCGACTAGGACGTCACTTGAATATTTATAGCAGCTAGCCAACTGTAGGAAGTGTATTCAAATGTTCGGATATCGCCCAATGCCTTGACTTAAGAAGTCTTTATGTGTATGTACAATTTCGTGGAACTCGCCTAACACTATAACATACCAGAACCTCTATCGTTTTACAATGTGTTGTTTTTGTGTGTCTGATTCTAAAGACCGTATAATAACTTTTCTAGTAGATGAATTTTACTGATTTCTAGTAGTCTCGGCCAGGCCCTGAAGGCCATGAAACACATTGACAAACACAAATACAATCAGAAACAAACCAAAACATACAGCACACAAACAAAAATCACAACGAAAAACACCGACTACAACTATATCATAATAACAACATAAAAATATTCATGAGAGAAACACAAACACCAATACTTAAATATGTTATCTGCAACAGACCATTTGGTAATTTTTATTGTGAGTGAAACGTATATAATAGTTGAATACTGGCTATCGTAAGTGAATGTGTGAGCGATCAAACATTTTATTTTGCATGCTTTTTTGAGATCGCTCACTGACTGTAGAAAGTGAATGTAGGGCTATATAATCAGGGTAAATGAGATGTTCGGGGGTTCCACCCAGATGAATGCAAGGGGAAACTGTGTTTTGACTGGTAGAAATTGAAATGTATCCAGTATTTTATCTTGATAATTGTCGCACTTTATGAAGAAGTATAATACCGAAAGTTGATTACTGAAATAAACTGTATTCTTTGTAGATTTTACTATTGATTTTTAGATGCCCACACGACTGCTGCTTAATTATTGGTTTTCACTATAAAAACTCAAATCTTGTTTAAATGTTTGCATCACAAGCTTCGGTTATTTTTTACAAAATATCTATCACGCACGCACACGCATATATATATATATATATATATATATATATATATATATATATATATATATATATATATATATATATATATATATATATATATATATATATATAGGTGACCGCAAATAAATTCAATCGGGGCATCGTTCAAGCTTGATATGTCTGACTGTGTCAAATATAAAAAAAAAGTATATACAATGGTGACACACGAGTCTGTAGATAGATTTATCGTCTGCCAATGTTTTTAATTTTAGTTTACACATCGATGTTACCTTCCAGCTTGACACTCGTGTAGTAGATAACTGACGAGATTGCTGTGTTAACGTCTGAGTGTATAAATTGTGTTCAAACTATAGAATACTGTTTATGTGATTTCATTTTAAAGTGTGCTTTACATCCGTTATGGTTAATATTTTATTTGTTATAGTTTAATGTTTATTCGTTTTGTTTTATTGTATATCTATATATATAATTCTCTTCTTCGAGCCGCTAGAAAACAAGCTGCAAACGCGCTCCCTACCTCCCCACCCCTACATGGTTTTAGTGAGCTGTGTTCACTCTAAATGTTTACAAGCAGAGCCAACGATTTTAAACGTAGGGGGGGGGGGGGGGAAGGAAGGGGGGGTTATGGTCCTTAACGAGCTACTTATAGTGTTTTAAAGAAATATTTTCAGTGGCAGCGTTGGCACTGTCGAATTCACAAATTATGAATTACTGAAAAGTAGAAAAAACAACAACTAATTAGCGGCGTATGTTATGCCGCGGGCCGGCTCGTGGGTTATAATTAATAACTTAACGTTTACATTTTTACCACTTATAGTTTCTTGATATAGTTTATCTGATGTAAACTTTAGATTTTTCTATTCGTTGCGTTTTTGTGTGTATGTGCTATTGCTGCTGTTATATAAGTTAACATGTTATCATGTTGATTTTAAATCATTATATATCATGAATGATATGTGTTATATCTTTATCGTTACCTGCCGATCAACATAAACAGATGCGTGTTTGATTTCTTATCTTAGAGGTATGACGAATTTAAATGATAGTCGCAGCCATATCTAAAAATAGTATAAACCAATAAGACACAAATAGTATGTTGAAATGTAATCTTTATTCCAAGCTGCTAACGAGCCTGTTTATGTAGACATAATTCAAACATAAATTTAGCAAACGTAGTACATTTCTGAGCTAGGTCAACCTTTACGAATTTTATTTGATGCGTTGCATTTTTCTACGCATTCCCGCTTGGAATAAAATCGATTTGACTGGTATATACCACATAATATGACATTTCGTTGTACACACCTATTATTTTTTTTTAATTTATACCAAATCAACATCTTTTTAAAACCAGAACGGATACAATATCGTCTGGTCTGTTCTTTCCTAGTCGGACGAAAACACTCTGCTTCTGCAATTACATTGTGAAAATATATGTACACATTGTTTTAAAAAAAATTGGTTCAATTTAAAATAAAGATTGCTTCATAATAAAAATAAAAATATTTTTAATTTAAGTTACTTATTTTTCACAGGAGGATACTACTTACGCACAGGATTCCTTTTTGGGTTTGGTATTTTTTCAATTTGTTCAATTTGTTCAATTTGTTCAATTTGTTTAAGAAGCTCATATTTAAGGCATGAGTCTGGAACAACCAGTAGACCTATCAACAGACATAGGAAAAACACCTTCAAACACATTTTTTCAGACTTCAAGAAAAGACTGGTAATCTGCGTGTGCGTGCGCTTGATTTGTTTTTTTTTTCAATGTACTCACGTTCTTCCTAGTTATGTTATTTATACTCTGACTATTGTGTACAACGTCACAGTGACGTAGGACTACAGCAAGGGTTCTAAAAATGAGACTCAATAAGCCTAGCATTGACGGGCGAAATGTTTTTTCTCTGCATGATAATTTTCCGTCCTTTCACTTTCTGTATATATATATATATATATATATATATATATATATATATATATATATATATATATATATATATATATATATATATATATATATATATATATATATATATATATATATAAGTTTTATTCTAGTAGTTCACACTCTGGGTAGATATTGCAGACTTAAATAAAACAATTTTAAAGTCATCGTGTTGGTGAGATGTGGGACAGGGGTATTGAAAAGAGGGACACAAAAAAAAGAAAAACGGGACCGCCGTTAAAAATGAATACATTATGACCACAATCACGCAAACAAGCTTAGCCTTTATTTTTTTTACAAGATTTTATTTAACTCACTTCCTCTGTCGTCAGTCGTCAGTCTAGATCGAAACGCAGGAGTCAAAATTCGGTCACTTCTACTTGACCGATACGATTCACATTTGACACGTGGGTCAAGACATGAAGACAATGCAATCTGAAATTAAATTTGACTTAATTGGATGCCTAATTAATTTTTAATGACTTACTTAAAATTTCGGCCGAATTAGTAGGCATGTCTATCCAACCACATCACACGCGTCATCACGTTCAATAGCTGCGCCATCACGTTCAATGGTTGCGCCATCACGTTCTGTAGGCGCGCAATGGTTTTTAGTCATGTAACCCTATTGTAAATAAAACATGTAAAGTACTGAAAAAAAAATTCATAAAAAACGTTTTAATCACAAGCTTTTATGTAATAATGCACTAAAAAGTAGAAAATAAATTATAGACTACTATTTAAATAACTATAAAGAAAAGCGTGGGTCACTTCTTAACATTAGTAAAGGTATCCAATAGATACTAAAGTGACCCACGCTTTTCTTTATAGTTATTTAAATAGTAGTCTATAATTTATTCTCTACTTTTTAGTGCATTATTACATAAAAGCATGTGATTAAAACGTTTTTAGCGCAATTTCCTTTCTCAAGATTTGCGTTTATTAACTCGTCATTTCTGGATGGATGAATGTGTGTCAGCAGCTTTAAGTCGTATCTCCTCCTCAACGAAGCAATATCGATGACTAATTTCAAAAGCAATTAGGTTAACCAAGTTACGAGGATGAACATAGGCCATAAAAATTCCGGGTTTCTTTCATGGATTTCCCGGAAAAGCCAAAAAACCTCGAAAAAATGCAGTTTTTGGCCCATATGTAGGCAACCAGACCACTTAGCGACTTGAGACATGTACCAATCGATTCCTGCCATAATTTAGAACAATATTGCCGAAGAAAGTTTTCAAAAATATCCTTTCGTTTGGTCACGAAATTTTTTTTGAATTAATCAAAATTTGGACCGAATTAGTAGGCATTTTTATCCAACCACACCACACGCGTCATCACGTTCAATAGCTGCGCCATCACGTTCAATGGCTGCGTCATCACGTTCAGTAGCTAGGCGCGCAATAGTTTTTAGTCATGTAACTCTATTGTAAATAAAACATGTATTTTAACCAATGGTTTTACTAACCCTGCTCTTGATTTACGCTACGACAGAGCTATTTTTAGATAACATAAGGAAATTGCGCTTCAATGTCACTAGACTTTTTAATTAACTTGTTTATTAATTTTGTTTAAAAACTTTTTGTGTACTATCTGTAATTACGCGATTGTTTCTTGTGTTTGCGTTTGTGTTGATGTATGTGCCTGTGTTTCATTTTGTGTTTGCGTAAAGTTTATTTTTGCGTTAGAGTTTTGGTTTTGGTGTGGTTGTTTTTGGTTAGGATTAGTTTATTATATATAAACATATGTACATATATATACACATATATATATATATATATATATATATATATATATATATATATATATATATATATATATATATATATATATATATATATATAATATATATATTAGTATGCCCTTAAACTTGAGATCAATAGCTTTACTGAAGCTGAAAATATTCAGATGCAGGAGATGCTGCATATACAAAGTATTTAACGATAAACCTTGAGTTATTCACCGTGGTGGGGGGAGAGGTGGGGGACATCCGTGGGATAAAATCACTTTAGTTAACCCTAAACTAACCGCCTTAGTTAACCATAACCACTTAAGTTAATCCTAACCTACCACCTTAGTTAACCCTAAACCTAACCACCTTAGTTAACCCTTACCTAACCACCTTAGTTAACCCTAACCTAACCAACTTAGCTTTACCCTAACCTATACACCTTAGTTAACCCTAACCTAACCACCTTAGTTAACCCTAACCTCACCACCTTAGTTAACCCAAACCTAACCACCTTAGTTAACCCTACCATAACCAACATAGTTTACCTTCACCATTCACCTTAGTTAACCATTACCTAACCACCTTAGTTAACCCTAACCTAACCACCTTAGTTAACCCTACCCTAACCAACTTAGCTTTACCCTAACCTAACGATCTTAGGTAACCCTAACTTATTCAACTTAGTTAACCCTAACCTCACCACCTTAGCTTAGCACTAACCTAACCACCTTGGTTTCACACTAACCTAACCACTTTAACTTAACCCTTATCTAACCACCTTAGTTAACCCTAACATAAACACCTTAGTTAACCCTAACCTAACCACATTAGTCAACCCTAACCACTTAATTAACCCTAACCTAACGACCTTAGGTAACCCTAACTTATTCAACTTAGTTAACCCTAACCTCACCAACTTAGCTTAACACTAACCTAACCACCTTGGCTTCACACTAACCAAACCACATTAGTTAACCTAACCTAAGTTAACCCTAACGTAACCACCTTAGTTAACCCTAACCTAACCACATTAGTCAACCCTAACCTAACCACCTTAGTTAACCCTAACCTAACCAACTTAGTTAAACCTAACCTAACGACCTTAGGTAACCCTAACTTATTCAACTTAGTTAACCCTAACCTCACCAACTTAGCTTAACACTAACCTAACCACCTTGGCTTCACACTAACCAAACCACCTTAGTTAACCTAACCTAATCACCTTAGTTAACCCTAACGTAACCACCTTAGTTAACCCTAACCTAACCACCTTAGGTAATCCTAACCTAACCAACTTAGTTAACCCTAACTTAACCACCTTAGTTTACACTAACCTAACAACCTTATTTAACCCTAACCTAACCACCTTAGTTAAACCTAACCTAGCCACCTTAGTTAACCTTAACCTAGCCACCTTAATTAACCCTAGCCTAACCACCTTAGTTAACCCTAACCTAGCCACCTTAGTTAACCCTAACCTAACCACCTTAGTTAACCCTAACCTAGCCACCTTAGTTAACCATAACCTAGCCACCTTAGTTAACCCTCACCTAACCACCTTAGTTAACCCTAACCTAACCACCTTAGTTAACCCTAACCACCTTAGCTCAACCCTTAATTAAGGCTGACGCTCTGTGAAACTAGATCTACATGGTAACACAATACCATGCCAGTCTACTATCCATTCCGTCCTTATCGTATAAATCTCATATAGGGGCGGCCTGCATCAGATTATTTCATTATTTATCAGTCTTAATATACTGCAACGTGATGAGGTTGGGTGGGGAAGAGTGGGAGTTGGAGGTCGGAGGTCCAACACTACTATTTATGAAGTTAATTCAACTGTTAGTAAAACAAAATGCTTACGTTCAAGAAATAAAACATTTGGAATGTGACTGGAGTTGAACGAAGAAATTTAAAATGTTAAAGAACCATTTCAAGCTGTATACATTTTGTAATATTTTTAAAAAAAAGTATGAGTTGCTAAAAATAAAGGATGTATGCGATTAACACAAATATGCAATTTCGTCTAATTATGTTCTAAAATGAATCCATTGTTGTATTATGAAATACCTGCATAAACTTCTCGCCCGTGTAAATATTTAATTAGAAAACAAGGCATACACGAATCCAACATATAATTACACGCGTCATCGCTAATGTTCTAACACACCTTACAGTATACATACATTATACATTCGGAATGGGAAACTGGGGAACATTGGTATGAGAACTAGGGAACTTTGGAAAATGGGAGAACGGGGAACTTTGGAGCATTAAAACCGGTGTACAGGAGAAATTGGAATATTGAAAACAAACATTAGGAAAATGGAGAATATTGAAACTTGATAAACGGTGGGAACTAGGATGACTTCAGAAACATTGGAAGATGGGGAACTGGGAACTTATGGGGCACTTGGAATGTTAGTACCGAGGAACTGGGGAACTGGGGAACTAATGGGGTACTTTGAATATTAGAACCGATGAAATAGGGAACATTGGAAGACGGGGAACTGGGAACTAATGTGACACTTGTAATATTAGAATCGAGGATCTGGGGAACATTTGAACATAGACAACATGCGAAATAAAATTAATAAAGAACCAATTGGTATATATATTTAAAACTGAAAATATAATGAAATCAATTTCATTGGAATGTTTAATTAGCGCGTCGTTACTTCAAAGGCTTAAAAATATGTACACAATTTTAGGTATAAATCTAAGGGAGGATAAATGGATTATCCGATAGATTAATTAGTGGTGTTGAAATAATTAAACGTGTCATGTGGTATTGGATAGAGATGAAATAGTGATACGTGTTGTATTGTTGTCGAGAGCTGGTATTACTAATTACATTCCAGCCTTTTCAGAGAGATTATATTAACTTATTGGTAAGAGCTTATTTTGTCAATGCATCGGATGTAATTTATTTGAGTATGTTTGTGAAGTTAGGTTGTCAATATTTGTTAATCCAATTAGAGCAGGGGAGGGTTGTGTGGGGAGGGGTGTGGAGGGGGTGTGTGGGGAGGGTGTGGGGGAGGGGAGAAGAGGGGAGGGGAATCTCGTGAAGGTAGGTTGCCAACATTTGTTATTCCTCTTAGAGCAGGGGAGAGGGTGTGTGGGGAGGGGTGTGGAGGGGGTGTGTGGGGAGGGTGTGGGGGAGGGGAGAAGAGGGGAGAAGAGGGGAGGGGAATCTCGTGAAGGTAGGTGGTGAATATATGTTAGGGGAGGGGATTGTGGGTGTGGAGAAGGGTTTGTTGGAAGGGGTGTGGGGTAGGGGAGTAGGATCTCGTGAAGATAAGTTGTGAATATTTGTTAATCCTCTTAATCCTCTTAGAGTAGGGGAGGGTGTGTTGGGGGTGTGGAGAGGGGTGTGCCGGGATGGTTGTGGGGGAAGGGTAAGTGGGCAGGGGTGTGGTGTTTGTGGGGGGAAAGAGGATCTCGTGAAGGTAAGTTGTCAATATTTGTTAATCCTCACAGAGCAGTGGAGGGGTGTGTGGAGGGGTTTAGCTTCCAAAAGTAGGAAATTAGTCTTGTTAGTCTGTGTGACTTACAGCATGTACTTGCAATAAAGTAAATACGAATGGAAGCTTTTGGGATTATTGACAGACGGGCTGCTGTTTTGAAAGATAAACAAGCTATACAAGTCTGGGTGGAAGGGAATATAAAAGACATTGTGGAGGTGGGGGTTGGGGGTGGGGGAGGGTTGGTTGTAGGAATACCAGGGGGTTGTCTGTTTACATGTATTAGTCTGGATGGTGTTGGTGATTGCCTTTTCTTGAGAGGAGATGCGCTAACAAAGGATGGGCATCATTATCGGGGCCATGCTTGTGATGAGTTGATATATTATAAATGCAGGGTAAT
This sequence comes from Physella acuta, assembly GCF_028476545.2. Taxonomy (NCBI): domain Eukaryota; kingdom Metazoa; phylum Mollusca; class Gastropoda; family Physidae; genus Physella; species Physella acuta. Next base: position 490,163 of record NW_026732649.1, on the reverse strand, counting down.
CAGCTTTTAATTTTGTCGTGACAAAAGTTTTAATATAATATAATGAAATATAAACAGTTTTAAATTGATTGATATTAGTGCATAAATGAAAAAGCCTAAGCATTTTTAAAAAAAAAACCGAAACATTCAAAATGGCGGAGGTTTTATTCCGGTTTCAATGTTTTCAACCGTTTTTTTTTTTTGCTGTTTAATACTTAATTTACTGTGCCAAACGCGGTAAAAGTATTAACAAGGATTTAGATCTTAAAAGTAAAAAATATATTTAAAAAAACGTAGCATATAACCGTGTTGGCTAAGCTAACTCTAAAGAGTATTGATGAATGGGGTCCCACTGGCAGGTGTCATATTCAATGAGGACGTTTCGCCGGGAGACTTAGTCTCCACGGAAACCGTATTGACAGGGGTTCTTTTATCGGAAGCCAAAATGACGCAAGCCTATTTGTGGAGAGCCAAATTGACTGGAGCCTATATGTCGGGAGCCCTATTTTCATGAGCCTATATGACGGGAGCCTATTTGTCGGTGGCCCTTTTGTCAGCGTCAGACGCCGCACGAGTCTTTGTATTTTAGATGGGGGCGATTAAAGGGAGCTAATTTTGCCAGGATACTGAGCCGTTAAATCAAATCTACGACCAAAACAATTATTATTTTAGCAAATGCAACAACAAAATTCTTGGATCTGTCCAAGGACGATTTATCGCTATCTATACTCAGGAGGGATAATGTGGTCAGCGCTATGTCCAGCCGCCATTACTTTCCCTAACGTGAGTTAGATATTCACCAGAGCCGTGTAGGCTAAAGGACGTTCCATTGATCATAAATCAGAATCGAACTCCATTTAAAGAATAGAAAATCGTTCTGCTGTAAATATTACTTATGCTTATCAAATCTCTTTATTATAAACCCGAATCTGAGTCCAAAACTAATAGATCTAATACGTAAGACAATTAGTTCAAGTCACGATGAATGATTAGTACCTTTTTCAAAATAAATAAAAAATTCAATCGGAATCGTCCTTTATGATCCAATCATTCATGTTTTGACAGCTACTTTATTAGAGATTAATTAGGCGCGATCTTATTTAGGACAACTCATTTGCCTCCTACATACACACGTTACATAAAACGCCTCAAAAGTTATACCATAGAATTTCTGACACGCAGTACGGAATTATCTAATGCCGTCTACTGGTTCGGTGATAATAGTGGGGGGGGGGGGGGGCAAATTAGTCTCTTTTGGTGATGTATAGTTAAAAGTGGGAGCATAATGCAGTACATGGTGGGGTTAAGTAGCGTAGCCAGGATCGTCTCATGGGGGGGGGGGGGGGTTCAAATTTTTACCCACGGACAAACTTTCGATTTGCACCCCCCCCTTCAAACTTTCGATTTACATCCCCCTCATACTTTATATATATATACCTAGGGGTCAATGGGGGGGGGGAGTTATGACCTCCATAAAATAATAATTAATGTATCCTGCCAGTCTGATGTAAAATAGTAGCAAACATTAAACATCATTTTATTGCATATATAACCAGCTCCGTGGTTGAGTGGTTAAAGCTCATGGTTGCTAAACTAAAAAGTCTCGAGTTCGAACCATTGAACACATGAGGCTCGATAGCTGGGGACAGCAACTCTTCATGGAGAGACAACTCCAAAATCAAAAAAACACTGCCTTGTAGTTTGATCTTAATTGGACAAAGTCTATGGAAGCTAATCCAAAAAAAACAAAAAACATTACATTATATCCATAAATAATAATAATTTAGTTAGCTTGCGAGATAATATTGATAAAGAAAAACACTATTCGATTTAAACGAGCTTTCAAAACGCGGTTGAATAACTAACATATATGTTAGCAAATCACATAAATCCGATCTTTTTTTCGTGTGTCACTTGCATAGAGAATAGAAATGTTTCATTTTTTTTTAATATTGAGCTCAACTGATTATTTTATGGCAATCTAAAATGTAATTAAAATAGTCGAAGGCTAGAAGCAATAGGCGAGAATACACAGTAGTAATCAGGTAGGTATTTTATGATATCTCTATATTCTTGAGTATAGTGGCCCTAACAAATAGGGGCCCTAAGCCTCTGCCCTGCAAGACACCTCTATACAAACACCTCTATACCAGACATCTCTATATATCAGACAACTCTACTCAAATACCTCTATACCAGACACCTCTATACCAGACACCTCTATATATCAGACACCTCTACTCAAACACATCTATACCTCACACATCTATACCAGACACCACTATATATCAGGTACCTCTACACCAAACACCTCTATACCACACACCTAGACACCAAACACTTCTATACCACACACCTCTCTACCAGATACCTCTATAATGTGACATTTCGTTGTACAGACCTATTATCTTTTAGAGCAATTTCCAATCTGGAGAATTGCGTTTATTAACTCGTCATTTCTGGGAATGTATGGATGTGTGTCCGCAGCTTTAAGTCGTATCTCCTCCTCAACGAAGCAATATCGAGGACTAGTTCCAAAAGCAATTATGTTAAGCAAGTTACGAGGATGAACATAGGCTATAAAAATTCCGGGTTTCTTTCATGGATTTTCCGGAAAAGTAAAAAAAACCCTCGAAATATGCAGTTTTTGACCCATATCTCGGCAACCAGACCACTTAGCGACTTGAAACATGTACCAATCGATTTCTGCCATACTTTAGAACAATATTGCCGAAGGAAGTTTTCAAAAATATCCTTTCGTTCGGTCACAAAAAAAAATTTGAATTAATTAAAATTTGGACCGAATTAGTAGGCATTTTATGCAACCACACCACACGCGTCATCACGTTCAATAGCTGCGCCATCACGTTCAACAGCTGCGACGTCACGTTCGGTAGCTGGGCGCGCAATGGTTTTTAGTCATGTTACTCTATTGTAAATAAAACATGTAAAATACTGAAAAAAAATTAATAAAAAACGTTTTAATAACTAACCAATGGTTTTACTAACCCTGCTCTTGATTTACGATACGACAGAGCTATGTTTAGATAACACAAGGAAATTGCGCTAAAATTGTCACTAGACTTTTTTTAATTACTTGTTTTTAAATTTATACCAAATCAACATCTTTTTAAAACCAGAACGGATACAATATCGTCTAGTCTGTTGTTTCTTAGTCGGACGAAAACACTCTTCTGCAATTACATTGTGAAAATATATGTACACATTGTTTTAAAAAATTGGTTCAATTAAAAAAAAAGATTGCTTCATAATAAAAATAAAAATATTTTTAATTTAAGTTACTTATTTTTCCCAGGAGGTCACAGTGGCGTAGGACTACATCCAGGGTTCTAAAAATGAGACTCAATTAGCCTAGCATTGTGGGGCGAGCTGTTTTTTTTTCTTTTTGCATGATAATCTACCGTTCTTAATCTCTCTCTCTCTCTCTCTGTCTCTTTAAATATATATATATATATATATATATATATATATATATATATATATATATATATATATATATATATATATATATATATATATATATATTTCAACGACATTGTCACTATCATATCGAGGGTGGGAGGGTTCTTCGCAAATTAAGAAAAATCACCGGCCATGAAAATTAGATCGATGTTTGTTAGAGCGGTAAAGTTATTATTCAACAAATTAAAAATTAATTTTAAGGAACAACTTTTCTATAAACCAAACTTCTTACACCATTATCTTAGCTAATAAAGGGGAACCACCCAATGTTTTTACTACATAGATACAGCCATAATCAGTTTATAAAACTTGTAACATTTTATAAATTATTAGAAATATACATCTAACGGGTGTGTATTATTTCTCGTTTATTGCTAGGATCATAAAAACTTTTATTAAACATTCTATTAAAATAATTTACATTGTTTCCTCCAGACGCGGGCATAGTTCTGACAATAGCCACGTCATCACGAACAGCCTGACAATAGCCACGTCATCACGAACGGCCTGACAATAGCCACGTCATCACGAACAGCCTGACAATAGCCGCGTCATCACGAACAGCCTGACAATAGCCACGTCATCACGAACAGCCTGACAATAGCCGCGTCATCACGAACAGCCTGACAATAGCCGCGTCATCACGAACAGTCTGACAATAGCCACGTCTTCACGAACAGCCTGACAATAGCCGCGTCATTACGAACTGCCTGACAATAGCCGCGTCCCCATCAACTGCCTGACAATAGCCGCGTCCCCAACAACTGCCTGACAATAGCCGCGTCATTACGAACTGCCTGACAATAGCCGCGTCCCCATCAACTGCCTGACAATAGCTACGTCATCACAAACAGCCTGACAATAGCCACGTCATCACAAACAGCCTGACAATAGCCGCGTCATCACGAACAGCATGACAATAGCCGCGTCATCACGAACAGCCTGACAATAGCCACGTCATCACGAACAGCCTGACAATAGCCACGTCATCACGAACAGCCTGACAATAGCCACGTCATCACGAACAGCCTGACAATAGTCACGTCATCACGAACAGCCTGACAATAGCCACGTCATCACGAACAGCCTGACAATAGCCACGTCATCACGAACAGCCTGACAATAGCCACGTCATCACGAACAGCCTGACAATAGCCATGTCATCACGAACAGCCTGACAATAGCCACGTCATCACGAACAGCCTGACAATAGCCACGTCATCACGAACAGCCTGACAATAGCCACGTCATCACGAACAGCCTGACAATAGCCATGTCATCACGAACAGCCTGACAATAGCCACGTCATCACGAACAGCCTGACAATAGCCGCGTCATCACGAACAGCCTGACAATAGCCGCGTCATCACGAACAGTCTGACAATAGCCACGTCTTCACGAACAGCCTGACAATAGCCGCGTCATTACGAACTGCCTGACAATAGCCGCGTCCCCATCAACTGCCTGACAATAGCCGCGTCCCCAACAACTGCCTGACAATAGCCGCGTCATTACGAACTGCCTGACAATAGCCGCGTCCCCATCAACTGCCTGACAATAGCCGCGTCATTACGCAGGGCCAGCAGAGCCTGAACTTTAAACACACACACACAGTGCGCTATCACGATCCTACCCCTAAAACTGTCATCATGGCGTTACATTTAACCTATCGTAATATTTTTTTCTACTTTCTCGTATACAGAATATAGTCATAATAATATAGACTAAGTATTCTACTCATGCACAAAATTCACTAGAAATTTTGAGTTTTCACCGTGTTACACCTCAGTACTTCATCACATCAGGAGTATAGAAGCCTTTTTTTTAAATCGGGGAAAAATTATAAATCCAGATGTATTAAAATTTTGGCGTTTTATTTATGCGTAATCGAGTCCGAAGAACTTGGCTTTGCAATTCTGTCCTTAGGTCTTTTTGTGTTTGTGTGTATGTGTCTGTGTCTGTTACCACGATAACGTAAGTACCGTTACAGCTAGGTTGATTAAATTTCATTTATAAGTATTATATCAAATTTGTAGTTCTGTATCACCTTTTCAGCGATTTCCGATAACCGAAAATGGAACTTATTCTACTTTTAATTTTTGAAAAGCCTATAATTTGAGTAATGTTTCAGATAGATAAAGAAACTTTCACATATAGGTAAAATATCTAATTTTCTGCCTTCTGTCAAATTTCAAGTAATTTCTATTGACCGTAGGTAGTAAATTACGATTTCTCAAAAAGCGCATATATATTTATAAAGCACTAATAAATTCCCAACTAATATACACATTACTTGTTTTTCATTACTTGGTGTGTATTTCTTTTTTTTTTTTTTTACGAAATTCTATTCTATTTTAAAAAGTTTAAGCAGTTAGAATGGATTAAAAATCGTGTCTATATCCGTAGTTGCCATCCCCCGTAGTGTTATATAAGATTATTCGAGAAAATTTAAGGGAGATCACTCCAGGTTTATTTCGTTTGTGTCTAAGACATACGTGGCAGATTAAACAAATTTAATCTGTTTCGATTACCTCGACATACATGGGGGTAGTGTGTTACGCACTATTATAATTCTAGTCCTCGTAGCCATCCGTGCGCTCTACAATTCGACCACGCGACCCCCAAATTTCACCTACATTATAGCGCTAACACTTGTAAGAAAGTAATATACTGATCTATTTCAAACATAAACCTATTTTATCTCTTTTTTTTTACTTTCTAATATACAGGGTATAGAGGAAGTATTGTTATTGTGCGGTTTTCACCGTTTTACACCTCATTCCTTCATCACATCCGGAGTATAGAGGATTTATTTTAATCGGGCAAAATTTATAAATCCAGATTTAAAACAATTTATCTCCTACGTCGTTTTATACTTATGAGCGTTACATCATCATTCGTTCAACACACGTGCGCAGCAATATTCACTCGCACCACTAAATACTCAGAACATGCATCATAACACAATCTAGATTCACCAACTTGGCCTAACCCTAATTTAAAACATATCTAAGTGCTTCACCAAGTTAGCATACAATTCACTTTCCCACCTTAAGCTAACATTTATTTCACTAACTTTGTATAACCCTAAGGTAGCCTAACTTTAAATCATGACTATAAAAAAGTTAACCAATTTAGTCTAAGCCTAATTATTGTACCACCTAAGTCTAACAATAGCTTCATCTCAGTATAACTCTAAAATTAACACCGTAGCCCTTACTTCACAACCTTAGCTTAACATTAACCTAACCACCTTAGCTTAATTATAACCTAATCACCTTAGCTCAACCCTAACCTAACAACCTTAGCTTAACACTAACCTTAGTACCTTATATTAACCCTAACCTAACCACCTTAGCTTAACCCTAACCTAACCACTTTAGCTTAACCCTAACCTAACCACCTTAGCTTAACCCTAACCTAACCACTTTAGCTTACCCTAACCTAACCACCTTAGCTTAACCCTAACCTAACCACTTTAGCTTAACCCTAACCTACCCACCTTAGCTTAACTCTAACCTAACCACCTTAGCTTAACCCTAACCTAACCACTTTAGCTTAACCCTAACCTACCCACCTTAGCTTAACTCTAACCTAACCACCTTGGCTTAACACTAACCTAACAACCTTAGCTTAACACTAACCTAACCACCTATTTTGACCCTAACCTAACCACCTTAGCTTATCCCTAACCTAACCACCTTAGTTAACCCTAACCCAACCACCTTAGCTAACACTAACCTAAACCCTTAGCTTAACCATAACCTAACCACCTTAGCTTAACACTAACCTAACCATCTTAGCTTAACCCTAACCTAACAACCTCTATAAAACCACATCCACATCAACACAATACCATGCCAATCTACACTATCCATTCCCTCATGATCGTATAATCTCGCATAAGGGCCGACTAATGAAATTTTCATATTATCCTGCAACAGATTATTGCATTTTTTAAAGTCTAAATATACTTCTTCATAAGTAGGTGGGGGAGAGGAGGGTGAGAGTGGGGGACCGGAGGGGCTACACTACTCTTCATGAATGTACTTTGACTGTTAGTAAAACAAAATGCTTTAGTTCTCGCAATAAAACATTTGGAATATGACTAGACTCGAACGAGGAAAATTACAACGTGAAAGGACAATTTCAAGTCTTATCACTTTTTTAAAATTAAAAAAAAAGTATGAGTTGCTAAATAACGGATGTATGCGATTAACACAAATATGCAATTTCGTCTAATTATGTTCTAAAATAAATCCATTGTTGTATTATGAAATACCTGCATAAACTTCTCGTCCGTGTAAATATTTAATTAGAAAACAAGGCATACACGAATCCAACATATAATTACACGCGTCATCGCTAATGTCCTAACACACCTTACAGCATACATACATTACACATTCGGAATGGGAACCGGGGAACATTGGCATGAGAAATAGGGAACAATGGAACATGGGAAATTAGGGAACATTAGAACATGTGAAATTGGGGAACATTAGAACATGTGAAATTGTGGGAATATTGGAACGTGGAAAACGGGGGAACATTGGAACATGGAAAATTGGGGAACATTAGAACATGTGAAATTGGGGAACATTGGAACATGGAAAATTGGGGAACATTGGAACATGGGAAATTGGGGGAATATTGAAACGTGGAAAAAGGGGGAACATTGGAACATGGGAAATTGTGGAACATTGGAACGTGGGAAAATGGGGAACATTGGAACATGGGAAATTGGGGAACATTGGAACATGGGAAATTGGGGAACATTGGAACGTGGAAAATTGTGGGAATATTGGAACGTGGGAAATTGTGGGAATATTGGAACGTGGAAAACGGGGGAACATTGGAACATGGGAAATTGGGGAACATTAGAACATGAGAAATTGGGGAACATTGGAACATGGGAAATTGGGGAACATTGGAACATGGGAAATTGGAGAACATTGGAACGTGGAAAATTGTGGGAATATTGGAACGTGGAAAATTGTGGGAATATTGGAACGTGGAAAATTGTGGGAATATTGTCAAGATAACTTGGGAACATTGGGACAAGGGAAACTGGGTGAGCATCGTTATTATCTAGATAACATTAGATATCGGAAACTGTGAAACATTGGAGTATGGGAAATGGAGAACTTTTGAAAATCGGAGACTATCTTAACATTGTCTCGGGAGTTATAGAACATTGGAAAAGGGGGAATTGGGAATTTAGGAACATTTAAACAGGAACAGGGGAAATTGAAATATTGAAAACGAAATTGGAACATAGGAAAATGTCGAATTTTGATACGTGGTAAACTGTGGGAACTAGGATGATTTAAGAAGCATTGGAAGATGGGGAACTGGGAACTAATGAGACACTGGGAATCTTACTACCGGGGAACTGGGAACTAAGGAGACACTTGGAATATTAGAACCGGGTAACTGGGGAATATTGGAATATTAGCAGTAGAAACAAGATACCATTAGAACTGTATGTATTTAATTTAATTAAATAAAGAGCCTATTCATATATATATATATATATATATATATATATATATATATATATATATATATATATATGTATATAAATATTTATATACATATATATATATATATATATATATATATATATATATATATATATATATATATATATATATATATATATATATATATATATATATTAAAACTGAACAAAACATGAAATCAATTTGATTTGAATGTTTGATTAGCGCGGCGTATCTTTACAGGATTAAACATGTACACAATTTTATGTAGGAGATGATTAATGGATTATCCGATAAAGTAATTAGTGGTGTTGAATTAATTAAACTTTTCAATTGATATTGGATGGAGATGAGATTGTGACACGAGTTGTTGTGTGCAGTTGGCAGTTCTAATTACATTCCAAAATTTTCATGAGAGATTACATTAACTTATTGGAAAGAAATTTTTATGTCACTTCATCGGATGTAATTTATTTGGGTGTGTTGGTAAATAACACGCAAGCAGACACATACATGCACAAACAATCACGCATCACTCACCATTCCGCACACGTGTGACGCATACGCAAATATCACATTTACACAAACACTATAAAACCGCAAACAGTTTTCACGCACATTCAATGATTTTGTACACGCAATTTCTTTGATACACATTATTCACACACATACATCATTCGCGCACGTATACCTTTATAGTACATAATAACCGCACAAACATACACGAAAAACACCATACAAACATACACGCTTAGATACGTACAACCATTATTGTTATATGTATTGTCCTTCCTGTTCCCCGGCGATTTATTGAGACATGATATATCCACAGACTTATGATATACATTGCACAGCTTCGTTTTATTTTATACGAGCCGACCCGTGGCGTATTTAGTTGTTTTATGGATTGGAAAAAAAAAATTAAAATATCTTTTTAGCTGCATTTTTGGCATTATAAATATAAAAAAAATGTGGTGTGGGGAGGGGGGGGGGGCTGCAAATTGAAAATTTGCTCCAGAGGGGGCGCCAAAGTGGAAGTTTGTTCCCAGGGCGCCGGGAAGGGTCGCTACGCCTCTCTAGGTCAGCCCCATACTTGTGTGTATGGCGGGTCATTATCGTTAGTACTGTTTAGGTTAGGTTTGCCTGTCGTCCTTCCTGGGACATAGGCCGCTGACAAGAGCTTTCCAGGCGTCTCTGTCCTGGGCTAGTCTCTCCAACTGTCCCCAGGTGTATCCAATCTTCTTGGTGTCTTCTTCCAGGTCACGTCTCCAGGTCTTTCTTGGTCTGCCTCTCCTCCTCCTGCCCTGTGGATTCCATGTGAGGGCCTGTCTTGTTATGGGGATATGCGCGGAAAAAAATCACAAAATTTCTTGTTTTTTGTCATGATGAGTTTCTTGCACTTTTGGATACTTTGTCCATTTTTGTATAAAGAAAATAATAACTTTAAAGAGAAAAAATATTTTATGTGTTTGAATTACGATTTTTATGACTCTATTAATTAACAAATAATCAATTTTTCCCAATCTTACAAGCTCTCTATGAAAAGTTTTATATCCGTCATTATATTGTATTTGACATCATTGGAAAGCTGGATTTCTCATGTATCTAATAAACTTAATTTCCTACATCTCGGAAACACCCAAAGCTTACAATCGGCTTTGCAGTTTACACAGATATGGTACTTTCCTGAACTAATTTTCGTTACTTTTTGCTGTTTTTCTCAGTTCGCATGTTTTTAACACTAAAAAGCCTACTACTTTTTTATTTATTAAACAATGCCAACCATATTTTCAGTAACTGTTCTTGAAGCAATAATACAACTTTTGTCACGAGGGAATTGTGATTGCTTTCATAGAAAAAATGTATTTGGTAATTAATATGCACATTTTGAAACTTTTGAATACTAGAAAGGGTACGATTTTTTAGACCTTGTAAAATTATTACTAGTAATTATTTCAAAAAGTTGTCGTGACAAAAGTTTTGATATATACTGAAATATAAGCAGTTTAAATTTGATTGCTATAGGTGCATAAATAAAAAAGCCTTAGTATTTTTAAAAGTACCGAAAAATTCAAAATGGCGGAGGTTTTATGGGTTTCCATGACAACCAAAATTGTTTTCCACCCTTTTTTTGCTGTTTAATACTTACTTTTATATGCCAAATATGATAAAAGTATTCAAAAGGCTTTAGATCTTAAACTGTTAAAAATAGAAAAAAAACATAGCATATCCCCTTATGCTGGATACAGACTTTCTAAGTGTGTGGCCTATCTATTTTCAATTGTACTGTTTACGCACTTTTTAAATTTTTTTGGTATACACCATTTTTTTTGTCAAGTCAAGCATTTAATTTAACACTGCTTCTCTGTGAAAATCATACGAACAAATAGAAAACTTTTTAACACTGTTATACATCTGTACTGTACCTTATAGTCAGTGCTTAAAACAAATTCAGCCAATTTCACACAGTCATCATCAGCGCTAATGAATGAAATAGTGCTACATTATCCTGAGCTGTCATTCAAATCAGGAAACGTTGGTACACCACTCTAAAAACACATTTAGCTTTCATTCTAACATACAAGGCCTTAACGTCTACAGGTTTTAGCTTGATCAAATGCTGCTCTTCTTGGCCATGAGACAAAACATTTGTAAGAGAATACTGCTTCTGCTGCCACAGATAGATCCAGCACAACGTCTATTTTAGTTCTATTCAAAGGAAGATTGCGAAGTACTGGTTTGGTTGCCACATTAGTAGCGTGTTGCCTTCCCAATATTTTTTTTTAAATACTTTTATTTGCAATTAAAACAAGTACATCAACATCAAATTTTTTAACATAATTTTGAACACCAAAAAAAAACGAAAGGTTTTGCAAATGTACATAATGAATATTTACATGATGTCATGTATTTGATTATAAAAAAATTGCAAAGGATGACAGTAAAAGGGGTGAAGGTCAAATGAAAGTGTCAGAAGTCTGGGTGGGGAGAGGAAAGGAAATTTTTCAGAGAGGGGCAATGGGACAGTGAAGCATTTTCTAATATTTCTATGTAGGGAAACAACTTAAGTTGACTAGTTGAAAGGGTGTTGTAGTGGTCGCATTGAGTTTTCAAAAGGTTGCTGTGTGAAAGATGAGGGGAAAGAGACAAGATTTAGAACTTTAAATAAGTTCTGGATATTGATGTTGCGGTGGGTGGTGGGGTCGTTGGAACAGTTAAAGGGATTGTGGGGTTATCATGTCTGAGGGTAAAGTGGATAGAGGGGGAGAGAGAGGCAGGAGTAGATTTTTTATTTTATTTATATGTTTATTAATTCAATTGTTTTAAACATTTAAATTAGTAATAATAATATATTTGATAGATTTTACATAGCATCAAAGACATGAACAATCCCAATAAAGAAAACATTGCAAGAACTAAGAAGAAAACTAAATATTACTCTAAGTGTAATGTATTAATTTGTAAAAATACTGAGTTACAAAAGTGAGAGGTTTAGAGCTTTGAAAAATATAAATTTAAATGTTTTTTTTTTTTGAAAATCAAAGCAATTTTTGCATTTGGAATAACAATGCATTAAACATTTAAAGATTTATTATTAAGTTATATTTTTTCTTTGTTTCCAAGAGCGTGCGAATTTTTGTTTTAACTTTTTAAAATTCTTGCGAGTATTTTCCCTTGGCATTGTTGTAATAATAGAAGGGAAGTCAGCAGCATGTAAAATCTTATCGAGAGAAAATAAATGTGATGCGGTTTAGTGAAATTGCTTAATTAAGTAAAAGCATTCACTGAGACATAGAAAGTTAATATAAAGGGTCACACATATACAATAAACAATTGGAAATACTAAAGAGAAAATAAATTGAGATTTATTATGATTAACATGTGAACGAGTAAGAAAAAATCATTTGAGAGACGTTTTCTACATGATAAGAAACTTTAATGTACAATTGGCTTATTTCATTAACAAACAAGAAAAAAAAAATGTGAGACTAAATATATGGGGCTAGCCTTAATTGTTTAATATTATGGATCGTATGAATGAGACGGAGGGGTGTGTGTAAAACATATTGCCGCATGATGACTATTGAGGCCGTGTGGTCGAATGATATAGCGCTCTAGTTTGAAACCTTTGGACTCGTCGTCGCTGAGTTCACCCAGCTTGAATGGGTACCCGACTCGCATAAGGGAAAGTAAAGTAAACATTGATTTGTCCCTGTAATGTGCGACATCAACGTTCATTTGTCCCTGAAATTTGCGACATCAACGTTCATTAAAATTTTTGTCCCTGTAATGTGCGACATCAACGTTAATTTGTCCCTGTAATGCGTGACATCAACGTTCATTTGTCCCTGTAATGTGCGACATCAACGTTGATATATCCCTGTAATGTGCGACATCTACGTTCATTTGTCCCTGTAATGTGCGACATCAACGTTCATTTGTCCCTGTAATGTGCGACATCAACGTTGATTTGTCCCTGTAATGTGCGACATCAACATTGATTTGTCCCTGTAATGTGTGACATTGACTTTGAACTCATCTACTCCTGCACTTTGTGACATTAACATTGAACTATTATGTCACTAAACTTTGATATCAACATTAGACTCAGCTGTTTCTTTAGTGTACCATGGTTTTAAGACGTTTTACAAAATTAGAAACGAAACTGACAAATGGCAACTAAATTTAAAAAACTAAAACAAAAAATCAAATTTTAATGTATAAATATGTTTATTTACAGCAAACATTATGTTAAATTTTCACTTGATGTCACTGTATCATAATATATAACTGAGTTTAATATGGTTATAAAGTTTTACAAAACACATATACACATTTTAATAATTAATTTTTGTTTCTTACCAATGACTGTAACATGCATTAAAAAGTAAAATATATGCTACTAAAAGCGAATCGGTAATTGATATACAAAATGTATTAAAACATTAGTACCGACATTTACAGAAAATCCTTATTAGAAGATATTTAAGAGTAAACTAAATTAACCCGTTGCCTTGGTTATATTTAAGTGTGAGACGGTAAGCGGTGACTGACCCACATACTGACCCACAGACTGACCCACAGACTGACCCACAGACTGACCACATACTGACCCACAGAATGACCCACAGACAGAGCTGGTGTAAAGAAATGAATACATTCGAGTTAACTATCAGGTTTTTTTTTATTATGAAATAAGCTAAGCGAGGTATTTTTACACACAATTTCTGTTTCATGTATAAACCATAAGAGTATGTATTTTTTTCTTTTTTTCTTTTTTTTGAATTTGTATTGGTTATTTAAACAAATATGTATTTAAGGGGCATTTAAATACAATTCTATCATTGAATCTTAAGACAAAACAAAACATTTACAATCGATAAATATAAAGACCCTTTACATTAAAATATTAAATACAAAGTTGAAACTACATTCGTTCTGTTGTCAGTAAAAATTCAAGGGGCGCAATTTGTAATAAAGTTTCTAAAATGGTAGTAATACACAACTGTTGTCTACAATTACGTAATTTTAGTTTAGAAGTTTGAATGTAAATTAACATAAATTATTTCTCAGAAAAGTTGCTGAAAAATTTGCATTTTTTTGTAGATGTCGTTTAATGTTAAATAAAAATAAATATATGAAACCTTTAATATTACTGTGCATATACTTTGAAGAGATCTGAATGTTTACGGTAACCGATGATCTGAGCATTATAGACAATGAACTTGTATTTTCTTATATATTTTAAAATATTAAACACCACCAATCAAACAGCCACAACAAATAAAGCAAGCACACTTAATTTAATTAACATGACTAGACAAAGAACAGACTAGTAGCAACGGCTATTTATGGATCGACTATATGGCAAATTAGGAATAAAGTCAGATATTTTTTCACAAAATACACGGACATCGAGTTATAAGAAATATTTCAAGCAAAGCTAAGACATAGACTGGGAACTCTCACTTAACTGAGAAAAAAGAAATGTACAGGAAAGAAATTAAAAAAAAATATTAATTTTAATTTAGACAATCTCAAGCCAATCATCACTCGATCAGCCGCCAAGTAAATTAACATTAGAACAGTCTTCTGTTTCCCGGGTTTTTAAAATGCACAACCTGAATGGTAGAAAGAAATACACACCTCAACACCCCCCCCCCCACACACACACACTCCCCCCCCCCCACTCAACCGGACTGGCGGATATTTCAAGGTAGCGTGCCCTCATTGCCAAGGGTCAATTTTATGTCATGGCAAGTTTTGGAATGATAGATCAGTACCGGTCGTTTCTATTTCTGTCCATGGGTGGCTACAGTGTGAACTTTTGACTCCGCAGCACAGTAAACTAAGCAGTCAAGAGAAACTTAGTTTGCACACCTTGTTTTAATCTAGTTCTTATGCCATTTTATTTTCTCCCTTTGATTATTATATATGCAATTGATGTTCATTGTTCATGTCTTTGATGCTGTGTAAAATCTATCAAATATATTATTATTACTGATTTAAATGTTTAAAACAATTAAATTAATAAAAATTGAAAAAATAAAAAATAAAAATAAAAAAAAAACTGTTTGAGGACTGTATAGATATAGATGTTTGAAAGGGAAGAATGTTCGCTTTGATGTGTCTCATTATAATAACATCACTTTTCCGATTGCTTAAAATTTGTATAATTTTAATTCTCGGTAATCCCATTTTTTTTTTCAGCTCTACTTAAAAACCCTAATTCCACCCCCCCCCCCCCCCACAACCCACCCCGTCCTTTCAGTCCACTACGCACGGCGAGAAAAAAAAAATCCCTTGAATCAACATTTAATTACACATTTGCATTTTCAGTTTCAGGTTGGTTTTTAATTTTTTTTTTTCTTTATATTTAGACGTTTTGTATTAGATCTATGTATAAGTAAACCATCTTAAATGAATGAAAGCAGGCTACAAGTAAGAAAGAAATATTACTATTGTAAATCTGTATCAGTCCTCACAAGCCGATGATGAAAACTGTAATACTAAAGCGAACATGCAAGGCAAACTGAGGCGAAAAAAAATTAACATATTTTTAAAATTTATTATTGTTTTTTTTATAGATAAATTCATTACGTACAGTTGTAAATCCATTTACTGTTCGTGTCCAAGACACATGGGGCAGACGAAGTAGAGTTCATCTGCTTCAGAGATCTCGGCACATGAAGGGTCCGTGTGGCCAACACTGTACCCAGTCGCCTTTGTTTCTCTAACGTAAGTTAGGTACACGTTAGAGTAGGGTCAACTGATTTTGAACAAAGATTCAAATTCGAAACACTCAGGATAGCAGTCTAGCTCTCTACCGCTAAACAACTGTATTGGCTGTATAGCGATCCCTGTTGTAATAGGCGTTGTTGATTTTGCGGTTGATCAAGGAGCTGGTTTTGGGGTTGTCTGCTGCGGTGGTTTCTGATGTGTTTGGTTGCACTGGTTTGTCCAGTGTTTCATTCATGAACAGTGTTAGCAGGCTTGTTTTCTGCCTGGAATGGCTTTTAGAATGTCGATTGTTTTCTCTTTGTAGTTTAATTTAGTATAGTATGGAATGTCTTCTATTTTTTTCTCTGTATTTGGTTATTCCCCGCTAGTGTATTAGTGGGATGGTTTGTATTGTGTTTTTTTTATACTGAATGTTTAAATGTCTTAATGAGAGTGTGTGTGTTATCAAACATTGCAGGGGCAAATCAATGTTGATGTCACACAGTGAAAAAACATATCTGATCAATGTAGACGCCAGTTTTAAACCAGCCAATTGTTGTGTGTCGATGTATTAGTACACATTTTTTCATCAACGATTGATTTTTGTAAAGAATTTCGTTACTTTTGAGAAAAACAAGGGAGGCTATAATTCGACAATATACTCAATCAAAATATAATCAAAATATAATCAGAATATAAATGTGTTCATAATTTTACATTAAAAGTATTGTGTTTTGTTCTATTAGAAATATTGTTTTATCAATTAACATATAATTTATTACCTAATGATGCGTATAATAATTTATTTTTAAAGTATAGTTAAAAACAACAGACGTTGAAAATATAAAATAAATAATGTTTTATAGGTAATTGTTACTTTTTTCACTACTGTTGCAGTCTCTAAATTTTTGGCTATTATTTCAAACCTTTTCTCTCTCTCTCTCTCTCTCTCTCTCTCTCTCTATACGGAAACCGGAACAGTAGTTTGACTGCCATTAGCCAGGCTGGCCTCAGTGTAGCAAACTTCGACACACGGTGGTAGTAGCAAGTTGTTTAGTGTCGGTTTGATGGCTACACGTCGGTCGCTTCTCCGTCGGTTCTCACCGGTTCTAATGTTGTATATGTAATTGTTTAGTTTAATCAATACTATCACTTACATTTCAAATGTTTGGCAATTATTTCAAACATTTCCTAACCGAAACAACTTACACCTTTACAAGAAAGACAGACTATGAAATGCCAAAACATTATCTTAATTACACAACAAGGCTAGACAACGATGACTGTACCTATAATAACGCTCCAATTATAAAAATGGAAATATCCAAGACGATAGGCGGACTAAAACTTAATAAAGCTTCAGGACCAGACGGACTAACTAGTGAATTAAAAAAAAAAAATTCAAACTGACTTAACCCTTTTTTGCACGCTAAAAATCAAGACCTACTTGAAAAGGAGAATTGTGCTACATATTTTAAAACAGGATATATAACACTGATTTGTAAACATGATACGGACTGGACAAAAATCGAAAATTACAGACATGTATATTTACTCAACTTGATTATAAAATATCGACAAATATTTAAGTTAAGAAACTCGAACATTTCATACCTAAATTAATACACACCGATCAGCAGTACAGCATACCAGGTAGAAGCATGCACAACCACACGCACTTAGAAACATCATACATTATTATTATACTTACAACATAGGACACCATTTTAAAACACATATAAAAATAATATACAGCTATGCATGCACATTCATTTATTAATAAGCAACAGTGTTACAAGCGTATTTCACATACAGAAATCAGACAGAGTGGTGACCCTGACCCCTGTCGCTAGGTGGTGACACGAACTTTTAGGTTATTATCAAAGTACAACAAACCTTTCCTATTTCAAGTGATTGTACTTGCATCTATATATATATATATATATATATATATATATATATATATATATATATATATATATATATATATATATATATATATATATATATATATATATATATATATATATATACAATTATCTTATTGGAGACCATAGAAAACACCAAGATGTAAGCGCGCTCCCTACCACCCCCACCCATACATGGTCTGGTGAGCTTTTGTTCACTCTAAATGTTTACAGTCGTAGTGCCGGGTTTAGTGACGGCTATTAGGGGCCGATAATTTAGTTTGAAACGATTTTAAACTTAGAATAGGTAACTAAGTTGAGTTTACTTTCACGGGGGGGGGGGGGGGGGGGTAAGGTAGGCGTTGGGGACAGGAGGGGGTATCGTCCTTAACGACCTACTGATAGTGTTTTAAAGCAAATATTTTCAGTGGCAGCATTGGCACTGTCGAATCACAAATTATAAATTACAGAAAAGTAGAAAATAAAACAACTAAATAGCGGCGTATAGTACGCAGCGGGTCGGCTCGTTTTTTTTTTTTTTAATTTAATAAAGTGAATAAGCCTGAAAAAATGCCAGCATATCGCTCTGTATCAAACGGGAGAAACCTTGTGATGGCCATCAAAGACGTATTGTCTGTAAAAGACAATTTAACGAAGAGTGATGTCACTTTTGCAACAGGTAAATTTACCACTTAATTTACAAAATAATATCATAGGCCTATAGATTATAGATCTATGTTCTATAAAAGTGTTGGTAGTAGTAGATCTATCTAGTAGTTATAGAGTAGTCATTCATTGCAGTCTAATGTGACAATGTCTAATTCAAATAGTGATCATTCTAATACAAATTGGGCCTAGTCTAATCCCTAATCTCACATATACAACAGACATTTGGAAATACTAAAGAGAAATTAATTCGAAATATATCTTAATTAACATGTGAACGAGTAAGACAAAAAACATTTGAGGGACGTTGTCTACATGATACGAAACCTTAAGTGTACATTTAACTTCGAGTATTAAAAACAAAGGTTTTGACATTTTGTGTGACTAAATATATGGGGCTAGCCTTAATTGTTTAATATTATGGATCGTATGAATGAGACGTAGGGGTGTGTGTAAAACATATTGCCACATAATGACTATTGAGGCCGTGTGGTCGAATGATATAGCGCTCTAGTTCGAAACCTTTAGACTCGTCGTCCCTGAGTTCACCCAGCTCGAATCGGTACCCGACTCACGTAAGGGAAAGTAAAGGCAGCTGGGATTATCCCACACTATCCCGTAAAATTTCGACTGCAATGAAAAAGGTGAACTCTACTTCACCCACGTCATGGATGTGTGAGCTCGAAACTTCACTTTATTATTTTAATAACTACGAGCCGGCCCGCGGCATAACATACGCCGCTATTTAGTTGTTGTTTTTTTCTACTTTTCAGTAATTCATAATGTGTGAATTCGACAGTACCAACGCTGCCACTGAAAATATTTCTTTAACACACTATAAGAAGCTCGTTAAGGACCATAACCCCCCCCCCCCCCTTTCTTCCCCCCCCCCCCCTTCCCCCCTACGTTTAAAATCGTTTCAAACTAAATTATCTGCCCCTAATAGTCGTCACTAAACCCGGCTCTGCTTGTAAACATTTAGAGTGAACACAGCTCACTAAGACCATGCAGGGCTGGGGTGGTAGAGAGCGCGTTTACAGCTTGTTTTCTAGCGTCTCCCAGAAGAGAATTATATATATAGATATTGTCATTTATCATAAGTGTGATAAATATTTTCTATTTATAAATTTCGTCTGATGTATTTCCATTTTGTCCTTCACTATTTTTAGATATATATTCTGTATAACATGTGTTTTGAGATATTCGATTGATATGCATTATTTTGTTTATTGTTATCTTTATGTCTCAGACGTGTAATCTTTATCAGCGAGCCTCAACGCCCCAGATACGTCCGCTGTTACATTACTCCGTTCACCATTCGACATACGAATGTTGGTGTAGATCAGAGGCGTAGCGAGGGGAGGGGGGCGTGGGGTGCGGAGCGCACCGGGTGACACCATTTAGGGGGGTGACACCATGGAAAAAAATAGCAATGTATATAGAGAATATGTTGAAGGGGAGGGGTGCAAATCGAAAGTTTAAGGGGGAGTGCAAATCGAAAGTTTGAGGGGGGGGGGGGTGTAAATCGTTAAAGTTGTCCCCGGGAAGGGTCGCTACGCCTCTGGGGGGTGGGGGGGGGGGGTGACACCATTAAGTGTTGTACCGGGTTACACCCGACCTCGCTAAGCCACTGGATCTAGATAACTGAAACTATGCTTTAGGAGCTGCCTATACAGCAATACTTGCAAGTTTACAACTAACCAGTTCTTTATTTAGCTGTAAAGAATATATCAGCAACAATCAGAAGAGATGGAGAAAATGTTACATCTAACATCTAGCTGTTTTTGTAACGACAAAAAAAAATCATAAAAAAGTAAACGAAAAAGAAAAAAAAAATAAACAAAAAAATGACAAAATAAATGATAATAGTGATCAAAAATACAATAAATGAACACATTTAAATCCACCCAAAACCATTTTAAAGCAGACATTAAATAAACAAAGAACGGCGGACAATAAAACAAACGATAGAACATTACGTCTAAACTACTCATTATTAAATGATTAGGAAAATAAAACAAAGCAAACATGAATAATACTGTTGCAATTATTTGACGTAATTATTCCATATACACTCAGCACTCGTATTAAATAAAATGAAATTGTTCTGACTCTTATCTCTGTGCTGCTCTCACAAATTAAGAGACAGACATATTAGAATTATATTGTTTCGGTGGGATAAATGATCGGGACTTAATTTACATTTTATAAGGGAAACAACCTACCAATTATTTTGTTAAATAATGTGTACCTAAACAGTTCAAACATTGTATACATCTATTACATATTATATTAATATTCTAATACAAACTTTTACGACCATATGTATCATTTAGAATATAAGTTTGTATATAAAAATGCAATTAAATTGCTTTTGCATTCAAAAACTTAAGAACCATTTGAAGATGGTATATAATTTGTCATATACTTTGTGAATGATCAGTAAGTTATGGTATGAGCGTAGCTCCTCTTTCGTTAAAATTATTTTATTTATAATTTTTGGAATTCAATAAATAAAGTATTTATTTTAATTTAGACAGTCTCAAGCCAAACATCATTCGATAAGCCCTCAAGTAAATTAACATAACAATCTTCTGTTTCCCAGAATTTAAAAGTGCACAATCTGAATGGTAGAAAGAGAAACACACCTCACCCCACTCCCCACAGACACACACACACTCCCCCCCCCCCCCCCCCCCCACTCAACCGGACTGGCGGATATTTCAAGGTAGCATGCCCTCTTCGCCATCTATCTTTACTTAATTTATTTAATGTAGTCATATTTTAATTACGTTTAATGGTTAATTAATTATCTAATTAGAGAAAAAAAATAGGAATCTACAAATAATTACCGGAAAGACAATTTGCCGATGGACTTTTTTCGTAAATGTCTTAAATATTCGAATTGACATTTGCTTAACTGTGATACATGCTGGAATGAACTTTTACCTGAATGGGACAAACGTGAAAATTGACGTTTGCTCGAATTTGTACAAAAGCGTGTTGCTGCATGCAATGATGAAAGCCTGGCCTGCCAATGTGAAAAAGTGAATTACTGGAGATGGCCATCACTTGTTATCTAGTGTTGTCTACACTCAAAGTGTTCATTTAAATATCAAACTTATCAAAATGCTGTCATTGGGCCGGTGAAGTGGAGTCGACTTGTTTAAGTTAGGAGTATTACATTTTAACACAGTAATTTGGTTAAACGTAAAGACTTTAACATTATTTTATATATTTTATATCTTCTTTTAATATTGTGAATTTTTGTTTTAATAAGCGTTGGACTGAGATAGATAGAGTTGACTCCCCTAGATAACATAACATCCAACTACATTATGTTATTATCAATGGTTATACCTATATTCTATAGTAACTCGGGCAACTCATCTAATGTCTCGGCATGAGAAAGATATTTTATCTATACGAACAATGATGCCCTAAATTAACTGTGATGGCTTTACATTTTTTAATTGCAACATAAACATATTAGTTGGAGTTGTTATCTGTGTGTGAAAGCAATGCAACAGTCGTTTCGTTTTAAAATATGTTAAATTAGCAAACATATAATTACAGGACGAACTATTATGTTACCACTATATAATTATTATATAATTATTACCGTTATCATCACTGGCCAATAGTGAAAGCGAGTTTACATTAATGATTTATCCGTTATACTATCTCCATGTTATTCATATTTCATTCTAATATGCCAATACAAATTAATACATGATAGAATATTATGATAATTAGCAGAAATTCTAGTTTTTATTATGAACACATGAAATTTAAAATTATTATATTATTTATACCTTAAATTATTAATTAATTAGCTGAAGTTGGCAGCGTAGTTGCCGCTATACCGGTCGTTTTTCCTGTCAAATGTCGTAAACCTCATACCATTGTGTACTGTTAGCTTATCCCCACGTGAACCTCATACCATTGTGTACTGCTAGCTTATCCCCACGTAAAGATCATACCATTGTGTACTGCTAGCTTATCCCCACGTAAACCTCATACCATTGTGTACTGCTAGCTTATCCCCACGTAAACCTCATACCATTGTGTACTGCTAGCTTATCCCCACGTAAACCTCATACCATTGTGTACTGCTAGCTTATCCCCACTTAAACCTCATACCATTGTGTACTGCTAGCTTATCTCCGCGTAAACCTCATACCATTGTGTACTGCTAGCTTATCCCCACGTAAACCTCATACCATTGTGTACTGCTAGCTTATCCCCACGTAAACCTCATACCATTGTGTACTGCTAGCTTATCCCCACGTAAACCTCATACCATTGTGTACTGCTAGCTTATCCCCACGTAAACCTCATACCATTGTGTACTGCTAGCTTATCCCCACGTAAACCTCATACCATTGTGTACTGCTAGCTTATCCCCGCGTAAACCTCATACCATTATGTACTGCTAGCTTATCTCCGCGTAAACCTCATACCATTGTGTACTGTTAGCTTATCCCCACGTAAACCTCATACCATTGTGTACTGCTAGCTTATCCCCACGTAAACATCATACCATTGTGTACTGCTAGCTTATCCCCACGTAAACCTCATACCATTGTGTACTGCTAGCTTATCCCCACGTAAACCTCATACCATTGTGTACTGCTAGCTTATCCCCGGCATTTCATGTGTAGCCATCAACATGTAGCCTGTAGTCGTCTGCCTCGCTAGAAATGCTGAAGCTGGAATACTTGGCGAAATAATGTATCCCATTGTAGATCATATCCAGTCTCAGTTCTGTTTTGTTTTTAGTGGTCAGCAGATAAATATTTTCATTGCCCAGGTAAAAGTTACCTGAAATAAAATCGTCAAAACCTTTTATGTAGTCTGCCCACTTCCGGTAGAAATCGGCCATTCCGGAGACTCGACTCTGGAAAACGATCCACCCTCCACCGTCAGAGACTGTGTCACATATGACCTGAAGTCCAGAGCCAAGCGACAACAAGGGTCAGGGAAACCAGTTTTCTACTCCTAAGAAAAATACATATGAATAGATCAAGTGTATCTAGAAACAGAACACAGAACACCTAATTAGATCGTGTATATCTATATTTTATATACAAGAGTAACTATATTTATTAGCCTGTTTAATTAGTTCACAACGTCTCACCTTACAACAAAATGACTTGGCGTCTCATAATATATTTAATATATACAAATAAAGAACGTTAATTGTTACCGATTGCAAACATTTTTTTTTACTTAAGATACAACGTTAGAAAACATTTAAAATCCCTTTACACTAATTGTAGATTATCTGCTATATGGTTGTTTGAAAATATATGGTAAATGTGACTCTCATATTAGACAATACAAACGTTAACACAACAATTATCAAGTTCAATGTTTTTGTTTAATCTTCAGTGTCACAGTTGAGATATACCCACCATCCTTTCAATGTATCAACCCCCACACACGTTCTTCGTCGTATCAAGCAGTAATTTGATTCGCTTGATAGAAAGAAAAAAACAATACATATATTAAATAGGATGTATACTTTATTTAAAATCTAGCTCGCAAATTTTACACAACTATCATACAGAATCATTAAAAAAATGATAAAAAACGTTTTAATAACAACCTTTTATGTAATAATGCACTAAAAGTAGAACATAAATTATACACTACTATTTAACTAACTATAAAGAAAAGCGTGGGTCTCTTCCTGAATATTAGACACTATTATTTAAATTACTATAAATACGAACGTGATGACGCGTGCGGATAGAACTGCCTACTAATTCGGTCCAAATATTAATTAATTCATAAAAAAAAAATAATTAGGCAACCAATTATGTCAAAGTGAATATCACTTCATGTCTTGACCAACGTACGAAATGATGTTTTCTATAGTTAATTGGGATATGTTCAGTATCAGCGAATGCGTAGTGCCCCTCTGATAAAAAAAAAAAGAAAGGAAAAGAGACAGAACAAGGGAGGCATCATTTAAAAAAACAACAACACTGCAGCAGATTTGGGTAACATCCCCTTGTTCCTCGGCTACCACACTACAAAGACTACATCATTAGACAACACACATTAAGGGATAACGGCGTGTCTAAAGATAGGGCGCTAGACTACATCATTAGACAACACACATTAAGGGATAACGGCGTGTCTAAAGATAGGGCGCTAGACTACATCATTAGACAACACACATTAAGGGATAACGGCGTGTCTAAAGATAGGGCGCTAGACTACGTCATTAGACAACACACATTAAGGGATAACGGCGTGTCTAAAGATAGGGCGCTAGACTACATCATTAGACAACACACATTAAGGGATAACGGCGTGTCTAAAGATAGGGCGCTAGACTACGTCATTAGACAACACACATTAAGGGATAACGGCGTGACTAAAGATAGGGCGCTAGACTACATCATTAGACAACACACATTAAGGGATAACGGCGTGTCTAAAGATAGGGCGCTAGACTACATCATTAGACAACACACATTAAGGGATAACGGCGTGACTAAAGATAGGACGCTAGACTACATCATTAGACAACACACATTAAGGGATAACGGCGTGACTAAAGATAGGGCGCTAGACTACATCATTAGACAACACACATTAAGGGATAACAGCGTGTCTAAAGATAGGGCGCTAGACTACTAGCCCAAAAGTTTCTAGTTCAAATTCAGTTTCAAGTAATAGAAAATCACTGAGTCCTCCAGGCTCTAATACTAAACTATACTTCATTTACACCATGGACATAATATACGATAAAATATGTATTTCTACACAAATCAGCTTTGTCCTCGCAAATCACACATGTAAATGTGTATAACGGTTTATTGAAGTTAATTTTAGCATGGTAATGATTTGTTGTGTTGCTTGATGTTGTAATTCTAAATTAAAGTGTGTATTAAGGCCTGACATTGAACTACGTTTATATTTAGACATGGTGTATACTTTGGTCCAGGTATTCCAGTGACCACACTGGTCCAGGAGATCTAGTGGTATTGCATGCTGTGAAGGCCTACACTGGCAACTGATCCTTCCCCCTGCAGTATAGTAGTTCCGCCCCTGTTGAAACACATAGCCTAGAATGTAAAACATTGATATGTTCAACTTCCCTCATTACAATGGGTCTAACGTCTTTCCCACAACAATGTGTGGAGTAACTCGTGTATCAGTATTGTTGGGTGACGCCTATTTCACACAACCAACAGCCCTTGTAGCAACAATGTGTAACAGAGTCGTGGACAGGGGCGGTGTAGCGAGTTTTTTGTTTATAAATTAAAAAATAAATATGCAACCTCCGAAGAATCGTACAAACGTTGATGAAAGTAAACATTCAGATGTCTTCAAAGTATATGCACAGTAATATCAAAGGTTTCATTTCTTCTTTTTATTTAAAAGTAAACGACATCTACAAAAGAAATGCAACACTTTCAGCAACTTTTCTGAAAATAAGATATGTAAAATAACATTTCAATTGGTAAACTAAATTTTTGTAATTGTACCCAATAATTTTGTATTATCTCTATTTTAGTAACTTAATTACAAATTGCGTCCCTTGAATTTTTATTTGCTACAGAATATTTCAAATTTGTATTTTATATTTTAAGATAAAGGCTCTTTATAATTATCGATTGTAAATGTTTTGTTTTGTCTTAAGATTCAATGTCATATATATATATATATATATATATATATATATATATATATATATATATATATATATATATATATATATATATATATTTAAAGTCCATTTAAATATTTTGTTTTTTAAATAACCAATACAAATTCAAAAGAAAACTAAAAGCAAAAAATTGCTATTATGGTTTATACATGAAACAGAAATTGTGTGTAATAATACCTGGCTCAGCTAATTTCATAATGAAAGAAACCGGATAGTTAACTCTTTAATTCTTTACACCGGCTCAGTCTGTGGGTCAGTCTGTGGGTCAGTCTGTGGGTCAGTTTGTGGGTCAGTCTGTGGGTCAGTAAGTGTGTCAGTATGTGGGTCAGTCTGTGGGTCAGTATGTTGGTCAGTATGTGGGTCTGTGGGTCTGTCATCGGGTACAGTGTCGCACTTCAACACAAACAACTACAGCATCTTGATGTCCCTTACTTCACTTAACAGACCCTACTTCACCACCTTACTTCACTTAACAGACCCTACTTCACCACCTTACTTCACTTAACAGACCCTACTTCACCACCTTACTTCACTTAACAGACCATACTTCACCACCTTACTTCACTTAACAGACCCTACTTCACCACCTTACTTCACTTAACAGACCCTACTTCACAACCTTACTTCACTTAACAGACCCTACTTCACCACCTTACTTCACTTAACAGACCATACTTCACCACCTTACTTCACTTAACAGACCCTACTTCACCACCTTACTTCACTTAACAGACCCTATTTCACCACCTTACTTCACTTAACAGACCCTACTTCACCACCTTACTTCACTTAACAGACCCTACTTCACCACCTTACTTCACTTAACAGACCCTACTTCACCACCTTACTTCACTTAACAGACCATACTTCACAACCTTACTTCACTTAACAGACCCTACTTCACCACCTTACTTCACTTAACAGACCATACTTCACCACCTTACTTCACTTAACAGACCCTACTTCACCACCTTACTTCACTTAACAGACCCTATTTCACCACCTTACTTCACTTAACAGACCCTACTTCACCACCTTACTTCACTTAACAGACCCTACTTCACCACCTTACTTCACTTAACAGACCCTACTTCACAACCTTACTTCACTTAACAGACCCTACTTCACCACCTTACTTCACTTAACAGACCCTACTTCACCACCTTACTTCACTTAACAGACCCTACTTCACCACCTTACTTCACTTAACAGACCCTACTTCACAACCTTACTTCACTTAACAGACCCTACTTCACCACCTTACTTCACTTAACAGACCCTACTTCACCACCTTACTTCACTTAACAGACCCTTCTTCACCACCTTACTTCACTTAACAGACCCTACTTCACCACCTTACTTCACTTAACAGACCCTACTTCACCACCTTACTTCACTTAACAGACCCTACTTCACCACCTTACTTCACTTAACAGACCCTACTTCACCACCTTACTTCACTTAACAGACCCTACTTCACCACCTTACTTCACTTAACAGACCCTACTTCACCACCCTACTTCACCATCTTACTTCTACACAAACAAACTGACCTTTACATCACACACAATGCCTCAACATCACTTTTGGCTGAGAACTACATCAACAAACTGCATTCTACATCAACCCATCATTACAATGCCTATACTTATATTAAAACACTACCACAGATCGCACTGAAATATCCCTCTAGTTACATAATGTAACCACATACATAAATTCACAACTATAATCATCTGAGTTTAGTAGAAAGATACGTGATCACATTACTATAACAATTGAATTTGTTATTTTTTCCACACACATTGGTTTTACGATAATTTTTAACACCTAAATAAAAAGTGGCGGAACTAGAAAAAAAGGGCCACCCCGCAAAAACATTTTTTTCGGCCCCGTATATATATATATATATATATATATATATATATATATATATATATATATATATATATAAACAAAATACGAAAATATGAACATAGAATACTCAATACGGGCTTGTTTAAAATTTGAAAAAATTAAAATTCTTAGTTTTTATTTTAAATTAAAGCATGTTATAACAACACATCATTTGTGTGAGTGCTATTTGTGTGAGTGCTAATAATCTGTTTTTGAATTCTCTGTTTTAATGTCTGACATAAAGCTTCCCAAATTACATGTGGGTCAAAAGAATATGAAGCATGAACGCTTTGTATGCGTAATGGTTTCTCGCCTTATGTTAATCTTTATGTTGTTTTTTTTTTATTTATATTATTATTTTTTAATAAATTCCCTTCTTATACTATGTCATCCTTTATTATGTTTTTTTTTAAAATAATAATTAAGAGAAGTAATTGCTTTTTAATTTGTTTAGTGCAAATCTATTAAAAGTTTCTAAAGAGCACACGTATTTGACTACTTAAAAAAGGGAAATAAGTCAAGGAAGTAGTTTGAAAGTTTGCCTATCTTTCACACTACAACTCATGTAGTCTATACTTTTTTTTTTCCTTTACAAAACTGCGTGTATTACCTAGCAAATGTAGAACATCAATACTGTTATAGATCTGTTGGTTTTTTTTTACAAGAAAATTATTTTTTTAACTATGAAAAAATTGATTTTGGTCGGCTGTGGGCCCCTAAACGGCCTGGGCCCCCCTGCATAGCTGGGTCTGGCGGCACTGTAGTTCCGCACCTGTAAATAAAACGTTTTTAAAAAGCAAGCTTTTATATAAGTAGGCACTAAAATAACCAATATTTGGGAGGTTCGAATATACGAATGTAAATACTGCGAATACCAACATTTAGAAATAATCTTTATGTGAAGGGGGGATGGTTTAGATGGTTTTCCGCTGCTCCACCAGTTGTGAGGGTTGGATGAACAGCAACCACCACCAAATGTGAGAGTGGGGGTGATGAAGATAATACCAGCCTGGTTATAGTTTGGAATTAACACACACAAGTCCGATCCAAAAGATAAATGTCCTTTATTAAACAATCACATTAATTCCCTACCTAACTAGCCTATTCTATACTCTCTACTACTACTTCTACCGTTTCCTAGATCTACCTATCTGACCGTTTCTACCTCACGATCTCCTCTAATTCTCTACCTAGCTCTGACCGCTCTCTTCGCTAATTATCAACCGTTACCTAGCCCTACACATGTAGGATATAAATACGTTTTATGAAACTGGATGATTAAAATGGGAACACGGCTGTGGGGTTTGCACTGTTTGGGTCGAAATCGGCCTTGCTGAAAAAAAAGTAAAATATTTAGCTCTTTAACCAAGGGGAATCCACTGCATGATTCACCAGTATGTCCTCACCAACAAGACTCATCCGATTCCATTGCTAATAAAAGTCGTTAATTTGTATTAAATCTGGAGCCCTAAACACTCGTCTGTTTAATGAACTTTGCAAAAAACATGAATAAATATCACGAAGTTTTGCTTTTCTTACACTACATTACGTGACTTCAAAAAGGAAATGTGATCCGTGTTTTGAATTTAAGGATGAAATCAAGTTGTTCTTTGGGTGCAAGAGGAACAAGACCTTTTGATATACTTTAACGATAAAGAGCGGTTGGAGAGGGTAGCATAACTAGCAGATATATTCGAACATCAACATAAGCTTAACCTGAGGTTTCAGGGAAAAATGAACTAATATTATCTCTTTTATTGACAATCACGGGTCATTTTTATCAGAGCTGCAAAATTGGCTAAGAAAAATAAATCATGGAAATATAGCCATGTTGTAGAAACTCTGCACTGTGGTAGATGAATGTGATTGTGAGATAAATAAAAAAATTGAAAGAGAAGATTTCTGGGAATCCTGAATCTCTTGACAACGAACTTTAGCGTTCTTTCCCTGAGCGGAAATAAAAAACGTTTTAAACTAGACACTAAACAAATCAATCATTCTGAAATTCGATTATACGAATGCATATACTGCAAATACTAATGACCCCTAATCCCATAGATACCCAAAGGATAACGTGTGGCCAAAAGATGTATCTTAACAAACAAGAGTACATTAAAAGTTTAAAACATATATAATGAAAAAGTCATAACGTTTAAAAAGTATAATATTACTTTTAGAAATATTACCTAATCAACATAAACGCATTTTTAGAAATATCATGTTCAGCATATTTTAATAAATGGACAATATTTTTTTTTTTGCCTACTGTGTATTAGTAGGTCTAGGGAATCTGATTAGTAATAGAGAAATGAGAATGTAGGTGATGAAGTATCGTAGTTCCGGAGTTCGGGAGTATCGAGCCTTGCGCTATTTAGGTATCGAAGTGTGATGACTATTATCTAGAAGTAGTAGGTCGAGTGAAATCGCTGTTGATTCTCACAATCTATATTACCAATCTTAAGATATTAATATTTAATACGATTTGAAATAGAATTTATAACTAACCGTAAACTGTATGTATTTTTTTTAATGTATATTTTTTTTTGTTTAATAAATAGTTATGGTAATGCCTTAATTAAACCGTTTTTATTTGATTATTTTATTTAAAAAAATGTGAAACAACAAGTACAGAATCTGTCGCATAATAAAAGTACAGTTAAAAAGTTTGTCATCTTTATAAGCAAGAAGTTAGTTGTAATAAAGCTACCGTGTTTAAACTTTCACACTAAATATATATTTAAGTGGTCAATTTGAAAAGTATATACTTTTGACACAGTTACATGGGTAATAAAAAAGACTTTTTGTAGTTTTACGTAGGTATATTTAGAGCGTTTTATTGTGTTTTTCAAGCATGTCTGAGTTACAATGGGTTAATGTAGCAATTCTTGTGAAAGCTATTTCCCTTGAATGAAATTTTGGTATTTGGATTTCAAAATGGGAAATAATTCATTGCTTAACTTTGTATCAATTTCAAATTCTTGCACCTTAGATTGTTCTTAGATACAACTTAATTTTGTTTCTATTGTAAAAATTCAATAGAGACGCAGTTCTAAACAAAATAGCGTGTTTATAGGAGAGGTAATTAAATCCTATCACATTTTTTCCTTCTTGATTTGTACTACCTTTTGTTGCTAACTTCCCTTCTTTTACTACAACAATGGCAAGGTAAACTACCTGCAAAAATTAAAAAAAATAAATAAAAAAACATTGATAATTTGTCTAATACAAATACAAATATTAAGTGAGTAATAAATGTAAGAAAACATGTTACATTGTTATTGCAAAATTATTTGCGTTAACGTTTTATAAACTTTTGTGATTACAAAGATGTATAATTTGAAACTAAAAACGCTATAAGTTATAGATGTATATTTAGCTAACAGAATGAATAGTTCAATTTACAAGTAACAGGTGGCAAGAAATATGCTATTACGTTGTTGTTGTTTTTTAAGTTCTTTTTAAATTTTAAGAAAACTACAGTTTAAAATTATATTATTATATTTCTATCTGTAGATATTTGAGTACACGTTGTATAACAAATAGAGGACTGTAGTAGATAGCAAAAACAGTTTAATAAATTAAAAAGTATAAACAAGCCACAGTGGAACAAAGAAAAAACATCATTTGATAAATAATATAATATAAAATAATGAATTATTTTAAAAAATACATGTGTTTCTGCGGATAAAAAAATACATAAATATAAAATTGAATTTTTTAAACAGAAAAATTAACAATTTTTAATTCAATCTTTGCATAAGAAAATAAGCTGAACTTGTACTATTGTTCTGTAACGAATCTTACACTATATACAGACATTGTATATTCCAGATGGTTGCGTTTACAATGGGCGGAACTGTCATGGCGCCAGACCCCGCAAAGGGGTATTGTGGTTAGGAAACATTGTTTTTGTAACCAAAATTACGACAAACAAAACTATATTTTAAATACCAAAATCATTTATTTTCTTTTGTTAGTTGTTGTTACACATATGAAGTGTACTCTTATATTCCGTGTTAGCGATGAATAATATAAAGCAGATTTTTTAATTAAAATATCTCGAGAAATGTAATGCACAGCGTGACACCGAAATTAATGTGTGGTGAAGTCCTGCGCTTCTTGTTTACATCACGATCTGTAAGGACTAGAAGATGGGGTAGACAAATATGTGTCTCTTTCACACCAGGAAGAAATGTCTTGTGTTTATTCCGTTAGCCGTGTTAGGTAAAACAATAGTTATAATAAATGAGAGTATCAAGCAGCTTCTAATGTTGGGTTAAACAAGGTTCAGTCAGGATCTCATGGCGACTCTAACTCACTTTGTTTATGGACATCACTACAGTAATGTTCAAGGGGACATCACTACAGTAATGTTCAAGTGGATATCACTACAGTAATGTTCAAGGGGACATCACTACAGTAATGTTCAAGGGGACATCACTACACTAATGTTCAAGGGGACATCACTACAGTAATGTTCAAGGGGACATCACTATAGTAATGTTCAAGGGCAGATGGCCTGCACACGCTGTACGGTGATGAAATATATATTTCACAGACTGACCCATATACTGACCCACAGACTGACCCACAGACTGACCCACAGACTGACCCACAGACTGACCCACAGACTGACCCACAGACTGACCCACAGACTGACCCACAGACTGACCCACAGACTGACCCACACACTGACCCACACACTGACCCACAGACTGACCAACAGACTGACCAACAGACTGACCCACAGACTGACCCACATACTGACCCACAGACTGACCCACAGACTGACCCATAGACTGAGATGATGTAAAGAAAAAAGATGACATTCAAATTAACTATACGGTTGTTTTTTTTTTAAATTAAATTAGCTGAACCATTTCTTTTACATGTATAAACCATGAGACTATTTTTTTTTAATTGAATTTGTTTCGTTTATTTAAACAACAATGTATTGAAGGGGCCTCTAAATATAATTCTATCATTGAATCTTAAGACAAAACATAACATTTACAATCGATAATTATAAAGAGCCTTTTATCTTAAAATATTAAATACAAAGTTGAAACTGCATTCATTGTGTTGTCAGTAAAAATTCAAGGGACGCAATTTGTAATTAAGTTTCTAAAATGGTGATAATACTAAATTGTTTTCTACAATTACAACATTTTAGTTTACCAATTTAAATGTAAATGTATATAAATTATTTCTCAGAAAAGTTGCTGAAAAGGTGGCATTTTTGTGTAGGTGTTGTTTAATTTTAAATAAAAAAGAAGATGTGAAACCTTAGATATTAATGTGCATATACTTTAAAGACATCTGATTGTTTGCTTTAAACAATGTCTAATTATCAATGATAATAAATTATATTTTAAAATTTTACTTTGTTTTTAGACCTTAAAAAAAATGTTTTACTTTATTTTAAAACAAACCCACTTTGTTTTTAGACCTTAAAAAAAATGTTTTACTTTATTTTAAAACAAACCCACTACACCGTCCCTGTTCACGACTCTGTTACACATTGTTGCTACACGGGCTGTTGGTTGTGTGAAATAGGCGTCACCCAACAATACTGATACACGAGTTACTCCACACATTGTTGTGGGAAAGACGTTAGACCAGGGGTCGGCAACCTGCGGCTCACGAGCCGCATGCGACTCTTTTGGTGTCAATATGCGGCTCTCGAGTTCCATGCACAAACATTAATAATTATATTAGTTCAATTTTCAAAACTCGTAAAAAATATTATACTGAAAAGGAAAAAAAAATAACTTTAACTTAAGCAGGATAAAAACATTCATCATAGAACAGAGGGATTAGGTGAGTTAGAAAGTATACGGACAGCTTGCCACTGCCCACGTGCCGACTGTGTCGAATATTTTCAAATGGGGATTGTTATTTTACTTATAATGCATTCTTCTACCATTTCGTATGCATTCATTTGACATGAGTGACGTAGTATTTTAGTTATTAGCTTCCTATGATTGAGCTAGGTATTAGACTCTGTTTTCGAGTAGGATGAAAGATAAGCTTAGTAAGGACCGAAGGAAAAAAGTGAACAGTAAAATAAATCACAATATGGAAAAATACCAATACTGCAATACAACCCAGAGACGTAGCGATGGTGGGGCAGGGGGGTACATATGTCCCCTGGCGCTGACCTTAGGGGGCGCCAAAATGGGTTGTAAAAATAAATTAAAATGTCATTTTAGCTGCATTTTAGCAGTTTTGGTGGGGGGTGCAAATCGAAAGTTTGAGGGGGGTGTAAATCGAAAATTTGTTCCTGATGGGGGTGCCAAATTAAAAATTGTGTCCCCGGGCGCCGGAAAGGGTCGATACGCCTCTGATACAACCATCTTTGCCAGAGCTGCATTAGTAAACATATATTTATCATTTCAAAAATATTTTTTTGTAATTTTCAAACTCTACAATACCCAACTCGTTTATTAAGCAAGCACAAAAAAAAATCATTTTCAAAAACACGATTAGAGACATTAGCCACACATCCTTAATACAAAACAAATTAAATGGAGTTATAGGGCTACATAAAACTAAACTAAACACCTTCCGATTAAAACATATGGATGGAATAAGAATAGAGCTATATTATCATCCATTGGCACAATGCTACATAGGGCTAAAAATAAAGAGCATTTTAAAATTAAACATCACAACACCAAACTATGGTGGAAATGACATAGGCAGCTTTTATAAGGAAACAAAAGCATTATTGGGAAAGACACCAAAATAAAAAAAAATAAACATCCTAATCAAACTACAAGCGACACCCTTATACGCCAGAATAAGTTGGGCCATGGAACACAATATAATAGACATTGTAGATACATTTAGAAACCTACATAATTGATGCGTTACACCAAAAGAAAGAGAATTAGCATAAAGGCTGATTTATAATACAAAACCGGTTTTACAAAAAATACAAAGTCAAATCGAAATGTTAAAATAACATGTCAAACGTGTAATCAAAATATACAAGAAACAGAAAAGCAAATGTATTTAGATTGTATATTAGTACAGAAAGCATATACTTGCGAAATTATTTAAAACCACCAATTATACCGCCAAAACAATTAAAGCAATCACACTTAACTTAATTAACACGACTAGACAAAAGACAGATGAATAATAAAGAGTATTTTTCTTAGATTTAGAATATCAAATACACACAATTAAAATGCATTAGCCCTAAAGCAAATAAAAATCCAAGGGACACAATAATCAATACACTTTTAAAATCAATATAATACGAAATTATTGGCTAGAAAACAAGTGATTTTAGTAAATAGACTAAATAAGCAAATACAATTTTTGTTTTAATTAGAATATTTCTCACTTTGATTCATATACTGCTAATACAATTTAATAATGAGGAAACTGTAGTTGGGTAACCTGTGATATTTTTGTTAAACTAATGTAAAGACGTCCGAATGTTACGTTCAAACAATGCTGCCAAACTTAATCCAATGTCGGCATGATTTTTTCTACTTACTAGAAAACACAAAACTGCATCATCCCTTTCCCGATAAGGCTTACAAACGAATTACCTCTCTCATAATTGTGGTAAAGGGAATCAGACCCATTCTAGTGACTTAAGTTGAACATTGCAATATTTTACGTGCTGGTTTTTGTGTTTAAAGCATCAGTTTAATAAAGGGTCAGAAATAAATTATATTCATATATTTTGTAACAACCAAGTTATCCGTTAACTAAGCGTGTCTGCTTTAAACAATATGAAACTATATCAAAAGCACTCATTGTATTTCAAGTATAAATTGTTAATCTAATGTTGTAATATTTAAAGGTATGTGTATTAGATTAATATACAAACAAGGCACACATCTCAGCTTGTTGGTTATGATATCTGTGTATAATGGCTGTGAATTATGGATGTGTATCATTGACTTAATATGGATGTGTGTTATGCATGTGTAGTCTGGCTGTAAAACATGCCCGTGTATTATGGCTTTATTATGAATGTTTATTATGGCAGTGCAATAATGCTAATTAATATGACTGTGTATTACATACGACTGTGTATTATAGATGTGTGTAGTTATAAAGTGCGTTATGGTTATGTATAATGAATACGTACCATGGCTGTGGATTATGGCTGTGTACAGTTCCCGGGGATGGATGGTGGTTAATGTATATTCATTTTATTTATATAGTGTTTTTTTTTCTTTTTTTCTTTATTTCTTCATAACCAACACGTTGTTGATTAGTCAATTAGCGCCAGTTTCTTCAGTCGTCGTTATTCCAGAGATAATTTACTTCCCTATTTAACACCCCCCCCCCCGCTCTTCCCAGACAACATGATACATTTTCCCGGAGTGCTTACTTCACACTATTAAAAAACGATACATGTAATAACCCCTGTCCTTTTACATAAGCAGCTCCTTATATTAATACGTTTTAAATTATTCATTTTCAAACATGACTTATAAGACTAAATTAAATCATCTTAAATTTGTGTTTTAAAAACACACCTTCTCTAAACCAATGACGTCACACTCATTAGTAAAAATCTGGCCACTATGGTCACTTAGACACATAAAACCCACACTTGAAGGTACCATCAACATGAACAACAAAACAACAGTTTAGATATCCCTGTACAAACATAGCGTTGTGTAACAAAGCTTTATGATACCATGACATGAGGTTACAAAGACTATAGGTTATACATTTCTTGGAGACAATGAAGAAGAATGTAGCGTAATGTAATGATTGGGCGCTGTCACTGTAATTGTTGTCACATTTTGTCCATATTGTAAACTGTCTGGGCACTAAGATCCTTATATCTCTTTCTACCCATATTGTAAACTGTATGGGTGATGTGATCTCGAAAGTCACATTTTGCCCTGTGATAATGTATGTCACATTTTGCTTATATCTTAAACTGTCTGGATTCTGTGATCATTTATGTCACTTTTTGACAAGTGATCATTTATGTCATATTTTGACAAGTGTTTATGTATGTCATATTTTGACAAGTGATTATTTATGTCACATTTTGACAAGTGATTATTTATGTCACATTTTGCCAGATCTTTAAGGAGTAAACGTTGCCCGTGGATATTATAATTGTAATAGAGTTTTTGTCCAGTGTTTATATTGTGATAAATCACACAACAATACGACAACATTTCTGTATATGATACATGCCGTAATAAAACGTCCACAGTCTTAATAAAGAAATAAAATAATCATACTAGTGAATGTTTGATTTACTTTATCAACAGTGTATATAAAATACACTGTAATATTAATGTAATTATTATTGCGGATTGTTTTTGCAATTAATGTTATATATACAATGAAAAACAGGAAATTAAAAAAATATATATATATATATATCTTCTAAGTAGTTTGAATATATTTTATGACATTTTATTTTTATACACATGGATATCTTTAGTTTAATAGCAACTATCTACTCTTGCTGCTGATTGTCTAATTCAGGGATCGGCAACCTGCGGCTCGCGAGCCGCAAGCGGCTCTTTTACTGTCTAAATGTGGCTCTCCAACTCATTGCACAAATATTAATAGTTATATTTTTTTCATTTTCAAAATTCATATCAAATATCATAATTTAAAGAAAAACAACTTTGAACATATTTAAAACACTTATCAGAGAACATTGAGAATATGTGCAGTAGAAAGTATACGGACAGCTGACAGCAGCTTGGGCACCAGGCCCAGCCCCACAACCCCGTTGCAACAACCCATGCTTGCCACTGCCGACTTTTTTCAAAGTTTTTAAATGGGGAATGCTATTTTATTTAGAATGAATGTCAGTAATCATTCATTTGACTTGATTGACGTATTTTTTTAAAGCTATTAGCTTCCTACTGTTGAGCCGGGTACTGGACGGTGGGATACGAGTTTACCCTGCGTTAAATAGGTTGGAAGATACGCCTGGTGAGAACCAAAGGACAGAAGCGACCGATACACTGTTAACAAACCGATATTCAAGCCAGTTAGTCGAAGTTAGCCGTGTTGAGGCCTGCCTGGCTAATGGGGGACACCCCCTGAGCCGGTGATATCCGTAAAGAAAGAAAACAAAAATTAACAGTTTCTAAAGTGGTTTGGGATACTCCTATAGTTATATTATTTGATAACTAATTTCATTATTCTGGCGAAACATTTCTGTTTTTATATGAATAAATATTATATCATACTTAAAGCTATTTATTTTAAATAAAAATCATATTTATTTACTTAGTCTTAGTTAAATAATACTATATTAAAGTAAAAATGTTAGTGGATCTTTTAAACTTGGAATTTTTAAAAATTGTAACTTTTGGCTCTTCTGTCTCAAAAGCTTGCCGACCCCTGTTCTAGACGTATTGGTGTGGCGGTGGCTTCATCGCCCAGCAAGTAAATGGTTACATTTTTTAATTGAATTAAACTACCCCTTCGGTTATGAAACATGTTCTGTGAGCATACATTGCTGCGAATGAATGTTGGTGCAGGGTATCGCAATGAATAAACGTAGAAATGTATAGTTTGGTTTGATAAATATACATTTTTAATCCGCTTTTAAAAATTTCTTAAATAAAATACTGCACATAACTATAATAACCAATTAATTTGTAATTAATCTGATTCGCAAACATTCAAACAATATAATATAACCAATAATACAATATAATTATCGACAGCAAAACTTTTTTGTTTTGTCTAAATTTCTGACGGCAGAATGGCATTTAAAAGCAATTAAATACAATAGTCTTTAAATGACCGATACACATTCCAACAAACAAAAAACATTTAATGGTGTGGTTTATACAGTGTGTAAAAATACCTGGCTCAGATAATTTCATAATGAAAAAACCTGAACCTTAACTTGAATGCCATATTTTCTTTACACTGGCTCAGTCTGTGAGTCATTCTGACACTTTTCTAGATGTGTGTGTGTGTGTGTGTAAGAGAGAGCGAGGGAAGAAGAGATATTTTATCATTACATGAAGGATAATAGACTAGTGTCAAAATAAATGTAAATATAGATCTACCATGTGATTAGGTTTGCATAAAATAGCTAAAACATAAGAGTTTAGACTTTATACTTTAGTGTTATACTTAAACTGTACAAGGGCTTTGTTTTATACACACTTTAAAGTGGACGGAAACGGTGATAGGAATTTTAGAAAGAAGTCTATTAATAAAAATAACAGTGTGCTAGACAATAGGTCAGCCAGATACTTGTGGTTGGTCAACAAATGTATTCTAAGAATAATAAGGGTGTGGTAATTATCGTTTTGTACTGTTTGGTATACACGAAATAAGTATACACAATTAATTATACTTATCAATTAGTTATGCGCCATTTAGACCGATTTCAGCATGCTTGTCTTTTTGTCCAACCAAGAATAACCTACGAGGCAGCAGTTGTTTGATTTTGGAGTTGTCTACAGCTAACGAGTCTTATTCGAACTCCAGAATTTTCGATTTAACAACCATGAGTTTTACTGACTCGACCACGCCAAACCCGTATTTTTTAGATTAATATTGCTGATTTTTCTTTGTGAAATTATGTATGGTCTAGTATAATTAGTGTAGTTGCAGCACAAATCTATAATTGATTGAGTAGTAGATTAGATCGCCTCTCGACCCCGGCAGCCTAACCCTAAATAGGACTGACATAACAAACGACTAAGATTTATGTACATCCATAACAGATACTACACTTTCATCTTAGCCAAAAGGCCGAGAAGCGATAGAATAGAAATATTATACATAACGATAAACGAAGCCTTTACCTTATAGACTTAAGTTAAGGGGGTAGGCTCCAGAAAAAACCAACTTCTTAAGTAAAACCTTTTATTGATTCATTTGTGTATATCCAACTTAGGGTACTTGAAGGAAAATATTTCCATGCATCAGGGACTTTTTTGAAAATATGGTTGCCATGGCAACGGCGGCCATCTTGAAAAAAACATCATTTTCTGGAGTTCTAAAATTTCATAAACTAACATAAATATCGGCTATATAACCATTGATCCTTCTTGTACTAACGCTAATAGAGTCAGCTGGCTAGTTTTTGTAACAGAAATCACTCTAGAAATATTTTTTTTTAATTTTCAAAGTTTGGTGTGACGAAATTCCAATGAAAATAATGCTAAATTCAATGGAATTTCACCACATATTTTTTTGAAAATTTGAAAAAAATATTTCTAGCTGTTTTTTGGTTACAGAAATTAGCCAGCTGACTCTATTGGTGTTAGTACAATAAAGATCAATGATTATATGGGCGGTTTATATGTTACTTTAGGAAATTTTAGAACTCCACAAAAGGTAGTTTTTCCAAGATGGCCGCCGTTTCCATGGCAACCATATTTTCAGAAGAGTCCCTGGTACATCCAAATATTTTTCCTTAAGTACCCTTACTTATACATACACAAATAAATGAAAAAGGCGTATTACTTAAAAAGTTTTTTTCTCCGTTTTTTTCGGGAGCCTATGTACATCCATAACAGATACTACACTTTCATCTTAGCCAAAAGGCCGAGAAGCGATAGAATAGAAATATTATACATAACGATAAACGAAGCCTTTACATTATAGACTTAAGTTAAGTCTTGCATCTCTACAAAAATTAACACAATGATTTCAAAGGTTTTTATTCTTACTTTTCATTCAAAATTAAATAAGAAAAACAAAACTTGTGAGAATGTATACAAAATTGTTCTGAAAAAACACAGTTTAAATACACTTATAAATTTGTAATATTTAAAATCGCGTCTATAATCAAGCTTATTTAATTATTACTATTTTGATAAGTTCAAACACAATTATGCCCCTTGTATAATTACTTGCATTGAAAGGAATGATTTCAACTGTCGATTTATTTATTTTTATTTTAAGATTCAAGCTCTTTATAATTAACGACAGCAAAACTTCTTTGTTTTATCTTAATTTTCGACGGCAGAATTATTTTTTTTAAAAACATATTAAATACACTGACTTTAAATAACCGATATACATTCTAAACAAATTAAAACACATTTTACCTTGTGGTTTACAAATGAAACATAAATTGTGTGCTAACGAACCTTGCTAAGCTAATGTCATAATGAAAAACCTGAAAGTTAACTCGAATGTCATCTTTTCTTTACACTGGCTCAATCTGTGGGTAAGTCACCGGGTATAACCTCACACTTTAACACAACCAACTAAAGCAACTAACTGGCCCTAACTTTACTTAACTGATGCTATATCACCACCTTACCTCTACACTAACAAACTGATCCTTTAAATCATAAGACATTAAGCTACTTGCAAAGCAATAATTTGGTATATATTTGATTAGGATTCATTAGCATTTGCAGTATATGCATTCGTTGACTCGAATTTCGGAATGATTGATTCGTTTAGTGCGTAGTTTTAAAACGTTTTTATTGATGTTTTCAAATAGGCCTACTATCATAAAACATAGTTTGTGTGTGAAATAAGAAATGCAATCATTATTTTAGATAATGTGAGCATTAATTATTCTTACCATAGTCAGATGATTATAAATGTGAATTAACTATATGGTGACACTATGTAATTATTACATTATAATGTGTACGGCATCACCTGGCTGAAATGAAGGAGACATATGTGATGTAGGTTCGAATCTTTCTTGTATGCACGTATTTTGTGAAGATTTTGTGAGTTTGTTAATATATGGCATGTTTTATACTAGAAGGATAATCTAGTGATGACTGTGTCTGTGTGCCAATATAAGGGTAGTATGGACATTGTGATGAGTGGTTGATTTTAGATTGCAGTTTGTTGATATGGTTGTCAGTCCGTTGTTATGTTATGGTATTGTTGGCAGGTGAAAGTTGATGTTTTTAATCAAGCTTATTCAATTATTACTATTTTGATAAGTTCATTGACAATTATGCCCCCTGTATGTTTACTTGCATTGAAAGGAATGATTTCAACTGTCGATTTATTTTTTTTATTTTTAGATTTAGGCTCGTTATAATTAACGACAACAAAACTTCTTTGTTTTATCTGAATTTTCGACGGCAGAATTATTTGTGTAAAATCAATACAAGTCTGCATATTTAAATATATGTCATGCGTGCGTAATTATGGAGGTATTTTGTCTTAACCAATTTATATTTTGCAATAATATTTCAAACAAAGCTAAGACATAAACTTAGAACTCTCCAACAACGAGTGTAGTTCTTATGATATTTTGCTTTTTCCATTTAATTACTATATATGCAATTGTTGATTCTTTCTTTGAAATGTGTTGTTTCCCCAACGTAA
Organism: Physella acuta; assembly: GCF_028476545.2. Lineage (NCBI taxonomy): Eukaryota > Metazoa > Mollusca > Gastropoda > Physidae > Physella > Physella acuta. The sequence goes on along the minus strand of NW_026732649.1, from coordinate 447,531 downwards.
GTTAGTTACCCATCAGATTTGGGTGAACTAAGGAAAGTTCCACTGATTTTAAACCAGGATTCAAATATCACATTTGGTGGTGGTTGTTGTTCATCAAATCCTCACAAATGGTAGAGCAGCGGAAAACCATCTAAACCAGCCCCCCACATAGAGATTATGCCTACATTTTGGTATTCGCAGTATTCATATTCAACAACATCACTACCGAATGACAACCCCTACATCAACACACTGCCACAAACCTCACTATATTATGAAACAACGCCTACATTCAAATAATTGTGAAGTTTGTGTTTCTTCTTGGTTGAGTATCACAATTTTCTTTAAAACTAGTAGCCCATTCATTCACAGTTCTATTGCTGTTTGCATTCATTAGGTTTGCCTTGGCCCTCAGGATTGAAATCTGCATCTGCTTCTTCATCATATTCTTCATCTTCACCCTCCTCATTTTCATCATCCTCATAATCATCATTGTCTATGGCCTTTCCAGTGAAAAAAAGAACTGCCCTAGGCACTATCATCTCTCTTATAAAATGGCCAATCTCAAAATCAGCACCCAATAAGGCCTCTACTTCTTCATCCATCTCTGACTCTGAACCTTCAGGAACTGCACGTGGGTTAAAGAAATTAAAGAAATAATCTGCTTGAACTTGTTTTGTAACAGTTCTTGTTAAAACTCTTCCTTTATGTTTTTGTTTCTTTTTTATCTGTTTCACAGTGACATTCTTCCCTTTGATCCAGTTAATATTGCACCCAGTGCACTTAATGATTTCTGGACCCTCATAAGAAAATGGATCTTGAGGGTCTGGTTCATAGCGCATTTCATAATGTTTAATTAGTACTGGGTCTGTAAAGTATTCATTGGGCTCAAAATGAAATTCTAATGTGAAACCTACAGGGTCTTTATCATGTATAATAACTTTGATGTCTTTTAAATGTGTCAAAATTAGTTCATCATGTACTTGCACCATTTCAGAAAACATATCTACATTCTTGAATATTGTTGACCAAAAACTGGGAATACCTTTAACATCCTCTTGTTTTTTCTCCTCAATATCTCCTCCTGCGTCTTTGGCACCCTCAATACAAAGCTTATCTTTTAGTTCTCCCTGTTGAGAAGTGGGAGTTATTTTTCCTTCCTCATCCTTTTCATCATCTTCTTCTTCCTCACTGGGCCAATCACATTCCTCATCATTGGTCTCTCTACTAGCAGTTAAGATCTCTTTTCTCTTTTCAAACAACTGTGAGTACTTTGGTGCATATTTCAATTCCAAGGCATTGGCCTCTTTATAAAATTCAGCTTCAACATTAATAACCTCATTCTGTAGCTTTTTAATAGCCTTGATACGTCGTTTGACCTCCTTGGGTAAACTCTGAATATAACCAGACGGAGAACCAACAATGGAACACAGCTTATCTTGAAGTGCTGCTAAGACACCAGGGTTTTTCATCACCTCCTTCCCCTATTTCTTCGGCATGATCTTCCTCTTCCACTTCTTCAACTGCATCACTTGAAAGGTTATCTGGCTCTGACATTTTCTGGCTCTGTTACTTTATAAATTCCCTAGGCCTTTGTTATACTGATATTTAACAGTCGTGCGCCATCGGATTTTCTTTTAAAGTAAAATAGAAATTTTTTTTTTTTTTATTTTTTTTTATTTTTTTTTTATTTTTAGTAAAATAGAAATATATATACAAAAAATTTATTGATAAAGCGCATTGTTGCATAAACTTAGCTCTTGTATTTTTACAAAAATTAACACAATAATTTTAAAGGTTTTCATAGTTTCTTTTCATTCAAAATTAAATTAGAAAAACAACACTTGTGGGAATACTTCTGACAATTTTCTGAAAAACACAGTTTAATCATACATATAAATTCGTATTATTTAAAATTGCATGTTTTCAATCAAGCTTATTCAAGTATTACTATTTTGATAAGTTCATTGACAATTATGCCCCTTGTATGTTTACTTGCATTGAAAGAATGATTTAAATTAAACTGTGGATTTATTTTTACTTTCTCGTATATACGAAGTATAGAGAAAGTATTGTAATCGTGCAAAAAAAAATCGAGATTTTTTACAAATCTCGACGTTCTACACCTCACTGATACGGAAAAACATAATTTTGCAATCTTGTCCGTATGTCTGTGTGTGCGTGTGTGTGTGCGTGTGTGTCTGTCTGTCTATCTGTGTGTAAACACGATTACTTGAATACCGTCACATCTAGGTTGATGAAATTTCATATATAAGTATTTTATCAAAATCGTAGATCCGTATCGACTTTTGAGCAATGTCCGATAACTGGAAGTGGTACTTTTCCTACTTTGATTTTTCCAAAAGCCTATAACTTGAGTACTATTTCAGATAGATAAATGAAATTTAATATGTAAGTAAAAGATCTAATTATCTACCTTCTGTCAAATTTTGAGTAATTTTCGTTGACCGAAAGTACTAATTTACGCTGTTTCTTATTTCTCAAAAAACGCATGTAAATTTATAAAGTACTAATAATATTGCGCACTATCATGCACATTTTGTTTTGGCGTTCGCTTGGTGCGTAATTCTTTTTTCTATGAGATTCTATTCTATTTTTAAAAGTTTAAGTAATTAAAAATCATGTCTACATTCCAAGTTATATAAGAATATTCGAGCAAATTTATGGGAGATCACTCCCGGTTTATTTATTTAAAGATTCAGGCTCTTTATAATTATCAACACAAAACTTCTTTGTTTTATCTTAATTTTTGACGGCAGAATTACTTTTAAAAGCAATTAAATGCACGTCTTTAAATAACTGATATACATTCCAAACAAATTAAAACACATTTTATCTTGTGGTTTACACATGAAACATAAATTGTGTGCTAACGAACCTTGCTCAGCTAAGGTCATAATAAAAAACCTGAAAGTTAACTCGAATGTCATATGTTCTCTACCCTGACACAATCTGTGGGTAAGTCACCGTGTATAACCTCACACTTTAACACAACCAACTAAAGCAAGTAACTGGCCTTAACTTCACTTGACTTAATTTTAATTAGTACAATAAATTACCTTACTGAGCGATAATGATATCCGCTGCTCTATTACTCCTAGAATATTGAAAGTCGCTCCCCCAAACATACAGACACATAATTGACGGAATAGGTCTTAATAATTGACCGTCGGAAATATGTGGTCACCGAACACACCATGAGACGTTAAGAAATGATTTAAATCAGCGAAATTTCATTTTTGTAAATCAAGAAACATATCCATAGATGTGAGTGAGAAAGGCAGCACAGGTTTTCAACAGACTTGCTAAGATCTGGAAATCATCCTCAAAGCAGCAGCAGAGAACCAAAATAATTATTTACAAGTCAAATGCACGCTCTAAACTCCTCAATGCTTCAGAGTAATGGAAACTAAACAAGAAAGTAGAAAGCCGCCTTAATGGTTTTGAAAGAAGATCCATCGAAAATATTGTCAAATATAAAGTAGGATGACAAAATCCCGAGCAAGGAAATACGACGAAGGACAGGAATAAACGACCTGTAGTGTACGAATGAGGAGATGGTGATGGCTGGGTCATGTCATTCGCATGAACAGAAGAAGACTCCGGTACATAGCACTAAAATGGACTGTTGGGGACATGGACGAGAGAGATGGAAGAAGAAGTGCAGGCTACTGGCAAGATCTGACTAAAGTTGAAGTGGCTCGCACAAGACAGAATGGAATGGCGAAGATTTGTTGCTGCCCTCTACTTTAACTATGAACAATAAGTTATGCAAAACACATTTCCACATGTTTAAGTGCGTATCGACCAATTGGGGCTCGGCATAGTGCTGGCCACAATATCCTTTCACATACCAAGTTAGCAGAAATAGGTGAACTCTACTTCACTAGTCCAATTAACCAATTTTAGAATTACAGATAAAAAAAAATGTAGATTTCGGTCAAAGGTATGTAATAAGGAACATCATATTCATATTTTAGTAATGCAGAATTATTACAGGGTACATATATCTACAATTCTTAAACTAATAATATAATATTTACTTGTGTACTTTTCACAATAAAACGCATAACTATTAAATATTAAAATACTGTGTTTTTTTAATAAAAGAAATGGTAAAATTTTGGCTACCTTTAATAAAATTACAAAAAAAAAATATTTTTTGCAACACTATATTGTCTTAACATGCGTATAACTCGTTAATACTAAAAAGTATAACAGTAATAAATACATTAAAACGTTTATAATTTACAAGCTTGTATAAATGCACTAAAAAGAAGAAAATAATACAATTTTAATTAAATATATTTTTTTAATAAAAATATAATAAATCTGCGGTTACTTTAAATATAAAGCGTGAGCCGCTATAATAATACGTATTTGAACAAGCAGCCCACGCTTTTAACTATAGCTATATAAATAGTAGTGCATTAGTATATTTAAAGAAAGTATGTTTTTATATTTAAAGTAATTAATATTTAATTATATATGTTATGGTATTATTTTAAATACTATCTTTAACATTTCACAAATTAATTATTTTCATCTAATTACTTAATAATTTAAGAAAGAAATACTATAATAATTTTCATGTTCATGTTTTCATAATAAAACCCCTTATTTTCTGCCAATTATCATAATATTTGATGATGTATTAATTTGCATTGGCATTTTAGACCTAGGTAGCGCCCTGTCTGCAGCCCTCTCGTCCCTTTCAACCTGCTGCCTAGCCTTAGACTCTGCCTCTAACAATTTAAACTCGGTCCATTCCAACAGCTCCTTTCCCTCTAGATAACCTTATCCACTTAGGATTGCATGCCAAAATTGTAATACCCAATACAATGTTAGGCAAAGGGTAATACCTGGTTGCGAGTACCGTGCCAAAGACTAATGCAAAAACACTTACCTCAATAAGTACAAATATGTTGTAGTAGTCCCTTCCCCTACTTTAGCCCTTCGAAAACAATGGTAAATCCTGCAATGGCCGAGTCATGTGAAGACAAGGACCTGGGTCGAAAAAAAAGTACTGTGATGACAAGGCTCTGTGATGGTGACGTCCTGTGATGGTGATTTCCAACGATGGCGACTTTCTGGTAAGGTCTCAGGATGGTAGAGTCCAGTGATGGTAACTTTCTGTTCGGGTAAAGTCCTAGGATGGTGGTGAAGTCCAGCGATGATGACGTCCAGCGGTTGTGACGCCCAGTGGTGGTGACGTTCTGATGGTGACTTTCTGTTCTGGTAAGGTCCCAGTATGGTGACGTCTAATGATGGTGACGTCTAGTGCTGGTGACGTCTAGTGATGGTGACGTCTAGCGATGGTGACGTCTAGTGATGGTGACGTCTAGCGATGGTGACGTCTAGCGATGGTGACGTCTAGTGATGGTGACGTCTCATATGTACTTCTCCAATTCTCTTTGATCCTATAAATTATTGCACAGTCTGGGGAATGACAAATGAAAAGCCAATTGTTTCTTTTATGGTATTAACGCCTATTGCTTGACCATTCGAATTAAAAAAGTTGGCCTCCAGACATGTCATTTTGTTTTTTACAGCGTCATTTAGCCTTGCCATTATTGTTTTAATATTTCAATTTACATCATTGTTAATCAATATTAATGCCACACAGTGAAGAAACATATCTGATCAATGTAGACGCCACTTTTTAACTAGCCCATAGTTGTGTGTCAATGTATTAGTACACATTTATTCATCAACGATTGATTTGTGTATAGCGTTTTGTTTGTAACTTCTGAGAAAAACAAGGGAGATTATATTTCGATAATTTACTCAATAAAATATATATGTATTCATAATTTAACACTATAATCATTGTGTGATATTTATCATAATTACATAAAATTATCTTTTATCTTCATTAGAATACAATTTAACAAATAATCATGCGTATTATACAACTTTAGAAATACGTATAATTAAAAATTAGAAACGGTGACAATAAAAAATAAATAATGATTCAATTGTAATTGTTTAGTTTAATCAATGTTGCTGCTATCTCACTAGTTTGCAAAATGATTTCAAACAGTATTAAAAAAAAAAAAATTATTGAAATATCTTACACCTTTACAAGGAAGACACAGACTATGAAATACAAAACCATTATCGTAATTACAAAACAATGATAACAACGATGACTGTACCGATATTAACGCTCCAATTACAAAAGAGGAAATATCCAAGACGATAGACGGACTAAAACTAAATAAAGCTCAAGTACAAGACGGACAAACTAGTGAATTTCCTTCTTCTTCTTCTTCTTCGTTCTTAATGTTTGAATATGGTGGAGGATTCAGACAACAAGTCCAACTTCGTGGACAAACCGGACTGTGGTCTCCAGTCTGCCAGGTGTCCCATATAATTTTTCCCTGAGTGGGGTGGGCTGGGGCCAGTGTCTGACTCTTGCCTGGTATACAGAGTACATTCCTGGAGTACGTGCTCCGTGTTTTCCGGGGCCTTGCCACAGGGGCACATTTCGCTACACCCAACCTTCAGTTTTCTGTGCATGTGTTGATTTAGTCTGTTGTGGCCTGTTCTAAGTCAAAAGATTATGTATTGTTGTTTTCGTGTTAAATTGTAATAGCCGTCGTCTTTAATGTAGTGAGGGTGTGTGACAGACCACATTTGCGTTTGTTTGTTTTTATTATTCTTTTTATTTCTTTTGGGTGTAGCGAAATTTCCGGTTGTGGTTTCTTTCCCCCAATTTTTGCCAGCTGGTCTGCGATCTCGTTACCCTGGATCTGGCAGTGGCCCGGGATCCACTGCAGCACAATTCTGCTGCAGGTATTTATTAGCCTCTCTAGTGCTATCATAAGTGTTTGAATATAGGACTCTGGATTTTGTAGGGATTGCAGGACTGATTTGGCATCTGTAAGAAATACAATCTGACTATTCGGTGATTCAGGGTGTTCTGACAGGAGGTTTGCTGCGTGTTCTAAAGCTTCTTTTTCTGCCCTAAAATTGTCGGATAGGCTGCCTGTGGCTATTGCCTTTTCCAGGCTTTCTCCGCTTGGCCATTCAATAAGGATGCCAGCCCCGCCATTTTTTGTGGCATCTTCAGCTGAGCCATCTGTGAAAACTCTAATCCAGGTATTGCTGGGGTACTGATCCTTAATGTGTTTATTTGTTATTTTCTTAAGTTCTTCTAGATCGTAGTCAGATTTTTTTCCTATGGTGTCTATTGAGTTAATAGTGGTTAAGTGACAGTGGGAGATCCAAGGCGGGGAGAGGTTTTGAGTTTTTATTGCTTCAGGAATGATATTTTCGATTTCGTATTTCTTTTTCAGATTATTTGCTTCTTTGATGAAACTTGTTCTTTGTAGTCTGGTTGATGGACTGGGTTTCTGGAGTTTTTGTTTTAGGTTATGGTTTTCCAGTGCCTCTAGCTTAGTGTATTGAGTGAGGATTTTTGATTCTCTTCTTTCTTCTATTGAGCTAAGAGCGGCTATTTCCTCCATAGCTTTTATGGGTGTTGTTTTCATGGCTCCTGTCATTATTCTCAAACCAATGTTCTGAACTTTGTCAATTTTGCTAATATTTGTTTTTGCTGCTGAGCCCCAAGCCGAAGCACCATATTCTAACGTAGGTCTCACATAGCTGGTGTAGGTTTTTTTCAGGATGTGGTGATTTGCTCCCCAGTCTGTTCCTGCCAGTTTCCTCATTAGATTAAGTCTTTTGATCCCATTACTTTGTGTGTTTTCTATTTGTTTTCTCCAGGTAAGTCGAGTGTCAAAAGTGACTCCTAGGTATTTGGGGTGGTCATTTTTTTTTCTAGCTCTTGGTTTTCTAGGGTAAGTTTCGTGAATTTCCTAATACTTTCAATATAACTTTATAACACTATTTTTGCACGCTAAATTTCAAGACATATTTGAAAGAGAGGATTGTACTACAGATTTTAACTGGGCATATATAACACTCATTCCTAAACATGATACGGGCCGGACAAAAACTATAAATTACAGATCTACATCTTTACTCAATAGCGATTATAACATATTGACAAAAGCTTTAGTTACGAAACTCGAACCTTTCATACCTAAATTAATACACCCCGATGAGCAGTACAGCATACCAGGTAGAAACATACACAACCACGCGCACGTAATCAGACACATCATACATTATAACACGCAGAAAGTGACACAACTAGTAATTCTTGGCATCGACCAACCGAAAGCTTTCGATAGAGTAGATTATAATTGGTTAATGAAACAATAGACGCTTAAAACCTACGACACTATAATAAAACTTTAATACAAAAGAAATTAAATGGAGGTATAGGGCTAAATAAAACTAAACTAAAATAAACACTTTCTGATTAAAACATATGGATAGAATAAGGATCGAACCACATTATGATCCATTAGCACAATACTATTGAGGGTTAAAAATAAAGAGCATTCTAAAATTAAACATCACAACAACACACTATGGGGGAAAAGACATAGGCAGCTTTTATAAAGAAACGCTAGCAAGATTCCAAGGAAAGAAAAGCAGTATCGGGGAAGACACACACAACATACCACATTTTAATCAAACAACAAGCGACACCCTTATACACCAGAATTAGTTGGGCTCTAAAACACGATAAAATAGAAGCATATAGACCGATTTTTAATACAACACCCGTTTCACGAAATACAAAGTGTTAAAATAACATGTCAAACGTGTAAACAAAATATACAAGAAACTAAAATACACATTTATTTAGATGGTAAATTAATGCAGAAAGCAAACACTTGCGAAAATATTAAAAACTACCAATCATACAGCCAGAGGCGTAGCGACCCTTCCCGGCGCCCGGGGAATAACTTTAAATTTGGCGCCCCCCTCGGGAGCAAATTTTTAATTTGCACCCCCCTCCCTCAAACTTTTGATTTGCACCCCCCTCAAACTTTCGATTTGCACCCCCCCCCCTCAAACTATTTATAATGCAAAAATGCAGCTAAAATGGCATTTTAATTTGTTTTTACAACCCATTTTGGCGCCCCCTAAGGTCGGCGCCCGGGGACATATGTACCCCCCTGCCCCCCCCCCCCCCATCGCTACGCCTCTGCATACAGCCACAAAAAATGAATCAATCACACTTAGCTTAATTAACACTACTAGACAAAAGACAGATGCATAATAAAGTGCCTTTATCTTAGAATATTTTAAATATACAAATTAAAATGCATTCGTTTTAATACTGATAAAAATACAAGAACGCAATAATCAATAAACTTTTAAAATCGAGTTGATAAAAAATTGTTGGCTAGAAAACATATAATTTTAGTAAATAGATTAAATTTGCAAAAACAATTGTTGTTTTAGTCAGAATATTTCTTAGTTTTATTCATTTATCTTTACTGAAATTTAATTATAAGTAAACTGTAGTTAGGTAACCTGTGATATTTTTGTATAAGTAATGTAAAGTAATGTTAGATTCAAAATCCGATTCGTAACAGTTAAGCCAATGGCGGCATGATTTTTTCTACTTATTAGAAAATAAATACTGTATCATCCCTTTCACTTCATCATGACACCATGACATTAGTTTACAAAGCTCTATAACGAAGAAGAATGTTTGGGCGCTGTGATAAATGTTGTCCTATTTTGCCCATATTTTAAACTGTCTGGCCACTTTATGATTTTTATGTCACATTTTGCCCTGTGATAATGTATGTCACATTTTGCCTACATCTTCAACTGTCTTGATGCTGTGATCATGTATGTCACACTTTGAAAAGTTATTATTTATGTCACATTTTGACAAGTGATTATTTTTGTCTCATTTTGCCACATCTTTATCGAGCAAAAGTTGCCCGTGGATATTATAATTATTATACAGGTTTTGTCAAGTGTTTATATAGTGATGAATCACACATTAACATGCCAACATTTCTGCATATGATACGTGTCCTAATAAAACGAGCAAAGTCTTATATGAAAATGAAATAATCATACTAGTGAATGTTTAATTTACATTATCAACAAAATATATTTAATGCACTGTAATATTAATGTAAGTAAACGCATCAAATATAGAAAAAAAATAGGTATACACGTCAGCTCCCATAATTAAAAATTATTAGTTCAAGGGAAATATAGGATATTCATTTGTACAAAGTCAATGTTGCAGACCGGACTACGATGTTGCCATCCGGTTGCTTAGTCGCCGGCCGAATACGTTGCTGACACTGGCTCGGGCACTAGCCAATAAGGCCGTCGTTGTCTAGGGGTATTTAATTATTCTACCCGAGTCAGCTACAGTGAAGTAATCAACGGGACATGAGACCTTCTTAGTTTGTGCTGTTTATTAATTCGCTGAATGCCTGTTCTGCTGAGCGAGGCTTCCCCTAACCGCTGACGTCGGGAGCGCCTGTGCGAGAGAGAGAGAGTAACTAACCTGCCTGTATTTATACCACTGTTCTGATCCCCCTAGCTATTCCCACGGGACAATGAGCTCAAAACTTGTGACCTAACACATTATCCCCCCTGGCGCTAACAACCCTGGCTACTGGTCAGTATAAAGACTACTATTGTCCTGTCCGAGTGGTCAGTCTCTTTGAATGTGTCACCTACTGTCCATCCCTACGGTGTACCCTGTAATTATCTAGTGAATGGATGTTTGTGGAATGCTGACCGAACAGTCAATACACATATATATTACTGTTGTTATAGGAATAAAACTGACTAAGTGTTGTTAAATTATTGCGGAAAATTAATGCCATTAAAGCTATATATATATATATATATATATATATATATATATATATATATATATATATATATATATATATATATATATATATACAAGGCTATACAAGTTTAATTTTATGACATTTCTATTTTATACATATGGAAATGTGTAGTATAATCGACTGGTCTATTTTGTGTGGTTGTGGTATTTATACAAGCTTTTATTAAACTCACTTCCTCTGTCGTCAGTCGTCAGTCGTCATTCTAGATCGAAACGCCGGAGTGAACATTCGGACACTTCTACTTGACCGCCACGATTCACAGTTGGTACTTGGTTCAAGACAAGAAGACAATGCAATCTGAAATTAAATTTGACTTAGTTGGATGCCTAATTAATTTTTATGAATTAATTAAAATTTGGACCGAATTAGTAGGCATGTCTATCTAACCACACCACACGCGTCATCACGTTCAATAGCTGCGCCATCACGTTCAGTAGGCGTGCAATGGTTTTTGTCATGTAACTCTATTGTAAATAAAACATGTAAAGTGCTAACAAAATCCATAAAAAGGTTTAAAGAACAAGCTTTTATGTAATAACGCACTAAAAAGTAGAACATAAATTATAGACTACTATTTTAATAACTATAAAGAAAAGCGTAGGTGTCTTCCTTAACATTAGTAAAGGTATCCAATAGATACTAAAATGACTCACGCTTTTCTTTATAGTTATTTAAATAGTAGTGTCTATAATTTATTTTCTACTTTTTAGTGCATTATTACATAAAAGCTTGTTATTAAAACGTTTTTTATGATTTTTTTTTAAGTATTCTCAAAACATGGCTAAACATAATTTTTAATTATACATGTCCGTATCATTTCTATATTTAGCTTACCATAACGCTGGTGCATACATCTACACAACCATCATGGTAAGACAAAAATATATTCATGTTAAAGTAGTTACCTGGTTCTGTAGATACAAACGTTATTGTTGACTGTGATATGAACAATTAACAGCTTTAAATAGATGAATAAGGCTACATGTCATTCATACAAAATAAACACTTTCAGATTAAAACGCCTAGATAGAATTAGGATAGACACACAATTAGATATTAGCACAATTATACAATATTTTCAAATTAAAGACAATTATAAAATTAACCATTAAATCACCACATTGTAGAATATTTAATTTTAATTAGAATTTAAAACAAAATAACAACATAAAATCGTTGTGTAAACAGCATTTAAGGCAATTGAATCGATTCTCTCACTTAAATAGACATTTATAACGTTTAGGGTTTTTTTTAGTTTTAAAATATACAATTTTGTAATTAAAATATCACAAAATGTAAAAGCAAATGATTTATTAATAATAATGTAACATGTTATTGAATATTTACTATTTAATTGATACTTTGGTTTTGTATTCGACAATTTTGTCAATGGTTTTCTATTTTTTTAAATAATTGCAGGTGATCTCCCTTGCCATTGCTATAATAAAAGAAGGGAAGTTAGCAAAATAAGGTATTATGTATCGAGAATAAATAAAATGTTATAGAATTTAATTAACTCTCCTATAAACACTGGTCATTGTGGACATCCACATGTTGAATTTATTAACAAAAAAAGATACATATATTAAAAAAAAAAAACTGGACATAAAATGTAGGTTATACATTAAATCAGCAGTTCTCGTGTTCAATAATCCCAGCACAACGGGTGAATAAATGTATCAAACATGTAACTGTATACAGCCCGCATAAGAAAAAAAAAGCGGAAGATTTTGTTTTGTTTTGCAATCGGAGGTGGTGGGGTGGAGGTGGGTGGGGGGTGCTGTGACCGCTGCAATTATCTAAAACATGCCACGGTATTTCAAGTTTATTTTAAAAACAATTAGCTAAAGACACCTATCATGCTTATATAGTATAGTCTACAACAGTAATTTGTGTCAAAGCCTAAACAACGCAGATTTAGAGATATATTTTTAAGTTATAGTACTATAAATAACCGAGATGCAATTAACTATTAAAAAAAAAATTTCCCCGCTTGGTCAGGTGTGCATTATAGAAACACGTGTAGCGTTAATTTGAGTAAAAGTAGTATAATGATGTCACGTTGATTAGCCGAATTAACCCTAAGTAATATATATATATATATATATATATATATATATATATATATATATATATATATATATATATATATATATATATAATATATAATATACATCCATAAATAACATTAAAATATTCGATCTACAGTATCTTCAATTTAAAAAAAATATTGTTAATAATATAAAGCAGCAACATACTATTAATACAAAATCAAATGTTTAATATTTTGCAGTTTTTGTTTGGTATTGACAGAAACATTTAATATTAATCAAGCGCTTATCTCATATGGCCTAGTTTATACTAAGTCGCTTCTTCTTCTTCTTCTTCGTTCTTAATTTTAGTGTTTGATGGGATCCCCTCTAACATAATTAAGTATCCAAGTCAACTGGTTATGCACCATTGCATTAACTCCGATTTCAGCCTGCTTTTCTTTTTGGATTTTTTTTTTTTTGTCCAACCAAGAACAAACTACAAGGCAGCAGTGGAATAGAATAGTGGCTGTCCCCACCTAACTAGCCTCAACTGCCCGGGGGTTCGAACTCGAGATTTTTCAGTTTAGCAACCATAAGCTTTACCGACTCGACCACGCCCCCTACAAATAATGTTGGAATACACGACCATACGATCAGACGTGTATCGTGAGCAATCATTCAGTCGATGGCAGGTCAAGGGTCACGTGAGATAAGCTGCACCAATCGCCGTCAACGTCAGGGTTATTTATACACTAAATAAGTTATTTATTGCAGTCCTACGCTGAACAATGGAAATATGAATGAGCTAATTGACTGGTTGATATTTTTATTTCGCCGTGTGGAACTTTTTACATCAGACGTTGATAAGACACTCTCCAGTTTGAAAATATCACATAGAAAGTTAACAGTAGAGTGCACCTGTTAAATACAAATCACAGTAATAGTAAAGATGAAGAAACAACTTTTTTTTTACTTTTTTTTGGTCATTTTTTTAATAATCAGAAACACTATTGTAAATAAAAAATTCAAAGTACTGAATTTTTGTTCCTAAAAAGCGGTTTAATAACAAGCTTTTATGTAATAATATACTAAATAGTAGAAAATAAATTATACAGTACTTTTTAAATAACTATAATGAAAAGCGTGGTTATCATCCTAAATATTAGTAAAGCTTTATTTAGTCCGTGTATCGTCTTTGATATTACCTCTTTTGTAATTGGAGCGTTCTTATAGGTACAGTCATAGATGTCTAGCCTAGTTATGTAATTACGATAATCTTTTTTGTATTCCATAGTCTGTGTCTTCCTAGTAAAGGTGTAAGATGTTTTAGTCATATATTGTTTGAAATAATTTTTACAAAATTGAAAAAGAAAACGCACCATTGATAAAACTAAACAATTACAATTCTAACATTATTTATTTTTTATTGTCACCGTTTCTAATTTTTAAGTATACGTGTTTCTAAATTTGTATAATACGCATGATTTTGTGTTAAATTGTATTCTAATGCAATAAAAGACATATTGTTTATGTTATAATGATAAATAACACACAATGGTTATAATCTTTATCTATATACATTTATATTTTAATAGAGTAATTTGTCGAAATATAATCTCCCTTGTTTTTCTAAGAGGTAACAAACAAAATTCTTTACACAAATCAATCGTTGAAGAAAAAATGTGTACTAATACATCGACACACAACAATGGGCTGGTTTAAAAGTGGCGTCTACATTGATCCGATATGTTTCTTCACTGTGTGGCATTAACATTAATTAACAATGGTGTAAATTGAAATATTAAAACAATAACGACAAGGCTAAATGACGCTGTAGAAAACAAAATGACATGTTTGGAGGCCAACTTTTTAATTCGAATGGTCAAGCTATAGGAGTTAATACAATAAAAGAATCCATTGTCTTTTCATTTGCCATTCCTCTGACTGTGCAATAATTTATAGGATCAAAGAGAATTAAAGAAGTACACATAAATTCGTATATCCTACTCAACATAGTCTCTATATACATTTTTAGAAATAATACGTTCGGCAAATACATAGGTCAATAAGGGAAAATAACAAAATGTGAAAAGTTGTAAATCTATAACCGACGTTGATTCAAAGCAAAATCAAAAACATTTAGTTTTGTTGTTTATACATGAAAAAACATGTGCGTATAAATAGCTTGCTCAGATAATTTCAAAAATGAAAAAAAAAAAAAGAAAGTTAACTCGGATGTCATATTTTCTTTACAGTGGTTCAGTATGTGGGTCATTCACCGGGTATAACCTCACACTTCAACACAACCAACTACAGCAACATCTACTTTCAGCTGTCACATTGGCCAACAATACCACAACATCACTACTGACTGACAACCCTTACATTAACACACTTTCACAGACCTCACTATATTATGAAACAATCCCTACATTAACAGTGTTAATAACACACTGTTACATAATTCACAAAAGTATCCTTGCACCAAAGATTCGAACCTTCATCACATATCTAACCCTACAACCCAACCAGATAACGCGATACACTTACACATGTAATAAAACAAAATTTCACCATGTAAGCAAAATTAACATTTTTAATTATTTGATTATAGTAAAGAAATGCTCACATTATCTAAAATAAATAACCAAAGTCAAATACCGCAACCAAAAACCAAGACACACTGGAGACAACTAGAACTAGTGCCAGCAACCGAGGTTTAAAACAACAATGGTCACAGAAAACCTATATTTCACTATATAACATAACGACAGCTCCAAAACAGATGAAGAAGGGGCAAAAAAATGAACGAACACAACCAATATCCCAACACAACACAACAAACCTGAGCTGAACAAACGATCTACAACAATACAATAACGAGGGACAAAGCAAATTACGCTGCGGAAATTTCGAGAAAGCTATTATACAGATGTAAGCACAATGGCCTTCTTCTCAAAAGATGACATCATTACACACTGCGCTGAAAAATACCCAGAATTAAAAAAAAAAAAGTTTTAATAACACATATTTATGTAATAATTGAAATATAAAGTAGAAAATAAATTATAAATCATAAATTAACATTTAGGAAGAGACCAACGCTTTTCTTTATATTTATTTAAATAGTAGTGTATAATTTATTTTCTACTTTTAAGTGCATTATTACATAAAAGCATGTTATTAAAGAGATGCTTGGAAGAAACTCTGACTGATGGTGCGCCATGTAGGTCTATGTTTGTGTCAAAATCGGGCTTTCGGGAAAAAAGTGAAATATATAGAACAGGAATGTGATACAGTTTAGTGAACTTGCTTAAGTAAAAGCATTCACTGAGACATAGAACGTTAATATAATGAGTCACACATCTACAACTGACATTTGGAAATTTTAAAGACAAAATAAATTATAAGTAGGGCAATACGTATACATTTATTTTCTATCATATATTTCTATCTGTGTATATTAAAGTGAACAATGTGTACAAAAAGAGGCCTGTAGTAGATAGTAGGTACAAGTGTGCCGCTTGTGTGATGTGTATCTATTACAATTGCTGGACATTATATTTCATAAATATTTTTTTCTAGGTAAGCCGGGCCTCCCAAATTATATTCTCTATTTCAGAAAACCACTGACCCGTAACATGACCCAGAAAAAAAATGTGTACGTATTGCCCTACTTGAGCACGAGCATGAACAACACGTTCTTTAATTTTTTAGAGCTGTAATAACTGACAGGTGTGTGTCTCGCTTGTTTACTATATTTTCATTCAATGTGCTTACATTTAAATATATAAAGTACACACACATTCAACATTATTTAAATTGATTCTTTTATTAACAGAAAACTTGATATCATATTTTAAATATGATTTATTTTTAATAAAGTTGAAAAACGGGTAATGCTATAGAGCTCTCCCCTAGAAATGTTCTAGTTTTGAGAATTTGTCGGGGCACCTCCCAACATTGTATGCTTATTCCAATGGGACTGGAAAAGATACTGTAGGCCTTGCCTTTGGATTTTGTTGAAGTGCTGCTGTTAATTTTCTAGTTATTTCATATTGCAATGTTAATACAAACAAAAACGTGTGTATGCTATATTTGTTATTTAATTTAACACTTAAGGATTTTTTTAATTTGAAAAATAGTCTGTTACTAGTCTGTTACAGTCATCATTGCAGAAGCGTAGCGAGGGGGGGGGGGGGCGGGGGGGGGGGCATATGTCCCCGGGCGCCGACCTCAGGGGGGGCGCCAAATTGAAAGTTTGAGGGGGGGGGGGGTGCAAATGAAAAGTTCGAGGGGGGGGGTGCAAATCGAAAGTTTGAGGGGGGGATGCAAATGAAAAGTTCGAGGGGGGGGGGGGGTGCAAATCGAAAGTTTGAGGGGGGGGGGGTTGCAAATGAAAAGTTCGAGGGGGGGTGCAAATCGAAAATTTGCTCTCGAGGGGGCGCCAAATTGGAAGTATGTCCCCGGGCGCCGGGAAGGGTCGCTACGCCTCTGCATCATTGTGTAGCCTTGTGACTAAGAGTTATTGTAACACATTGCTGTTTTTTTAAAATATAAACACACATATATTTTTAAGTTATTATTTAGAGTTAGACTTGGGTATTAGTGGCTGGATAGAAGCCTAGTCGATAGCGGTTAGTGTTATAAAAATACACATTCTGTGCATACAATTTTCCAAAAGTTAAATAGGCTATTAATGTCTCAATAAAATACGTTGAGTCATGTGTTTTGTTTTTGTTTTAAATTAATATCGCATGTTGTTAACATGGTATTTAAAATCAGTGTTCATTTAATACGTTTCATACTAGCCACTGGCGCTTTCAATATGTTTATAATGCTACGCGTTTGTTATGTCATATGAAGCAACTATTTAAGATTCCCACTATTTAAGGGCTTGACAGGACATTAACCCTGTCCAACTTTGCTCCTAAGAGAATATTTAACTTTAATTAATCACTCATTTAGCTGGAGTGATCATTATTTTTCTCTATATATGTTGCTATTTTTTTCCTTTTTTTCACCCCCCCCCTCCAAATGGTGTCACCCGCTTCCTCTCCTTTCCAACGCCTCTGTATATCATGTACATATTATTACACTTTTAAAAATCATTGTTTCACTTTATGTCTATTTTTCTTTTTAAAAAAAGGATGTTTTTTTTTAAATTTATTTAAATAAAGAAGCATGGCTTCCTTTTAATAGATTAAAGAACTAGGGAAACATATAGTGTTTAAAGATACAAAGAAAGAAAGAAGAATACATGTAAAACAAAACTGTTTACTTTTTTGTAAATATGTATATTTAAAAGTTTTAGATAACTCGAGTACCTTCTAGACATCAATTACATCTCCTCTTAAACCAGACTGTAGTTATATATAGCATAATATGTAACAAACAATATAACATATTTAATTATATAGCACGAGCCGACCCGCGGCATATCATACGCCGCTATTTAGTTGTTTTATTTTCTACTTTTCAGTAATTCATTATTTGTGAATTCGACAGTACCAATGCTGCCACTGAAAATATTTGCTTTAGAATACTATCAGTTGGTCGTTATGGACGATACTACCCCCACCCTTCTTTCCCACAACCCCTACCCTGCACCCCCCCCCCCCCCCCCCCCCCACTCGTGAAAGCAGCATCCTATTAGCTACCTCCTCATAGTTTAAAATCATTTCAAACTAAATTATCTTCCCCTAGTAGCCGTCACTAAACCCGGATTGTAAACATTTAGAGTGAACCACCGCTCACCAGACCATATGGGGGGTGGGGGTGGTAGTGAAAGAGAGCAAGAGAGGGGACTGCAAGGCGCGCTTGCAGCTTGTTTTCTAACGTCTCCCAGAAGAGAATTATATATATATAGATTTTATTATATCCTGGTAAATGTCAACAAAACATAAAAGTGAATCTTTGGAAAGAGAAATAACCAACTAAATACTGCAACTGTTAGGGAAATTGAGTTATATACCTTTCTTTCTATTTTACTAAAATATTTATATTACTTTTAACCACAGCCATCCTATTTTCACTATTTCGGACTATGATCCTTTCTAACAATTTCCAGGGTTTTCTTTCTTTTCTAGACTTACTATAGGTTTTGTCACAAATTTTGTAACAATTAACTATTACTCTTTTTATCTATTATTTTGATGAATACATAAATTTAAAAAGGCAGGGGACGCAACCAAATTATTACTATAGTTGTAATTGGAGTTATATACCTTTTCATTTACCTTGAAATTACATATCTATTACTAAACTGTAAAATACGTTAAACTTTATTGATCTCATGACTCGTTCTATAAATACAAGCTTAATTAACTAATTAATTTGTTCTGAAATTATACATTTTCTAAATTTTGATTCTGTTAACAATTAAAATAAATAAAATAATAAACAAAAAAAATATTATAAAAAGGTAGCAGACGGTAGGTACAAATGGAAAGTGTGAATGCAAATAATCACCTGTTGTATATAATATATTGGGAATCATTTATACTTTGTATAAATAACTATATTTTTTCCCTCTTTAGGAAACCCACACCAACTCCTGAAGCAAAATTCGCCAATATGAAATTTACTATTACCCACAATTTTATTATTGTATCCAAATCTCATTTAATTTATAGTTTTTTACCTTTCACAACCAGCAAAGCTTTAACGTTCCAGGAAACAACCCCCCCCCCCCCTCCCATACAAAATACTACACTTTATTTATGTAAATAATATGTAAATATAAGAATGAAAAATAAGAATGAAAGTTTCAGGAACAGTTAAAAATTGTAAATCTGCCACAGTCTTCATTAGTCGAATGATGAAAGTAGTAAAAATCAGCTACTGCCACCACACAATGGTTGGGCACGCTGAACAGAAAAACCTACAACACTATTCATCTTTTTAAAGTTGTTAATTTTTCCTTTCAGAATCTATTGTTTTTCTTGTGTGTGTGTACTGAGAAAAATGTGTCATCCGTATTTGCAAGTATTTCTCGCCTGCTTTGTTTGGAATGTACAGCACTGGAATCGAATTATCCTGTCATATATTTTCTAGTAGAGGTTCTAGGCTAAGGATGTATAGTATGGGAGATATAGGATAACCTTGTCGGATATATGTTTGAGTAAACAGCTTGTGGAAATGGTGTGAATTTACTAATGAATGTGTAGATTATTATATATTATTTTGATCCATATTAGTTTCAGTCTCAGGTAGTAACATTTTTTTTTGCATCGAACCTGAGCTGTGTCACGGAGCCGTCCCCTGTTTTATTACTTGTGTTTCGTCATGTGAGATACGAGGGCTGGTGTAGATGTATAATTTACACTATCTTCATACTTTTCATTGTCAAATATACATATAGTACATAGTAATGTTTAATGAGACATAGAGGGTGGAGGAAAAATATAGGTGGGGGTGGGGGCGGGGACGGGGTTATAACATAATGTATAAACATAAAGTTGAGAAGCTGCATGATTTGGTCATGAGATAATATTTAAAACTCCTGAGGGGGAGGAGGGGTATACAGCAAGTGTATCCGTTCAAAAATAATTTTATGTGAAGGGTTCTGTATCTTGCCTGAAATATACTTAGAAAATAATTTACACTAATTTAAAATCTTGTAAGCATGGTTGTTTGTAGTTTCATCCATAATTATTATTTTTTTCTTTTTTTTACGAATCCTCAGACATGTAGTTTACAGCGTCAGTTTACCTTGTCATGTTACCTTAAGTATTACAGATTTCATCATCGGCTTATGATGACAGATGCAGATTTACAATAGTGATACTACTTTCTGACATGTACGTTCGTTCATTTAAGATGGTTAGTTATACATAAAAAAGACAGATATACTGGCACTTACATCAATGACATTTGGCAGCTAAAAATTGTTGTTGTTTTTCTGTATCTATCGATATACTGTCTGTGAGTGTAAGGATCGTGAAACCCATGTAGCGACCTTATCCAAACGTTATTTTCACTTCGTCCATGCTGCATTAACTCTTTTGCCGTAACCAAGAACTTTATTGCACAGTCAGAGGAATAGCAAATGAAAAGCCAATGGTTTCTTTCATTGTATTAACTCATATAGCTTGAAAATTGGAATAAACAAGTTGGCCTCCAGACATGTCCTTTTGTTTTTTACAGCGTCATTTAGCCTTGTCATTATTGTTTTTATATTTCAATTTACATCATTGTTAATCAATGTTAATGCCACACAGTGAAGAAACATATCAGATCAATGTAGACGCCACTTTTGAACCAGCCCATAGTTGTGTGTCGATGTATTAGTACACATTTTTTCATTAACGATTGATTTGTGTAAACAAAATTGTTACCTTTGAGAGAAACAAGGGAGATTATATTTCAACAATTTACTCAATCAAAATATAAATGTATCCATAAATAAAGATTATAAGCATTGTGTGTTATTTATCATAATAACAATAAAAATATTTCTTGTTCAGCATTACAATACAATTTAACACAGAATCATGCGTATTTTACAAATTTAGAAACACGTATACTTAAATATTAGAAACGGTGACAATAAAAAATAAATAATCTTTTAACAGTAATTGTTTCGTTTTATCAATGTTACACACGGCACTCACAGTTTGCGAACTTATTTAAAACATTATATAACTAAAACATCTTACACCTTTACATGAAAGACACAGAATATGAAACACTAAAGATTATCGTAATTATATAACAAAGTTAGGTAATGATGACTTAACCGATAAAAAGCTCCAATGGCAAAAGAGGAAATATAAAAGACGATAGACGGACTTAAACTAAATACAGCTCCAGGACCATACTGACTAATCAGTGAATCAATCATTAATATTATTATAAAGAAAAACAACTTTAAAAATGATAAAAACACTCATCAGAGAACATTAAGAGTAGGTGAGGCAGAAGGGATACGGACAGCAAACAGCCGCTTGGGCACCAGACCCAGCCCCATAACCGTGCTGTAGCTAGATGGTTTTACTGAAACTTTAGCTATAAACTTGATATTGACAATGGTTTTTAGTCATGTAACTATTGTAAATAAAACATGTAAAGTTCTGGAAAAAAAAATTTCATAAAAAAACGTTTTAATAACAAGCTTTTACGAAATAATGCACTAAAAGCGTGGGTCTCTTCCTAAATATTAGTAAAGGTATCCAATAGAGACTAAAGTGACCCACTCTTTTCTTTATAGCTATTCATATAATATTGTATAATCTATTTTCTACTTTTTAGTACATTATTACATAAAAGCTTGTTGTGAAAACGTTTTTTTTTTTTTTTGATTTTTGTTCCTTTATTAGCTTAGTTTTTTACAAAATTAAGGCCTACTCTTTCTAAAAATCTTATATGTACTCTGCTGAGTATCTTTTAAATAATCAACCACATTTTCCCCTTTCTCGTTATATGGAGAGAAAAATCTTGAACGAAGCGTGAAGATTTATCTTTAAATAATAACAGACCCTTACATTAACGTACATCTCCTATATTAAACATAAAAAAAAGGCTGCAACATCATTATTTACTGACATCTACTTATATATATATATATATATATATATATATATATATATATATATATATATATATATATATATATATATATATATATATATATATATATATGTATACATTTAGCCTGTCCTTTTTTCTTTGGAGGTGGGGATTAAATACCGCATCGGGTGACACCCAACCTAGCGATACTTTGGTGTAGTGGTAGTTAAGTGACGTAGAGGCGATACTTTGGTGTAGCGGTAGGTTAGTGGTGTAGTGGCGATGCTTTGGCGTAGGTGTTGTGTTGGCATTTATTTCGGACAAATATATATATATATATATATATATATATATATATATATATATATATATATATATATATATATATATATATATGTATACATTTAGCCTGTCCTTTTTTCTTTGGAGGTGGGGATTAAATACCGCATCGGGTGACACCCAACCTAGCGACGCTACTGCCTGTGATTAGGTTTTCATAACATATTTAAAAACAGTTTTTATGTTATAATTTAGTGTACCGATTAAACTGTGCAGGGACTTAGTTTTATACATACTTTTATGTGGATATATATATAGTGATAGAAAATTTAGAAAGAAGTCAAACAATACAAATAATATCGGACTGGACAATAGGTCTAGGCAGAATTAACATTGATAATCATCTGATTACAGTAAAACAAAAGTTGCAATTCACTTTTATAATGTTCTGACTTTTTGTAAAAAAACATAAATGCTCACATCATATACAATAATTATTGAATTCGTTATTTTCCAAACAAAAAACAAGTTTTACGATGACTTTTTAAACCTCAATACAAAACGTTTAAAAAAACTGTAATATAATTATGCCTCAAAAGATCCAATCTTTACGACGTTCGAGTATACAAATATAAGTACTGCAATATAAACTCAAGCGACCCTACCTCCTGCGATTAGGTTTTTATAAAATATTTCAAAACATAAAAGATTTAAGTTATATTTTAGTGTAACGATTAAACTGTACAAGGTCTTTGTTTTATACATAACTTTGAGTGGACATATATGGTGATAGGAAATCTAGAAATAAGTCAAACAATAAAAATAATATTGTACAATAGGTCTGCTCCACACGTGTATGTTTGGCGTGGTCATTTTCGTTTAGTACTGTTTAGGTTAGGTTGCCTGTCGTCCCTTCTGGGACATAGGCCGCTGACAAGAGCTTTCCAGGCGTCTCTGTCCTGGGCTAGTCTCTCCAACTGTCCCCAGGTGTATCCAATCTTCTTGGTGTCTTCTTCCAGGTCACGTCTCCAGGTCTTTCTTGGTCTGCCTCTCCTCCTCCTGCCCTGTGGATTCCAGGTGAGGGCCTGTCTTGTTATGCTGGATACAGGCTTTCTAAGTGTGTGGCCTATCCATTTTCAATTGTACTGTTTACGCACTTTTTAAATTTTTTTGGTATACACCATTTTTTTTGTCAAGTCAAGCATTTAATTTAACACTGCCTCTCTGTGAAAATCATATGAAAAAATAGAAAACTTTTTAACACTATTATACATCTGTACTGTTCATTATGGTCAATGCTTAAAACAAATTCAGCCAATTTCACACAATCATCATCAGCGCTAATGAATGAAATAGTGCTACATTATCCTGAGCTGTCATTCAAATCAGGAAACGTTGGTACACCACTCTAAAAACACATTTAGCTTTCATTCTAACAGACAAGGCCTTAACGTCTAGTTTTTTTTTAGCTTGATCAAATGCTGCTCTTCTTGGCCATGAGACAAAACATTTATAAGAGAATACTGCTTCTGCTGCCACAGATAGAGCTAGCACAACGTCTATTTTAGTTCTATTCAATAGAAGGTTGCGAAGTACTGGTTTGGTTGCCACATTAGTAGCGTGTTGCCTTCTCTTTTTTTTTTTTTTTTTTTTTTTTTTTTTTTGTGTTGCCTTCTCAAAAAAAGAAATAACTGAAAGAAAACATTTTTAAAATAGAAACTAATAAAGTATTTTGTATTGACTTGTAAAAATACTGAGTTACAAAACTGAGAGGTTTCTGGTTTTGAAGAATATAAATTTAAATATTACCTTTTTTAAAAGCCAGAGTAATTTTTGCATTTGAAATAAAATTGCATTAAGTTGTTTAAGATTAATTATTAAATTATGTTTTCTTCTTTATTTCCAGTAGCATTTCAAGAATTTTTAACTTTTTAAACTTTTTACGAGTGTTTCCCCTTGGCATTGTTGTAATAATAGAAGGGAAGTAAGCAATACAATCGTCCCTGAGTTCACCCAGTTCGTATGGGTACCCGAATCACGTAAGGGAAAGTAAAGCCGGCTGGGATTAGCGTCGACCACACTATTCCCAACATTTTCGTATGCTTTAATATAGGTGAACTATATTTCACTTACATGGACGTGAAGGTTTGAACATTTACTTTATTTTTTAAAATAATATTGCCATACGTTGGTGTGAATGATAAATATTTTCTATTTATATATTTCGTCTGACATATTTCCATTTTCTCCTTTACTTATTTTTGTTTTAAATTATATTCTTTGTAACACTTGTTTAGAAT
The DNA here is from genome assembly GCF_028476545.2 of Physella acuta. Classification (NCBI taxonomy): domain Eukaryota; kingdom Metazoa; phylum Mollusca; class Gastropoda; family Physidae; genus Physella; species Physella acuta. The sequence continues at coordinate 422,652 of NW_026732649.1, read as the reverse complement.
AAATTCGATTGATATGAATTTTTTTTTATTTTCTTTATGTCTCAGACGTGTAATATTTGCCGGTGACCCTCAACGGACCAGACACGTCCGTTGTTACATTATTTCGTTCACCATTCGACATACGAAGGTTGGTGTAGATTAACAGTTATCAGGTATCATATTCTTTTTCGTACGTAAACATCTGTATATATAGGTGACAGGACAAATGATCTCAGGACAAATGATCTCAGACATAATAACTCAGACAAAATATCTCACAGACAAATGATCTCAGGACAAATAATCTCAAGGACAAATGATCTCAAGGACAAAAGATACCAGGACAAAATATATCAGGACAAATGATACCACGGACAATCGATCTCAGACAAAATATCTCAGACAAAATATCTCACAACTTAATTTTAATAGTATGTACAATGATTTTAGTTCATTTGAACTTTTTTTTTAAATTGACTGCCAATATGGTTTTGTTTACTTTCTTTACGCATCATAATTGTGAATAAAATGAATTAGTTAAACTTAACATTTGACCGTGAGATATTTTGTCTGAGATATTTTGTCTGAGATCATTTGTCCTGAGATCATTTGTCATGGAACCGTACATATAATTCTCTTCTTGGAGACCATAGAAAACGCCAAGCTGTATACAGTCTGGTGAGCTGTGGTTCGCGCTAAATGTTTACAATCGTAGAGACAGATTTAGTGACGGCTATTAGGGGCAGATAATGTAGTTTGAAACGATTTTAAACTTAGGGAAGATAACTAAGAGGAGTTTGCTTTCACGGGGGGTGGGGGGTAGGGGGGGGGGGGGAAGGAGTGTTGTGGGGAGGGTTATCGTCAAAGGCTATGGAAGCAAATCAAAAAAGAAAAGCAGGCTGAAATCGGAGTCAATGGCCTCAATGGCGTATAACAAGTTGACACGTAATCCTTAATTGTGATGCAAGCATAATGGTATAAATAAATAAATTAAGATAACTCTGGCATCCAAATTAGTTCCATATTTTACTCGATTATTTCCCTTGGAACGTAGTGTGCCTTGAGAAAACTAGGAAATCTGGTTTATAATTTGAAGGGCCAAAACGGATGAGAAAAGTACATATAAATTCGTATTTCCTACTTAACATAGTCATTATACGAGTTTTTAAAATAGTATGGCGAGTAAAATTAGGCGAATAATTTGAAAATAACAAAAAATGTGCAAAGGCGTAAATAAATAAGGACGATACTGTTGTTCTGCCCGGCTCCACAAATACTCGCTGGAAAAAACAATATAGAAATAAAAAAGGATATATGGATATATAATCATCATCCACCCACGGAAATGTACACAGTCGTAATACACAGCTATAGTACAGCCATATTTGACTCCCATAACACACATGCATAACACATATCCCTAATACCCAGACACAATGCTCAACCATTTTCGGCTACACAGCGACAATACACATTCATAATACACAGTTCTAATACACAAAAGTAATACACACCCATAACACACAATCATAGTACACATCAATAATACAGTTATAATCTAGGGGAATCAACCGTCATATAAGAATTAAAAAAGAGAAATTCAAATACTATTACATGCTTAGTATATAACAGAGACAATATCTATTGATATTTTGTTTCAAAAGTGATGTTTATAGAATTTGAAAAAGTAAGCTCGCATTGCCATAATTTTATAGAATAAACAATTATAAACCGTAACTATAGTTTTAATAATGTGTTTTTTTTTACAAAGGTCATTATTATTATAGTGTGTGTGTGTGTGTTGATAATTCTAATATTCTAAAGCTTATAATTCCCAAATTAGAATCATTTATATACACACAGTGTAATTTTATTTAATTTGGTGTTCATTTAAATTTATTATCTAACTATGCGATACTTTGGTGTAGTGGTAGTTAAGTGACGTAGAGGCGATACTTTGGTGTAGTGGTAGTTAAGTGACGTAGAGGCGATACTTTGGTGTAGCGGTAGGTTAGTGGTGTAGTGGCGATGCTTTGGCGTAGGTGTTGTGTTGGTATTTATTTCGGACAAATATATATATATATATATATATATATATATATATATTTATATATATATATATATATATATATATATATATATATATATATATATATATATATATATATATATATATATATATATATATATATATGGTCAAACCCCATTTGGTCAAATTACCTGTGGTCAAAGGTCCGCGCACCTATTTTACTTAGCTCTGCTATGATAAAATTAGTAATCAAATAATATAACTATACGACTATCCCAATCCACTTTAGAAGCCAATGACTTTTTTAAAAAAATTCTTTACGGATATCAAGAGCTCAGGAGGTGTCTCCCATAGTTACTTGCTTGGGTATCAGTCGCTTCTGTCATCGGTTCTCACAGGGCTTATCTTCCTAGCCACTGAACGGAGGATAAACTCGTACCCCACCGGCTCAACCGTAGGTAGCTAATAGCTTTGACTATGGTCAAATTAATACATACTTACCGATAGAGAAATGCATTCTAAATAAGAATAATATTCCTCATTTAATGATGTTCGAAAAAGTCGACAATGACAAGAATGGAACCTTCGCCACGGTGCTTGCTACAGCACGGTTATGGGGCTGGATATGGTGCCCAAGTGTCAGCTGTCCGTATCTATTCTACCTCACCTATACTTATGGTTCTCTGATGATTGTTTTTATTATTTAAAAGTTGTTTTTCTATATATACATTTTAATGACATTTGAAAAGAATATATAATATCTTCACATCAAAAGCGCGGCATGCGGCTCGCGAGCCGCAGATTGCAGACCCCTGGCCTAGTGCTCTATCTCTTAGGCCACGCCGTCCCGCTGACAGAAAATCCACAATCTGAGATATAAAACGAGTAATACAATCCTGGAATTGTTTTTTTGTTTTTTTTGGAATTGTTAAAACATAATATCTGGACTTACAAGCTTTCTCTTAACGGTGATACAGTTGAAATTCTCTTTAATATTAATAGTACATGTGCTAATATTTTAAGGCTTCGCTATTTATACTTACATACCTTTATGGCAATAGTAGATTACGATTTATTAACCTTTTGCATTTTTATCAATTAACTTATATAATGTAATTTTTTTCAGGAAATTGTGTATGTACTCAATTGACATACATTTAAAATTTGCAGTAGCGTTGTATTTACTACTTATGTGAGAGTTGACTCCCCTAGATAATGGATATCACAACATTCATGTACATTCTGTTATAAACAATGGTTGTACCTATATTTTATACTAACTCGGGCCACTCATTTAATGCCTCTATATGAGAATCATATTATATCTATACGAACAATGATGCCCTAAATTAACTGTAATGGCTTATCATTTTTTGATTGCAACATAAACAGATTTGTTGGAGTTGTTATCTGTGTGTGAAAGCAATACAACCGTCGTTTCATTTTAAAATGTGTTAAATTAACAAACACATGTAACTACAAGACGAACAAGACTATGTGTGTATAATGAACTATTATTTTACCACTATATAATTATTACTGTTATCTTTACTGGCCATTTGTGAATGCCAGTTTACATAAATGTTTTATCCGTTAAACTATTTCCATGTTATTTATATTTCATTCCTAAATGCCAATACAAATTAATACATCTTCAAATAGTATGATAATTAGCAGAAAATAAGAGCTTTTATTATGAACACATGAAAATTAAAATTATTATATTATTTCTATCTTAATTAAATTATTAAGTAATTAGCTGAAAATAATTAATTTGTTAAAGGTCACAGTTAGTATTCAAAATAATACCATACAATATTATGCTATATAATTAAAAATGTGATATTGGTTGTTATATATTATGTTATATATAACAGCAGTCTGGTTTAAGATGAGATGTAATTGATGTCTAGAAGGTACTTGAGTTTTTATTTCAATATCATGATATGTGATTAGGATTATATATATATATATATATATATATATATATATATATATATATATATATATATAGGTATATATAATTTAATATAAATAGCTTTAAAAATGAAATAATATTTATTCACATTAAAACATACACATGCTCCTCACAACAAAACATTAAAGTATTTTATGTAGCTCTGCTATAATAATAAAATCAGTAATCAAATTAACAAAAAAAAACGATATTCATATATGGCTAAATTATGGATGTGTATTATTGCAGTCCTACAATTAACACTTTGATCAGCTAATATTCAGCACATATTTGAAAGTTTGCTTGTAATGACACTTTTTGATAATTCAAATAGCTTAGCAAATTGAAAAGAATGCATTTTAAATAACAATAATAAAGTTAATTTTTAAAAAAGTACGACATTTAACATCGAAAAAGGGAATGTACATACCTTTTTACTAAACAGCAGTTTCGCCTGTATGACTTGTGTCGCTTAATTTACTTATTTCTTGTGTACATACATACAATTGGCAAAAAAAAATATCGCAAGCTGATTTTTCTGTTATCACTGACTGAATGTCATCTGTTTCCTTAACATTTTCTTTAGGGAATTTCAGGTCATTGAATATATCGTGGTGGTTGTCGTAATGTTCTTCTGCGTGTGACGTCACATCCATGTTTAAAAAAACAGTTGATACAAGAGTTACTATGTTCAATCCGATTAGTAAATTGCTACTATAGCTCTTGTACATTTAAACTATTTTAATTTGAACTGTAATTAGAGATTAATGGAATGGTCTGATAGATTCCATGTCTCGATAAAATTGCTATCGCTGATTGTACTCATTGCCTAGCGCACCTAATTAACTAATTACAGCGTTGACGTTTAAAGTATATTCCACTTTTAATGGCATACTGCATACTGCAAGCAACGCATTGCATTTATGTATAGACTTGCCATTCTAAACTATATGTTAACTAGATATAAATAGTACAAGAAGTTATTAAGATAAAACTATAAAAGCCTTTACAATTATAATTACTTAACGTCACCATAATAACAAAATGCCGTGATACCTGTAGGAGCCAGGCATTGAAATCTTTTAAGGCTGTTATTTTTCTGTAAACATAAGGTCATGTTTTTAAATAAGTTTTACTTTAATTAATGATTTGCTTTTTGTTGTATATACATACATTCATTTGTTTTACCCTGTGTTATAGCTAACGGTGAACTAACAAATATATGAAATTATTTATTAGAACTTGTAAGCCCTACATATTTTTTTTCTATAAAAAATGATTCATGTAACCGTATTAAAATCAGAACATCAGCTAAAGATAATATATTGACTTCACGTAATTATGTAACAAAATGATTACCGTATACGCTTGTTATTATAATTACAGTTGATATATCGAATAGGGACGGAATACACAATAACTGTGATTCTAAAAATAATTGCAATATATTAGTTTTTTAATTCGTTTTTTGCCATTTGTATTTTTATTTATGTATTTAATTAATTTGATATAACGTCATTATGTCACGTAAAACAAGGAAACATATCAGTGGAATGTTATTATCACACTACGTGTCAGATGAGTTCAATGTTAACCTACACGTTACAGAACAAATCTAAGTTAAAGGTGCAAAAACATATCTGATCAATGTAAATGCCACTTTTTAACCAGCCCCTAGTTGTGTAGATTGTCTCTAATATCTACACAACAAACTCAAACATGCACATTAGCAGGAGATGTGTTTTTATTTATTAGCTGGTCTTGAAAAAAATCACGTGACTGATTGTCTCTAACATGCAGGTGAAAAAAAAAAGTCAGGGTTTAAAATGTATGTCGATAGTCGATATATTTGTACCAATTTTTTCATAAAATATTGATTTCTGTAATGACTTTTGTTCTGTACCTTATGGGAAAAACAAGGGCGATTAAATCTCTACAAATTTACTCAATTGAAAAAATGTAAATATAAGCATAGATTAACATATTAATCTTTGCGTTTTAATTTTTTAAAATATTACATGGTATGGATGCATGTAGTGCTTGTGTAGTATGGCTGTAAAACATGCCTGTGTATTATGGCTTTATTATGAATGTGTATTATGGCTGTGCATTCATGCTGCGTAATATGACTGTGTATTACTGTACGGTTATGCATTTTGCCTGTGTGTTATTAAAAAGTGCGTTATGGCTATGTATAATGACTGTGAACTATGGCTGTGGATTAAGGCTGTGGATTAAGGCTGTGGATTAAGGCTGTTGATGATGGATGTGTACAGTTCCCGGGTTATGGTGGTTACTGTATAATAAGTCATTGATACACATCTATAATTCACTGCCATAATACACAGCCATCATAACCAACAAGCTAAGAAGTGTGACTTGTTTGTAAATTAATTTAATACTCATGCATTCAAATATTACTACATAATATCAATAATTTATACTACACACACAATGTGTGATTTTGGTTTTCTGTATTATATTGTTTTAAGGAAGACACGTTTAGTTGACTGATAACTTGGTTGGTTGTTACAAAATATATGACTATAATTCGTTTTCCGACATTTTTTTTTAAACTGATGCTTTAAACACAAAAACCAGTACGTAAAATATTGCAATAATCACATAAACTTAGTAGAGTGGGTCTGATGTCAAAAGTAACTCGTGTGTAAGCATTATCGGGTAAGGGATGATACCGTTTTTGTTCTTTACTAAATAAAAAAAAATATAGTCGCAATAATGACGTGATTGAACAAAAATTGCTTGAAGCTACGTTATGATGTCTTTAAATTAATATTACAAACATATCACAGGTTTCCTAACTACATTTTTTTCACAAATAAATTTTAGTAACAGTATATTAAGGAACTTAAGACATTATTTTAATAGAAATAATATATTCATAAACATGTTTAATCAGAATACTAAACTTTCGTGTGTTTTAGCCAAACATTTAAATTATCTTCATTTTTAAAAGCTAATTGATAGTTGCGCCCCTTGTTATTTTATTAGCACTAAAGCGACTGCATCTTAATTTATGTATTTAATATTCTAAGATAAATGCTATTTTAAATTATGTCCTTAGTCTAGTCGTGTTTATCAAGTAATGTGTGCTTGCTTTATTTGTTGTGGCTGTATGATTGGTGGTTTTTAATATTTGTTTTTGCTTTCCTTTCTGTATAAATATACAACCTAAATAAATGTGTTTCTCAGTTTCTTGAATACAATTTTTACACTTTTGACATGTTATTATTTTAACATTTCGATTTAACTTTGTATTTCGTGAAACTGGTGTTTTATTAAAAATCAGTATGCACGTCACTTCTCTTTCTTTCGGTGTAATGCGTTTATTATGTAGGTTTCTAAATGTATATTTAATGTCTATTATATTGTGTTCAATGGCCCAACTAATGCTGGTGTTAAAGGTGTCGCTTGTTGTTTGATTAGGATGTCGTATGATTTGTGTGTCTTCCCCAATAATGCTTTTGTTTTCTTGGAATGTTGCTAGCGTTTTATTATAAAAGCTGCTTATGTCATTTTCACTATAGTGTAGTGTTATGATGTTTAATTTTAGAATGCTCCTTATTTTTTACCCTATGTAGTATTGTGCTAATGGATGAAAATGTGGTTCTATCCTTATTCTATCCAGATGTTTTAATCGGAAGGTGTTTTTTTTAGTATGAATGTCATGTATCTCTATACATCCATTTTTTTTTTGTATTAAGGTTTTGTGGCTAATGTTTCTAATTGTGTTTTTGAAAATGAATTCTTCAATGTGCGTGTTTATTGAACGATTTGTGTATTGTAGAGTTCGTCGCTACGACATGTTTTTTTAATGATACATATATTTACTAATGCAGCTCTGGCAAAGATGGTTGTATTACAGATTTTGTATTTTTCTAAATTGTGATTTATTTATTTTTTTGTTCAGCATGGCCTAAGTTTCTCGGTCGTCTATTGTGGGATTGCTGGTATAAGTTATTCCATAAATTCTGAGTTTGTCTTTTATAGTGATGTCTATGTTGTAATTATATTTACCTTTCCATTTACCTATCCTCATTACTTTTGATTTTTTGCGTTTATTTTGCCCCCGCTTCCTTTCCCAAACTTGTTAATTTTTTCTATTAGAGTCTATATTGCCTTGTCTGTTTGTACGTATTTTCTTGCCTGCCGTGTTTGGAATGTACTTGGAACGTTGTCTAACCTTGTTATGCAATAAAAATAATGTGTTTGCGTTTTATTGTCTATGTTATACGTTTCTTGGAGACAATGAAGAAGAATGTAGCGTGATGTAATGCCTGGACACAGTGATAATTGTTGTCATATTTTAACAAGTGATTATTTATGTCACAATTTATTATTTATGTCACCTTTTGACAAGCGATTATTTATGTCACATTTTGCCAGATCTTTAGCGAGCAAACGTCGCCCGTGGATATTATAATTCTATTAGAGTTTTTGTCATGTGTTTATATAGTGATAAATCACACAACAACACGACAACATTTCTGTGTATGATACCAATGGCGTGGGCCGGGGGGGGGGGGTTAATTTTTTTACTGTCATAATACCACTGTTACTTACTTAAATCTATTTCTGAATCAGTATATATGTATTATTGTATATGTATGTTTAAAACCATCATCTAAAAACTGACGATATGTTCACTCTGAGTTGGTTTCGCCCTAACTTCCTCCCCCCCCCCCCCACTTCACTACCTAAAACGGGACACACCTAGGTATACGCTGGGTAGGATAATTGATCTAAAGTGACCCCAAATTCGTATGGTGACAATGTTGAGTAAGATATACGAATTCATGTGTACTTTTCAAATTCTCTTTGATCGTATAAATTATTGCACAGTCAGAGGACTGGCAAATGAAAACCCAGTGGTTTCTTTCATGGTATTAACTCCTATTGCTTGCAGAGTTTCTTCCAGGCATCTCTTTTTTACCGCCCCCCCCCCCCCCCCGAACGAAATGAAATTTATATAATTTATATAGAAAATATATAGTTTTAACAGTGTCCGCCCCCCCCCGAAGAAAGTCTTCCGCCCCCCCGAAAATTTCTAGTGCCCCCCCCGGAGAAAAAAGTCTGGAAGAAACACTGATTGCTTGACCATTCGAATTAAAAAGTTGGCCTCCAGACATGTCATTTTCTTTTTTACAGCGTCATTTAGCCTTGTCATTATTGTTTTAATATTTCATTTTACATCATTGTTAATCAATGTTAATGCCACACAGTGAAGAAACATTTCTGATCAATGTAGACGCCACTTTTGAACCAGCCCATAGTTGTGTGTCGATGTATTAGTACACATTTCTTTATCGACGATTGATTTGTGCAAAGAGTTACTTCGAAGATAAAAAACAAGGGAGATTATATTCCGACAATTTACTTAATCAGAATATAAATGTATCCTTAAAGTATCGTTATAACAATTGTGTTTTCTTTAACATAATTATATTAGGATTAAAGTTTTCTTAAATAACATATAATTAAATATCGAATCATTGCATAGTAAAAAATTAAAAATAAATTATAGTTAAATCTTACAACCAATAAAAATATTTAAAAAAATAACTTATTAGAATGTAATTTTTTAGTTTTAACAATAATTAGACCTCCGCCAAACGTTTCGTACAATTTTTTCACAGTGATTATAAAATATTGACAAAAACTTTAGTTAAGAAACTCGAACCCTTCATATCTAAATTAATACACCCCGATCAGCAGTATAGCATACCAGGTAGAAACATACACAACCACACGCACTTAATCAGAGACATCATACATTATAGCACGCAGAAAGACACACAACTAGCGATTCTTAGCATCGACCAACAGAAAGCGTTTGACAGAGTAGATCATACATGGTTAATAAAAACAATAGATGCTTACAACCTAGGACACTATTTTAAAACATGGATAAAAATAATATATAACAATGCACATAGTCATTTATTAATAAACAACAGTGTTACAAGCGCTTTTCACATACAGAAATCAGTTAGACAAGGTTGTCCTTTATCTCCCCTACTATACATCCTAAGCTTAGAACCCCTACTAGAAAACATTAGACAGGACAACTCGATTAAAGGACTGTACATTCCAAACACGGTAGGCAAGAAAATACTTGCATACGCAGACGACACTACTTTCTTAGTACAAACAGAAAAAGCAATACAGACTGTAATAGAAAAATTCAACAACTTTGGGAAAGGGAGCGGAGGAAAAATAAACGCAGAAAAATCAAAAGTAATGGGTATAGGTAAATGGAAACGTAAAGATAACTATCACATAGACATAACAATAACTGACAAACTCAAAATTTATGGAATAACCTATACTAGCGATCCCACAATAAACGACCAAGAAACTTGGACCACACTGAAAAATAAAATAAATCACAATCTGGAAAAATACCAATACTGCAATACAACCATTTTTGCCAGAGCTGCATTAGTAAACAGATATATCATTCCAAAAATAATTTTCGTAGCGACGAACTCTACAATACCCAACTCATTTATTAAAAAAACAAACAAGCACATTAGAGAGTTCATTTTCAAAAATTCGATTAGAAACATTAGCCACAAAACCTTAATACAAAATAAATTAAATGGAGGTGTAGGGCTACACGACATTCAAACTAAAATAAACACCTTCCGATTAAAACACTTGGATAGAATAAGGATAGAACCACATTATCATCCATTAGCACAATACTACATTGGGTTAAACATAAAGAGCATTTTAAAATTAAACATCATAACACCACACTATGGGGGAAATGACATAGGCAGCTTTATAAAGAAACACTAGCAACATTCCAAGGAAACAAAAGCATTATTGGGGAAGACACAAAAAAAATATACGACATCCTAATCAAACAACAAGCGACACCCTTATATACGAGAATTAGTTGGGCCAGGGAACACAATATAATAGACATTAAAGATACATTTAGAAACCTTCATAATAAACGCATTACACCAAAAGAAAGGGAAATAGCATACAGACTGATTTTTAACACAACTCCAGTTTCACGAAATACAAAGTCAAATCAAAATGTTAAAATAACATGTCAAACGTGTAAACAAAATATACAAGAAACTGAGAAACACATTTATTTAGATTGTATATTAGTACAGAAAACAAAGCAAACACTTGCGAAAATATTAAACACCACCAACCAAACAGCCACAACAAATAAAGCAATCACACTTAATTTAATTAACACGACTAGACAAAGAACAGAAGACGAAAACAGACTAGGAGCAATGGCTATTTATAGATCGACTATATGGCAAATTAGGAATAAAGTCAGATATTTTTTCACAAAATACACGGACATCGAGTTAAAAGAAATATTTCAAACAAAGCTAAGACATAGACTGGGAACTCTCACTTAACTGAGAAAAAAAAAAGAAATATACAGGAAAGAAATAAATAAAGTATTAATTTTAATTTAGACAGTCTCAAGCCAAACATCACTCGATCAGCCCCCAAGTAAATTAACATTAGAACAGTCTTCTGTTTCCCGGGTTTTAAAATGCACAATCTGAATGGTAGAAAGAGATACCCACCTCAACCCCCCAACACACACACACACTCCCCCCCCCCCCCACTCAACCGGACTGGCGGACATTTCAACGTAGCGTGCCCTCATTGCCAAGGGTCAATTTTATGTCATGGAAAGTTTCGGAATGATAGATCAGTACGTGATTACAGAGACACTTCTCCCACAGTCGTTTCTATTTCTGTCCTTGGGTGGCTACAGTGTGAACTTTTGACTCCGCAGCACACTAAACTAAGCAGTGAAGAGAAACCTAGTTTGCACACCTTATTTTAATCTAGTTCTTATGCCATTTTATTTTTCCCCTTTGATTATTATATATGCAATTGATGTTCATTGTTCATGTCTTTGATGCTATGTAAAATCTATCAAATATATTATTATTACTGATTTAAATGTTTAAAACAATTGAATTAATAAAAATAAAAATAAAAAAAAAAATCTACCCCCTCCTCTCTCCCCCTCTATCCACTTTACCCCCAGACATGATAACCCCACAATCCCTTTAACTGTTCCAACGACCCCACCACCCACCGCAACATCAATATCCAGAACTTATTTAAAGTTCTAAATCTTGTCTCTTTCCCCTCATCTTTCACACTACAACCTTTTGAAAACTCAATGCGACCACTACAACACCATTTCAACTAGTCAACTTAAGTTGTTTCCCTACATAGAAAATGCTTCACTGTCCCATTGACCCTCTCTGAAAAATTTCCTTTCCCCTCCCCACCCAGACTTCTGACACTTTCATTTGACCGTCACCCCTTTTACTGTCATCCTTTGCATTTTTTTTTTTTTTTTTTTTATAATCAAATACATGACATCATGTAAATATTCATTATGTACATTTGCAAAACCTTTCGTTTTCATTTGGTGTTCAAAATTATGTTAAAAAATTTGATGTTGATGTACTTGTTTTAATTGCAAATAAAAGTATTTAAAATAAAAAAAAAAAAAAAAAAAAAAAAAAAAAAAAAATCTACTGGATGGATTTGGTCTGTAATGTAGACTTTAATCACTAATGTTTACTTCTTTTTTTTTTAGAATGTATCTTGTGTGTCTATAATGTAGACTTTAATTGCTAATTTTACTTAACATTTATTCAGAATGTTTGTGTGCATAATATTACCCACTAACGTTCATTTCATGTTCTTTTCCATTAAAAAGAACAGTGTTCTTGAGTTAAATAAAGAAGCATGGCTTCCTTTTGGTGGATAACACAAATAGGGAATGTTATGGTATTTAAAGATAGGAGAAAGAAAGAAGAATACATGGAAAATAAATCTGTATATAACGTTTAATGCATTTAAATATGCATGTTTATGAAAATGTATTTCACATTATATAATATAGGTATATGTTTATTCATTACATCTCTTAAAAATGAAAGTTTTTTTTTTAATGTGGCATAATGTAAGGCATAAAATATGGTATATATAATTATATACATAATTGTATAGCACTATATTGTTTGCATTATTTATAAATAATTTATTTTATTATTATTATTATTATTATCTGTTTATTATCAGTTTATTATGCTATTAAACACCAACTGTGATTTAACAATTTTTGTTTCAGACAGATACTTAAAAGCTACAGAATACTTATCAATCACATTTTTAATAATCATATGTTTACTAAAAAAACGTCTTCTTTTCGGGTCATTGCTACAAGATGTATTAATTTTTATTTGCATTTTGGAATGAAAGATGAATGATAGAGAAATGGTTTAACAGATAAAATATTAATGTAAACTATGGCATTCCATAACGGCCAGTGATGATAACAGCGAGGTTTATATATAGGTAAAATAATAGTTCAATATATAAAACTTTACAACTGAGGCCAAAAAAAAAGAAAAAAAAAGTTAATAATTAAAGGCTACTTAGCCTGTTTAGTTCACTTTGCCCACATAGTCGAAACGGGAAGGGGAGTTATAGTATAATATAATAAACCAAACGTTGACTGCTTCGTGAAAAATTGTGAAAATACTTTACATTTGGTCATGTGTGAGATTTTGAAACTCCGTGGTGGAGGGAGGGGGAAAAAAAAAGGGGGGGGGGTGCATTCATGTTTCACTGAAAGAAAACATGTATTGTATGGGGGGGGGGGGGGGGTCGATGCTTCCTTGGAAGTAGGTGAATAATAATATACAGTAATTTATAAAATACAATTCATGCAAACACTTTTTAAAATTTATTTTCAAACTTGATTTTAAAACTCTGGTTATTACATCATCCATAGGTGTATCTAGTCACCTGAATGGGTCGCACAGGGTAGTTTAGTGACGTAATAGCGATTTTTTTTGTGAAGTGGCAGTTTAGTGAAGTAGTGGCGAGACTTTGTCGAAGGGGTAGTTTAGTGGTGAAGGTGTGGTGTTGGTAATTATATCGCATATATATATATATATATATATATATATATATATACATATATATATATATATATATATATATATATATATATATATATATATATATATATATATATATATATATATATATATATATATATATATATATATATATATATATCTTTTTGCCTAGGCCTACCATTTAATGTTCCCTACAACTAACGTCACTGCACTGCTTCCTAGTTCAACACTTGTCTACGTCCTTTCTCTTCAACTGTCCAGCCTCGACTCTCTCTAACCCTCACTGCCCTAACTTCTTTGTCTTCTCTATCAAGCCTAACCTAATTTGCATGTCGCCACAGTTCTCCATCAAGCCTAACCTAATTTGCATGTCGCCACAGTTCTCCATCAAGCCTAACCTAATTTGCATGTCGCCATAGTTCTCCCTCAAGCCTAACCTAATTTGCATATCGCCACAGTTCTTCATCAAGCCTAACCTAATTTGCATGTCGCCACAGTTCTTCATCAAGCCTAACCTAATTTGCATGCCGCCACAGTTCTCTATCAAGCCTAACCTAATTTGAATATCGCCTCAGTTCTAGAGTACCTGATTAAGATGTCAAACCTAGCTAATAAACTTCCCCATATTTTCACGAAAGAGTGATTTTCTCCTTATTTAATTCAAAATCGGCTTCTTTACCTAATACTCTGGGCTCTATACAACCCCAATTAAGACATGGCTCCCCTCCCCTTTTAACTTTACTTTGTATAAATCTAAGCCAGTCATGGTCTGTCACGTGATGAAATACATTGAAACAGCAGACTTCTTCGGGACAAAGTTCAGGCACGCTGACAGATTTTTCTTTTTAATCGTTCAGTTTTTGATACATTTCTGATTATAAGTAATTGATTCCTCTTTAGACCTAGCGGTTTGAATTCGAACTCGAGACTTTGGATCTATTAGCCTAGCGCTCTATCGCTTAGGCCACGCCGTCCCGCTGACAGAAAATCCACAATCCTAGAATTGTTATTTTTTTAATACATTAAGATGTTTATTACAAGAACAGTACAAATGATGAGAAACATGATGAGGTGTACAACCTGACTATAAATATCTCAGTTTTCTCCTGAACATGATGATAAACACATTTTTACAAGTGTGTTGTTGTTTTTTGTGCGTTTTATTGATTTCTTTCCACACAGTTCACTCGCTTCGAGCCAGGAGCTAGCAGTGTTTCTTTCAGACTTTTTTTCTCCGACGGGAAGGCGGGGGTGGGGCACTTGAAATTTTCGGTGAGGGGGGGGGGGGGGGGAAACTGGTAAAAAGATATCATCTTACTTTCTATATAAATTCTATTTCGTTCGAGAGGGCGGTAGACGTTCTTGTGGAGTATACGCTGTTAATATGCCGGTTCTGGATACAAAGCCGTTATCAATTATATTTTTTGTTTCCAGCTAAATTTGAAGTTGATGTGGTGATTTTGGTTTTGGTTTAGAGAAAAAGAAAACACCATCAACCTAGCGCCCTCTTTACTTCCCCTCAACAGGCCATTTTTATAGTTTTATACATATTATTTTTTTTTTGTTTTATGTTTTTTCAATATAATTTTTTTTTTTTTTACATTATTTTATTTGCAATTTAAAACAAGTACATCAAAATCAAATTCTTTACATAATTTCGAACATCAAATGATAAAGAAAGGTTTTACAAATATACATAATGAATATTTACATGATGTCATGTTTGTGACTATACAAAATTGAAAGGGATAACAGTAAAATAGGTGAAGGTCAAATGAAAGTATCGGAGTCAGGGTGGGGAGTGGAAAGGAAATTGTTCAAAGAGGGGGGTGGGGGGGGGGGGGGGTGGGGGTGGGGGAGAGTCAATGGGACATTGAAGCATTTCCTATGTAGAGAAACAAATTATGTTGACCAGTTAAAAAAATTGTTTATTTATATAGGCCTACACTCATGATCCCATTTTTTTAAAAATTAGTTGTTATAACATTATATCAAGACTATTCCTAATGGCATCAACGTGGGTCAAACTGAAATTTTCTCTAATATTAATATTACATGTGCTAATATGTTAAGGCTTCGCTATTTATACTTACATACCATTATGGCAATAGTAGATTACAATTATTTTTTTTTTAATTTTGCATTTTTAACAATTAATGTATATAATTTTAAAAAAAATTCTAGAAATTGTGTGTGTGTGTACTCTATCGGCATACAAAATGCCAATACAAATTAATACATCTTCAAATAGTATGATAATTAGCAGAAATATAGAGTTTTTGTTATAAATTTATAAACACATGAAAATTAAAGTGATTATATTATTTATATCTCAAATTATTAAGTAATTAGCTGCTAATAATTAATGTGTTAAAGGTCACAGTGAGTTTTAAAAATAATACCATAAAATATTATGCTATATAATTAAATATGTTATACAGTTTTGTATTACATGTATTCTTCTTTCTTTATTGTTATCTGTTTACCTCCACACATGTCATTTTCTTTTTTACAGCGTCATTTAGCCTTGTCATTATTGTTTTTATATTTCATTTTACATCATTGTTAATCAATGTTAATGCCACACAGTGAAGAAACATATCTGATCAATGTAGACGCCACTTTTGAACCAGCCCATAGTTGTGTGTCGATATATTAGTACACATTTTTTCATCGACGATTTTTTTCATGTAATAAGTTTTGTTTGTTACTTCTAAGAACAACAAGGGAGATTATATATCGACAATGTATCTAATTAAAATATATATGCATATATAATTTATCGTTAGAACCATTGTGTTTTAGTTATCCTAATTAAAATATCAATAATATTTCCTTAATTAATCTGTAATATAATATCGAAACATTGCATAATAAAAAATAAAAAATGAAAAATAATTAAAAATTACAGACAATGAAAATAGAAAATAAATAATGCTTTTAGAAGTAATTTTTAAGTTTAACTATGTTTGTTACAATTTAAAATCGCCTGACACAATTATTTCAAATATTATATACGTTACTTTGGTCCTCTCTTTATGTTGTATCCATATTATTATCCACGAATTAATACTTACCGTTGTCATGTTAACTTTAATAACATGTACAGCCTTTTTTGAACTTTTTAAGAGAACACTGTTAACCAATTTTTCACCACTCCACTGTATCCCCACCCCCCGTGATAGCCACATGCCTACCCACCCCTAACCTGTCGGTACTAAACATTCAAATAAACATGAACACCTACTTGAACATACAACTAAATCTCTCACACAGCAATCTGTTTCCTTTGTGTACATACGTTACAAATATTCACCCTCATTTACTGTAAGATCTTCACTCCTTCACGCTTCGTCAGCCACCGCGACCCACCCCACCTGCCCCCATGACCTTTACCCCTGATACCACCATGACCTTTACCCCTGATACCACCATGACCTTTAACCCTGATACCACCATGACCCTTTTACCTGCTCCAATGATCGTGTTAGCGCTGAATAATATAAAGCAGATTTTATTCAAATATCTCGGGAAATGTAATGCACAGTGTGACACCGATATTAAGGTGTGGGGAAGCTACTATAGTTGGTTGTGTTTAAGTGTGAGACTGTAAGTGGTGACTGACCCACAGACTGACCCACAGACTGACCCACAGACTGACCCACAGACTAACCCACAGACTAACTCACAGACTGACCCACAGACTGACCCAGAGACCCACAAACTGACCCACAAACTGACCCACAGACTGACCCACAGACTGACCCACAGACTGGCGCACGGACTGACCCACAGACTGACCCACATACTGACCCACAGACTGACCCACAGACTGACCCAATATCTGACCCACAGACTGAGCCGGTGTAAAGAAATGATGACATTCGAGTTAACTATCAGTTTTTTTTCATTATTAAATTAGCTGAGTCAAGTATTTTTACACACAATTTCTGTTTCATGTATAAACCATAAGAGTATTTTTTTTACTTTTTCTTTAAATTTTAATCAGTTATTTAAACAACTATGTATTTAAAGGGCATTTGAATATAATTCTATCACGAATCGTAACCCTTTATCTACTGACGGTACTTATAAGTACCACTTTAATTAAGTGCCTGTATTATTTTTAATTTAATACGAATTAAAAAAAAATTTGAGGTAATTAATAGTATTATCTCCCCTGAGTCGCCGGTAGTCGGAGGTATCAATGTTTTTTTTAAATCATTGGTGTGGCGCCATTTTCAATGTCTTGCTAAATCGGTAGTTCCCAATTGTTCTGTACAGTTCTCACACACGTTCCTGAATTCCCTTTGTTTTACCTTATTTTTCAAGTTTTCAACCCCAAATATTTTTTATTGGCACCTTCAATAGTCAGGCAAACGCGTTTAACTTCTAGTTATACAATTTTAATCAAATTGTCTTTGTATTAGATTGATGTTTACAAGTGGACTTATAAGTACCGTCAGGGCACACGGTCATTTTTTTTAGGATTTTTGGAAAATGGCAAATTTGTTAGGTGGAGTTACATAAATATTGTCTTGATAATAAATATTCGAAATGTACTCAAAAAATGATATTTACACATTTATAAGAAGGTTTGCATAAGGTTTACCTAAGAAATATTGTAATTACATGTTAATTTCTATTAGTAAAAAATAACAAGAATAAAGTTATCAGTTGCAGACTCGTTTAGAAGGTTTAGTTGACTGCATGTGTATACCAACGCCTAGTTCTAGTAGTTAGATTTAATGTGTTAGTTATATTTACTGCAATAAACTGTCTTGCTAACAATAACTAGCATTTACGTAATGTATACCTGTAGACTAGTTATAGTCCATACTTCTGCATATAGTATAGATCTATAAGGTAAATTGTAAATAGTAAACAGAAAAGAGTAATCCACTACGGCTATCCTAAACACATTGAGCTCACTTCTATTTATGAACTTTGCACTGTAGTATAGACTTGTCATAACATTCTAGTAGGCTACAATTATACTAGTATTACTAGTAGTTGTGTGCGGAATGACTATGCTTTTGTTTGTTTATGCGGCTCATTGTACTAGTTATAGGAAGCTTCCAGCAAAAGCATATTCATTCCGGCAACCGTTGCTATACCAGAAAGACCACTGACAAGATTGAGGGAGCATGACAGGTTTCAAAATTGGTACATGGATGTTTCGGAGTTGGATGGGAACGTTGTCACTTGTGACAGTAAACGAAGGGGGATAAATGTTTGTCTGTTACTTTGTCCTTTGTCTGTCCAAGTAATAGTGTGGGTAGAGGTACGCTCTGTTTATCAAGCAGGTGTTTAGGGACGGGGGCGAGGGCGGCGGACAAAGTTGTCGATGTAGGTAGGGTGCAAGAGATATTCAACGAGGAGTGGTGTCTACAAGTTATGTATCCCAGTCTGTTGGAGTGGTTTCTAGGGGGTTGTGATATTAGTTGAATAAATATTTGTCTGTAGGATTGTCATACAGCCTTTGTCTCTTAAATGGAATAGGTATAGTGTGGGTAGTAGTACGGTCTGTGTGTCTAGCGGTTGGTATTGAGGTTAGTGTGATGACGCCAGGTTGGATGGGAGAAGGGGAAAGGGGTTGCGGACAAAGGGAAGGGGAAGGGCGAATAGCGATAAAAATAACTCACCCAGCCCCTTAATCAATCAAAATTATTGATTTGTACTTTAGAGTGATTAGATTGAATGATATGTATGCTAACGTCATATCATATTTAGTTTTTACGTCATTATTTTGGTGAACTTTAAATGTAGACATTTTAAACGGTGTGTCATTTGACACGACGTACTATAACGTTGTTGTTTTTTAAAACTTGAATTTTATAATCTTAATCAAATTTTTACTAAGGTGATCAAAAATTAAGATGACAATGTAAGATATAGAAAAACAAAATACATTGAGTGGTAAAAATAAAAAATTGTCATTAGACGTAATGTATTATGTATAAGTAAACTTTCTTAAAAATTAAAGAAGTTCAAGTCAAAAAGAAGTTTGATGAAAACTGTAATACTAAAGCGAACATGGGAAGGTAATCTGCTGCAAGACTAAGATATATATATATTCGTCTTCCTTCTAGGTTCATTGTCTTTTTTGGTTGAGGTTAAACATCGCCCTGTTTTCAAATATCACGATGTACGTCACGTTCTCTCCCCTCTTACCTAGTAATCGCTTCCTCTACCTATTGTTTACAACACGCTTACAAAGAAAAAATATCCCACCCCTCTACTTGAGACATAAAATACAAAAGTGTATTGTGCCTTGTCGTCACAGGAAACAAAAACGGTGGCGTCTAATGTTGTTAACCCTTGTCTTCCTAAATTATTTTTTAACTTGTTAAAGAAATTGAATGTTTAGTTAAGGATTCTGACGCGAATTTTTTTCATAAGGGACGATACTCGTGGCTGTAAACAAGGCTGTTCTAATTTTAGAACAGTTGTCTTTCCTCTCGTTTCTCTATTAGGGAAGACACGCGACACGACTTTTAAAATGTAAACAAGCGTGCACGAAGTGCACTTAAAATAAACCCCGCTGCGAAAATGACAACGGCATGGTGACACTTTTTGGAAAACACGCTTTCATATAAATAAAATAAGGATCGCTTTTGTTGTCACCATGATAATGTATACCTTTAAGTTCTCTCCGCCTTTATCGACCTAGTATGAATTTCGCGCGCGCGCGCATATGTGTGTGTGTGTGTATGTGTGTGTATGTGTGTGTGTGTGTACGTATATCTCAAAAAAGCGTATCATGTCAACACCTGGGCAACAAGTCATAGTCAAAAAGGTCTAATTCATTACAGATCTATAGGAAATCCATCTTTACATGTGGTTACGTTAGGTGGAGTAAACTCGTTTGAATCAAAAAATGTATTTAAATATATAGAGTTATAGAACCTTAACCCCGCATACCTACGTACCAACGCATCAAGTCGCCCTGTCGCCCATTAAAAAACACGAACCTACCGAGACTTCGCTTCGTCTCAAACCTGACTTAACGGTGGTTGAAAGAAAATTCCAACCCTTAAATATATTTTGTTTTTGCTGACCCTCGCTATAAGCGAATAGTTACAACAAGGTAGTAAAAAAGCCCGTTTGTTCAGCCTAATTACAGCACCAGCTGTTGCCAGCGAACCCGGCATAAATCGCTGATGCATAACCAATTTAATTAGGCGGGACATCATGCTGTGATGGCCCAGCGGCTGCGATCGATATTAACGCGCCCGTTGTCACGGAGCTAACAGGTGTTCCCACAATTAACGCGGAGAGGCACTTAATGTACGTCGTTAATTACCATGACCTCTCAAACCGAGCGGGGGAAAATCGGTGATGCATAACAAAAAATTTAATTAGGTGGGACATCATGCTGTGATGGCCCAGCGGCTGCGATCGATATTAACGCGCCCGTTGTCCAGTGTTTGACAAAAACAAAGGATTGCGGATCGATAAGTAACAGCTGTGGCTGATCGTTATCTTTAATGAATGTTCTATTTTCGGTACACGTTCGTTGTGTTGGACGGCTGGTTAATGGCTGTTATACAAAGACTGTTCTAGTACATGCTAGCACACCCCTACCCTCAACCCCGACCATCCCTCACAATCCCTGACCACCCATCTCCGTTTACTATTAAACATACATACAATCAAATAAACAAACCAACAAATTAAACAACAAAGAAAAGAAATATATCAAATAAATAAATAAAACAAAGTAATTAAAATCAAATTAATTAAAATGAATTTCAAACAAATAATAAATTAAAACAAATAAAATTTAAAAATTTAAACTAATTAAAAAATCAAATTTAAATAAAAATCAAATTAATTAAACTTATTAAAAATAAACATACAAAACATAAACAAAGTAATTAAAATCAACTTAATTAAAATCAAACAAATAATCCAATTACGTAACTCGTCAATAAAAATTACAAAACAAAATAAATAAACAACTATAAAATTTAAACAAACAAATTAAACAATTAAAAAGTAAACAAATAATCAAATTACGTAACTAGTCAATAAAAATTAATTAAAATTTAAAAAAACTCATTAAAACTAATAATTAAACAACAAGTAAACAAACAAATTAAACAATTAAAAAAGTAAACAAATAATCAAATTACGTAACTGGGTCAAAATAAAAAATTAAACTAATTAAAAAACTCATTAAAAAACTCATTAAAATTACGTAACTAGGTCAAAAATTAATTAAAATTTTAAAAACTCATTAAACTAATTAAAAAACTCGTTAAAATTACGTAACTAGGTCAATAATTACGTAACTAGGTCAATGATTACGTCATAATGTTACTAATTACGTCACAAGGTCACCGGTGGTGACCTACTGACCTACTCCGCATCCGCATCCCCCACCCTAGGGTGGGTGAGTATTTTACTATATCTCATTGTTCCTGCGGCTCACCCACCCTCACCCACCTTCACCCAGGTGGGTGAGTATTTTACTATATGTCATTGTTCCTGCGGCTCACCCACCCTCACCCAGGTGGGTGAGTATTTTACTATATGAGGCTGTACATCCACCTCCCCCAGGGAGTATTTTACTATATTTCGTTGTTCCTGCGGATCACCCACCTCACCCTGGTGGGTGAGTATTTTGTTATATGTCATTGTACCTGCGGTTCACCCAGGCGGGGAGTATTTTCCTATATAGCCTTTGTTCCGCATCCGCATCCGCATCCGCATCCCCCTCACCCATTCGCTCCAAAAGGGACCTAATATACTACTACTGACAACAGAGGAAGTGAGTTAAATAAAAGCTTGTAAAAAACATTTTTCCCCTTGGAAACAATTTTGCATGGGGGCAACCACTCTTTATCACTGGATGAAGAGAAAGCCTCAATTTCTTCCTCCTAAATTCTGCTCTCATCTGTCATAGGCCGAAGTTATTCGTTTATAATTGTGGACCATTCTGAAATAAAAACAGAATTAAATAATAGAAAGTCTAATTACTAATGTGTGTATGGGGATGTTTAGCTCTAAATATTGTATAAATTATAACAAATAATATAGGTACAGTAAAATTTATAATAGATAAAGAAATAAAAGAAGTCTGTAGCAATTTCACTTAACTTTAATAGCAGAGTCTTTTTAAAAATAAATAGTAGTAGATCTAGTACTATTTAAGTATTTTTAAAAATTAAATCATGAGTTGTGAATTACAGAATTAGCCACAGCCAGTTTAAATGGTTTCAAATAATAGCTAAACCCTCTAAAGAGTATAAAATGCAACATAAGACATTCTAAACTATAGTGTATGGAATTGCACCACACCATGTGTGTGGAATTGCCTCGCACCATGTGTGGAATTGCCCCACGTCTACTATTGAAAAAAAATATGCTTTCCTGTTCTAAATTTAAGGCTGAATCTAGCATCATTAACTGTTACTATTAACACAAATAATTAAATAGCGCCACCATATAGTTAATTCACATTTATAATCATCTGACTATGGTAAGAATAATCAATGCTCACATTATCTAAAATAATTATGGCATGTCTTATTACCCACACACAACATGTTTTATGATAGTGTTTGATTGGGACAGAGTGGTACAGCGGTAGAGAGCTGGACTGCTAACCCGTAAATCTCAATTTCGAATCCAGGTTCAAGTCTGTAGACCGTCACTGAGTCCACCCAACTCTGATGGGTACCTAATTCACGTTAGGGAAAATAAAGGCGACTGGGCATAGTGCTGACCACACTTTCTCTTCATATGCCGAGGTCACAGAAACAAGTGAACTCTACTTCACTTTCCCTATAGACCGTCAGTTTTGAAAAGGGAACTTTACTTTTTTTTTATAGTGTTTGAAAACATCAATAAAAAACGTTTTAAAACTATGCACTAAACTAATCAATCATTCTGAAATTAGAGTATACGAATGTATACACTGCAAATACTAATGACCCCAAAGATACCCAAAGGATAACGTGTGGCCAAAAGATGTATCTTAACAAACACGAGTACATTAAAAGTTTATAACATATATACTGAAAAAGTCATATCGTTTAAAAGTTATAATATATTATTTTTAAAAGTGTTACCTACTCTTCATAGTCTATATATGAATTTTTAGAAATAGCATGTTATATATATACCTATTTCAATAAAGGAAAAATGGCATAGAACAGGGGTCGGCAACCTTTTGAGACGAAAGAGCCAAAAGTTACAATTAACACAGTTACCCAGTTTTTAAAGAGCCACAAACATTTTATATTACGGGTTATGGTACATACATGAAGAATACTTTACATCAATTTATTTTAAAAATGCACACTGCACATTTATACCTATCATCTAAATCAAACCACGTTTATTAAAAATAATAACTCCAATATATAGAATACATCATTAGATTAATTTACAAATAAAGGGAAAACAATGGATCAAAAGAATAATACAATTAATAATTAAGTGTAAAAGCACCATTTAACAAGAAGATAATCAAATACGTCGTCTTCTTTCTGTGGTTTTGGTTCGATTATTACCTTTAAGGTGGGTGTAAGTTGAAAATGTATTTCGATATTTAGGAGGGGCGAAGAACTGGCAATAAAATACATTTTAAAGCAACAATGTACCCCAATAAAACATTACAATGGATGTGATAAATTAAGGAATAAGAGACCAACACAAGATTTGGTTCTAGAAAAAAAGTAGGGGATGCAACTTTGACGTCCTATCTTAAGCTGAATTTATCTGGTTATTCCCCTTTTAAAAATGAGCGAATGAAATAAACACTTTTCAAAATGCATATTGGAAAAGGGGGTGGGTGATTGGTGACTCTTTAATATGTGTAATGGCGAAAATTTGGTGTTGGATCAGTATAGAGTTGTAGGGGCAAATATTTTGTGTATGGTATGGTCTGACATTGCACTATGTTTACATTTACCATGTGACCTGAAATAGCGCTATTTATATAATAATCATTTTTTTTCAGTTTACAGTGTGAAAATATTACAAGAGAAGTTAACAAGATACAGCACCGTATGAACCTTTTACATACGAAGTTAACTTCATACAGCGTCATGTTAAACTATGAATAGAATAGCACCGTGTAAAACTGTGACATTATAGCACAGTGTAAAACTATGACATTATAGCACCGTGTAAAACTATGCCATTATAGCACCGTGTAAAGCTATGACATTATAGCACAGTGTAAAACTATGACATTATAGCACCGTGTAAAACTATGACAGTATAACACCGTGTAAAACTATGACATTATAGCACAGTGTAAAACTCTGACAGTATAGCACCGTGTAAAACTGTGACATCAAACTTCATCGCTTTAAACTTTCACATGAGAAGCTAACATCAGACTTCACAGTATAAGAATTGTTCATGATACGTTAACAACATGCTTCACAATCAAGTTGAGAGCCTTTACCCTGAAATGCATGATTTTTTTTATTTAAAAAAAATTGTATTCACAATTGTTTTGATGGATGTATACTTAATACAGTAAAGAAAAAAATATGTACAATATAACATGTACTTTCTTTTAAAAAATTGTACCATGTGTGCAAATTTTTGCAGTAAAGTGATAATTAAATAATTTTTAAGACAGCTGTTGATCAAGTTGCAAGAAATGTATACGTTGCACTTGTTACACAATGTTTGAGCATATGCTTTACATGATGGGTATTTGCACCTGTCATGTGCGCTAGTCTAGGGGACTTGGTGTCCACACTGGTCCAAGGGATCTAGTTACCACACTGGTCCAAGGGATCTAGTTACCACACTGGTCCAAGGGATCTAGTTACCACACTGGTCCAAGAGATCTAGTTACCACACTGGTCCAAGGGATCTAGTTACCACACTGGTCCAAGGGATCTAGTTACCACATTGGTCAAAGGGATCTAGTTACCACACTGGTCCAAGGGATCTAGTTACCACATTGGTCAAAGGGATCTAGTTACCACACTGGTCCAAGGGATCTAGTTACCACACTGGTCCAAGGGATCTAGTTACCACATTGGTCAAAGGGATCTAGTTACCACACTGGTCCAAGGGATCTAGTTACCACATTGGTCAAAGGGATCTAGTTACCACACTGGTCCAAGGGATCTAGTTACCACACTGGTCCAAGGGATCTAGTTACCACACTGGTCCAAGGGATCTAGTTACCACATTGGTCAAAGGGATCTAGTTACCACACTGGTCCAAGGGATCTAGTTACCACATTGGTCAAAGGGATCTAGTTACCACACTGGTCCAAGGGATCTAGTTACCACATTGGTCAAAGGGATCTAGTTACCACACTGGTCCAAGGGATCTAGTTACCACATTGGTCAAAGGGATCTAGTTACCACACTGGTCCAAGGGATCGAGTTACCACACTGGTCCAATGGATCTAGTAGTTGTGCATGCTGTGAAGGCCTAAACTGCCCACTAACCCCCCCCCCCCCCCCTGTGGTATAGTAGTTCCGCCCCTGTTGAAACACATAGCCTAGAACGTAAAACATTGATATTTTCAGCTTCACTCATTACAATGGCTCTAACGTCTTTCCCACAACAATATGTGGAGTTACTCGTGTATCAGTATTGTTGGGTGACGCCTATTTCACACAACCAACAGCCCGTGTAGCAACAATGTGTAACAGAGTCGTGGACAGGAACGGTGTAGCGAGTTTTTTGTTTATAAATTAAAAAATAAATATGCAACCTCCAAACAAAGTTGTAAGCGTTGATAAAAGTAAACATTCAGATGTCTTCAAAGTATATGCACAGTAATCTCAAAGGTTTTATTTCTTCTTTTTATTTAAAATTAAACAACATCTACAAAAGAAATGCAACACTTTCAGCAACTATTCTGAAAATAATTTATGTAAAATAACATTTCAATTGGTAAACTAAAATTTTGTAATTGTAGCCAATAATTTTGTATTATTTCTATTTTAGTAACTTAATTACAAAGTACGTCCCTTGAATTTTTACTTGCAACAGAATGTTTCAAATTTATAATTATCGATTGTAAATGTTTTGTTTTGTCTTAAGTTTCAATGTCATATATGTATATAAGTGGCATTCGGGCATTTGTCGCATTTGGGAAAGTTTCCATTCGGGCATTTGTCGCATTCGGGCAAGTGTCCATTCGGGAAATCGGCCTTTGGGCAAACGGCATTCGGGCAAGTGTCTTTCGGGAATTTGTCGTAGACCCCTATGGGATTAGGGGTCATTAGTATTTGCAGTATATGCATTCGTATACTCGAATTTAGGAATGATTGATTCGTTTAGTGCGTAGTTTTAAATCGTTTTTATTCATGTTTTTAAACACTACAAAACAAAGGTAACGTTCCCTTTTCAAACCTGACGGTCTATAGGGCAAGTGAAGTAGAGTTCGCTTGTTTCTGTGACCTCGGCGTATGAAGCGATAGTGGTCAGCACTATGCCCAGCCGCCTTTACTTTCCCTAAAGTGAGTTCGTTAACCATGAGAGTTGGGTGGACTCAGAGACGGTTACTGACTTGAACCCGGATTCGAACTTGAGATTTACGGGTTAGCAGTCCAGCTCTCTGCCGCTAGACCACTACGTCCCAATCAAACACTATCATAAAACACATTTTGTGTGGGAAATAAGAAATACAATCATTATTTTAGATAATGTGAGCATTGATTATTCTTACCATAGTCAGGTGATTATAAATGTGAATTAACTATATGGTGACACTATGTAATTGTTACATCATAATATGTACGCCATCAACTGGCTGAAATGAAGGAGACATCTGTGTGATGTAGGTTCGAATCTTTCCTGTATGCACATATTTTGTGATGATTTTATGAGTTTGTTAATATATGGCATGTTTTATAATAGAGAGATAATCTAGTGATGACAGAGTCTGTGAGCCAATATATGGGTAGTATGGGCATTGTGATGAGTGTTTGATTTTAGATTGCAGTTTGTTGATATGGTTGTCAGTTGGGATGTTACGGCTTTTTGGCAAATGTGGAAGTTGAAAGTTGATGTAAGGGTCAATTTATAAGTCTGAAGATTTACATATAACGTAACTGATAAAAATGTTAAAAGAATTTAAAACAGAAGCAGGTATTGCCTAAAAAGTACAACATTTATAAATAGCCAAGCCTTACAATATTTACACATGTATTTTTGATAAAAGAAATTCGGTTTTTTAGAAAACGATACTGTAAGCAATATTGCCAAACAAAACACAATGATTTAATTCTTTTTTGTTTGGATTATCTATCGTTTATTTAAGGAACAGTGTATTTAATGACTTTTAAATATATTTTGCCGTCGAATTTTAAGACGAAACAAACAAGTTTTGCTGTCGATAATTAAAAAGAGCCTGAATCTTCAAATAAATCCATAGTTGAAATAAGTTAATTCAATGCAAGTAAACATACAAGGGGCATAATTGTCAACTATCTTAACAAAATAGTAATAATTTAATAGGTTTAATTGAAAACATGTGATTTTAATTAATAAAAAGTTGCATTTATATTTAAACTTTGCTATTCGGAGCAATTTATTAAATATTATTAAATATTACCACTAGTTTTGTTTTTCTTTTTACTTTCTCGTATATACGTAGTATAGAGAAAGTATTGTAATCGTGCAAAAAAAAAAAAATCGAGATTTTTACAAATCTCGACGTTTTACACCTCACTGATACGGAAAAACATAATTTTGCAATCTTGTCCGTATGTCTGTGTGTGTGTGTGTCTGTGTGTCTGTCTGTCCGTGTGTAAACACGATAACTTGAGTACCGTTACAGCTAGGTTGATGAAATTTCATATATAAGTATTTTATCAAAATCGTAGATCCGTATCAACTTTTGAGCGATTTCCGATAACCGGAAGTGGTACTTTTCCTACTTTGAATTTTTTAAAAGCCTATAACTTGAGTACTATTTCAGATAGATAAATGAAATTTCACATGTAAGTAAAAGATCTAATTCTCTACCTTCTGTTAAATTTTGAGTAATTTCCGTTGACTGGAAGTAGTAATTTACGCTACTTCCGATTTCTCAAAAAACTAATGTAAATTTTAAAAGTACTAATAATATTGCGCACTATTATGCGCTTTTTTTTTGCGTTCACTTGGTGTGCAATTAATTTGTCTACGAGATTTTATTCTATTTTTAAAAGTTTAAGTATTTAAAATGGATTAAAAATCATGTCTATAGCCCGAGTTTCCATCCCCTGTTATTTTATAAAAGAATATTCGAGAAAGTTTAGGGGAGATCACTCCCGGTTTATTTTATTTTGGAGTTGTCTCTCATAGAAGAGTTGCTGTCTCCAGCTAACTAGCCTTAACTGCTCGAGGGTTTGAACTCGAGAGTTTTCAGTTTAGCAACGATGAACTTTACCGACTCGACCACGCCTCCCTTCAAATAATGTTGGAATATACGACTATAGGGTCAGACGTGTATCGTGAGCAATCATTCGGTCGATGACAGGGCAAGGGTCACGTGAGATAAGTTGCACCAATCGCCGTCAACGTCAGGGTTATTTATAGCCCAAATAAGTTATTTATTGCAGTCCTACATTGAACTATGGAAATATGAAAGAGCAAATTGACTGGTTGGTATTTTTATTTATTTTATATAATGTGAGCATTTCTTTTCAATAATCAGATGATTAAAAATGTTAATTTTGCTTACATGTTGAAATTATGTTTTATTACATGTGTAAATGTATCACGTTATCTGGTTGGGTTGTAGGGGCAGATTTGTGATGAAAGTTCGAATCTTTGGTGGAAGGATACTTTCGTGAATTATGTGGCAGTGTGTTAATGTAGGGGTTGTTTCATACTATAGTGAGGTCTGTGACAGTGTGTTAATGTAGTGGTTGTTTCATAATATAGTGAGGTCTGTGACAGTGTGTTAATGTAGGGGTTGTTTCATAATATAGTTAGGTCTGTGACAGTGTGTTAATGTAGGGGTTGTTTCATAATATAGTTAGGTCTGTGACAGTGTGTTAATGTAGGGGTTGTTTCATAATATAGTGAGGTCTGTGACAGTGTGTTAATGTAGGGGTTGTTTCATAATATAGTGAGGTATGTAACAGTGTGTTAATGTAGGGGTTGTTTCATAATATAGTGAGGTATGTGACAGTGTGTTAAGGTAGGGGTTGGCCTACAGACATGTCATTTTCTTTTTTACAGCGTCATTTAGCCTTATCGTTATTGTTTTAATATTTCAATTTACATCATTGTTAATCAATGTTAATGCCAAACAGTGAAGAAACAAATCTGATTAATGTAGACGCTACTTTTAAACCAGCTCATAGTTGTGTGTCGATGTATTAGTACACATTTTTTCATCAACGATTGATTTGTGTAAAGTAAAGAGTTACTTCGAAGAAAAACAAGGGAGATTATATTCCAACAATTTACTTAATCATAATATAAATGTATCCATAAAGTACCGTTATAATAATTGTGTTTTCTTTAACATAATTATATTAGGATTTAAGTTTTCTTTAATAACATGTAATTAAATATCGAATCATTGCATAATAAAAAATTAAAAATAAAATATAGTTAAATGTTACAAACAATGAAAATATAAAAAAAAATAACTTATCAGAATGTAATTTTTTACTTTTAACAACGTTCCAATACTCCCTGAAGTGTCGTTCAATTTTTTCAAACATTATCTACTTGATGGATTTGGTCTGTAATGTAGACTTTAATCACTATTATTTACTTTTTTTTTTTGGAATGTATCTTGTACTTATTAATTGGTGTCTATAATGTAGACTTTAGTTTTTAATGTGGCATAATGTAAGGCATGAAATATGGTATATATGATTATATACATAATTGTATAGCACTATATTGTTTGCATTATTTATAAATAATTTATTTTATTATTATTATTATCTGTTTATTATGCTATTTATACCAACTGTGATTTAACAATTTTTGTTTCAGACAGATACGTAAAAGCTACAGAATACTTATCAATTGCATTTTAATAATCATATGTTCACTAAAAAAATGATAGATGAATGAAAGAGAAATGGTTTAACAGATAAAATAGTAATGTAAACTATGGCATTCCATAACGGCCAGTGATGATAACAGCGAGGTTTATATATAGGTAAAATAATAATTCAATATATAATACTTTACATCTGAGGCCAAAAAAAAAATGTTTAGTTTAATCGATTGTAATTTCCTGGATTGTTGCGGTGTTTTAAAAGTATTCTCAAAACATGGCTATACATAATTTTTCATTATACATGCCTACATTATTTCTATATTTAGCTTACCTTAGCACTGGTGCATACATCTACACAACCAACAGGGTACGACTAAAATATATTCATGTTAAAACAGTTACCTGGTTCTGTAGGCACAACTCTTAAAATATACTAATGACATAAGTTATAATTATTTCACAAATAAGACAGTTTAAAACTGTCCAAACGTTAAATGTTTTCCCCCCTAGTATTGTCTGACTCAATCAATTATAGATGGCGATAATTTGTGCTGCAACTACACTAATTATACTAGACCATACATAGTTCCACACAGACAAATCAGCAATATTAACCTAAAAAATATAGGGTTGGCGTGGTCGAGTCGGTAAAGCTCATGGGTGCTAAATCGAAAATTCTGTCGAATAAGACTCGTTAGTGTGGACAGCCACTCTTTCTAGGAGAGACAACTCCAAACTCAAACAATTGCTGACTCGTAGTTTGTTCTAGTTGGACAACAAGAAAAGCAGGCTGAAAAAGGCATCAATGGTACCCAACCAACTGACACGTAAATTTAATTGTGTATAATTATTTGGTGTATACTAAACAGTACAAAACGATAATTACCACACCCTTCTCATTGTTAGAGTACATGTGTTGACCAAACATTGTCTAGTACAAAACTATTTTTATTAGTTGACTTCTTTCTAAATTTCCTATCACCATTTAAATGTGTGTATAAAACAAAGCCTATAAGACTAAAGTATACAGTCTAAAATCTTATGTTTTAAATATTTATGCAAACCTAATCACAAGGTAGAATTACATTTGATACTAGTCTATTTTCACTCATGTAATTGTAAAATATCTCTTCTTTCCTCGCTCTCTCTTACACACACACACACACAGATCTAGAAAAAAGTGTCAGACTTACCCACAGATTGAGCCGGTGTAAAGAAAAGATGACATTCGAGTTAACTTTCAGGTTTGTTCATTTTGAAATTATCCAAGCCAGGTATTTATAACCACCTTTTTTGTTTTTCATGTATAAACCACAAACATATTTTTTTGTCTTTTTTTTTATTTGGAATGTGAATCGGTTATTTAAAGACTATTGTGTTTAGTTGCTTTTATATGTCATTCTGCTATAGATATAGAAGTTAGAAAGTGAAGTATATTTGATTTGATGTGTCTCGTTGTACTCAGTAGCGTAGCGAGGGGGGTGGGGTGCGGGGGGACATATACAGAGTTTCTTCCAGGCATCTCTTCGGGGGGGGGGCGAAGCCCCCCCCGAAAATTTTTTACCGCCCCCCCCCCCCCCGAACGAAATGAAATTTATATAATTTATATAGAAAATATATACTTTTAACAGTGTCCGCCCCCCCGAAGAAAGTTTACCGCCCCCCCGAAGATTTCTTGTGCCCCCCCCGGAGAAGATCGTACGATGTTCGACCCCCACCTCTAGAGAGAAATGATGAGAGATGGCCAGGAAAAGTGAAAGTCTCAAAGAAACAATATACAGAACATTGCCTTGTTGGTATGGTCAAATTGTGCCAGCTATTAAGTCAGGCCAAAAAGTGTTGATCATTGCACACGGCAACAGTCTTAGAGGAATCATCAAATTGTTAGACTTACTTGAAAAAGATGATTATGTTACATATTTTAAAACAGCAAATATAACATTCATTTCTAAAAATGATATGGACAGAACAAAAATCGAAAATTACATACCTATATATTTACTAAAATTTAAGTTAAGAAACTCAAACCTTTCATACCTAAATTAATACACCCCGATCAGCAGTACAGCATTCAAGGTTGAAACATACACAACTGCACGCACTTAATCAGGGACATAATACATTATAGCACACAGAAAGACACACAACTAGCAATTCTTAGCATGGACCAACAGAAAGCTTTTGATAGAGTAGATCATACATGGTTAATGAAAACAATAGATGCTTACAACCTAGGACACTATTTTAAAACATGGATCAAAATAATATACACAAATGTAAATAGTCATTTATTAATACAACTTTTTAATAAGCCATATACAACTTTGCATTACTAAAATATGAACTGGATTTTCTTTGTTACATACCTTTGACTGCAATCTACATGTTTTTTTAATCTGTAATTCTAAAATTGGTTAATTAGACTAGTGAAGTAGAGTTCACCTATTTCTGTAAACTTGGTATTTGAAAGGATATTGTGTCCAGCACTATGACGAGCTCCAATTGGTCGATACGCACTTATACATGTGGAAATATGTTTTATATAACTTATTGTTCATAGTTAAACATTTTGTATCTATTATTTTATTTAACATAATTTCATTTCATTTAATCCTCGTCACTCCCTGAGGAGTAGAGGGCAGCAACAAATCTTCGCCATTCCATTCTGTCTTGTACGAGCCACTTCAACTCTAGCCAGATCTTGCCAGTAGCCTGTACTTCTTCTTCCACCTCTCTCGCCCATGTCCCCAACAGTCCATTTTAGTTCTATGTACCGGAGTTTTCTTCTGTTCGTGGGAATGACATGACCTAGCCATCGTCATCTCCTTATTCGTACACTACAGGTCGTTTATGCTTGTTTTCGACATATTTCCTTATTCGGGATTTTTTCGTCTCACTTTAACTTTGAGAATACTTTCGATGGATCTTCTTTCAAAACGAGTAAGGCGGATCTCTAATTTCTTGTTTAGTTTCCATTACTCTGCAGCATAGTGGAGATCAGAACGTGCATTTGACTTGTACATACTTATTTTGGTTCTCTGCTGCAGCGAGGATGATTTCCAGATCTAAGCAAGTCTGTTAAAAGCCTGTGCTGCCATTGCTATTATGGTGGCTATTTCACTATGCTTTCAAAGCTCGTTATGCGATTGTAATCGTTTCATTATTCTCTCACATCTAGTGATTTGTTTCTTGATTTACAAAATTGAAACTTCGCTGTTTGTAATGTTTTCTTCATGTCTCATGGTGTATTCGGTGACCACATATTTCTGAGAGTCAAACATTGAGGACACATGGGCATCAAGCATGTGTCTGTATGTACGGGGGAACGACTTCCAATATTCTAGGGGTAATAGAGCAGAGGAGATCAGTATCGCCCTGTAATGTAAGTTATTGTACTAATTAAAACTATCCAATTAATAAATCGTTGATTATACCTAACGTTTTGTTGTTCAAAAAATAATTTCAAAACTCTGAATAAGAAGCAACAAAAGATGAAAAAAAAACAACTGACGAACATAAGCGAAATACAAAACAAATTGCGATGAATGTGGTGATGTAAGGATCAGGTTGTTAGTGTAGAGGTAAGGTGGTGATATAGTTTCAGTTAAGTGAAGTTAGGGCCAGTTAGTTGCTTTAGTTGGTTGTGTTAAAGTGTGAGGTTATACCCGGTGACTTACCCACAGATTGAGTCAGTGTAAAGAAAAGATGACATTCGAGTTAACTTTTACATTTTTCATTATGACATTAGCTTAGCAAGGTTTTTTTTATTATGAATGTAGCTGAGCAAGGTATTTTTCCACACAGTTTTGTTTCATGTGTAAACCGCAAGATAAAATGTGTTTTAATTTGTTTGGAATGTGTATTGGTTATTTCAAGACAATGTATTTAATTGCTTTCAAAAAATAATGCTGCCGTCGAAAATTAAGATAAAACAAAGAAGTTTTGTTGTCGTTAATTATAAAGAGCCTGAATCTTAATATTAAAAAAAATAAATCGACAGTTGATATCATTCCTTTCAATGCAAGTAATTATACAAGGGGCATAATTGTGTTTGAACTTATCAAAATAGTAATAATTGAATAAGCTTGATTATAAACTCGATTTTAAATACTACAAATTTATAAGTGTGTTTAAAATGTGTTTTTTCAGAACATTTTTGTATACATTTTACAAGTTTTGTTTTTCTTATTTAATTTTGAATGAAATAAAGAAAGTATAAAAACCTTAGAAATCATTGTGTTAATTTTTGTAGACATGCAAGACTTAACTTTATGTTTTCAATATGTTCTCAATCGTTATGTTTAATATTTCTATTCTGTCGCTTCTCGGCCTTTTGGCTAAGATCAAAGTGTAGTATTTGTCTTGGATCAACATAAATCTTAGTCATTTGTTACGTCAGTCCTTTTTAAGGGTTAGGCTGCCAGGGTCGAGAGGCGATCTAATCTACTACACCAGGGGTCTCCAAACTTTTCAGTCAGAGGGCCGCATTAACTAACTCATTTCAGTTCGGGGGCCAGTTTCTACCAGGCATGTCTTTGATTTTTCTGGGCAAAGTTCCTAGGCCATCACCAACAAAAGCTTTTTCCGTGGATAAAAAGATATCCGCGGGCCGATTGAGAGGACCTCGCGGGCCGCATTCGGCCCGCGGGCCGTAGTTTGGAGACCCATGTACTACACCAGGGGTCTCCAAACTTTTCAGTCCGAGGGCCGCATTAACTATAAAAATTCAGTTCGGGGGCCAGTTTCTTCCAAGTATGTCTTTGATATTTCTGGGCAAAGTTCCTTAGCAATCATCGACGAACGATTTTTCCTTGGACAAAAATATCTCCGCGGGCCGGATGAGAGGACATCGCGGGCCGCATCCGGCCCGCGGGCCGTAGTTTGGAGACCCCTGTACTACACAATCAATTATAGATTTGTGCTGCAACTACACTAATTACACTAGACCATACATAATTTCACACAGAAAAATCAGCAATATTACCTAAAAAGTACGAGTTTGGCGTGGTAAGTCATTAAAACTCATGGTTGTTAAATCGAAAATTCTGGAGTTCGAATAAGACTCGTTAGCTGTAGACAACTCCAAAAATAAACAACTGCTGCCTCGTAGTTTATTCTTGGTTGGACAAAAAGACAAGCATGCTGAAATCGGTCTAAATGGTGCATAACTAATTGATAAGTATAATAAATTGTGTATACTTATTTGGTGTATAGTAGTGTATACTAAACAGTACAAAACGATAATTACCACACCCTTCTCATTCTTAGAGTACATGTGTTAACCAAACAAATGTATCGTGCTAACCTATTGTCTAGTACGATATTATTTTTATTCGTTGACTTCTTTCTAAATTTCCTATCACAGTTTCCGCCAACTTTAAAGTGTGTATAAAACAAACCCCTTGTACAGTTTAAGTATAACACTAAAGTATAAAGTCTAAACTCTTATGTTTTAAATATTTTATGCAAACCTAATCACAAGGTAGAATTATATTTACATGTATTTTGACACTAGTCTTGTATCACTCATCTAATTGTTACATATCTCTTCTTCCCTCGCTCTCTCTGACACACACACACACACACACACACACACATCTAGAAAAGTGTCAGAATGACTCACAGACTGAGCCAGTGTAAAGAAAATATGGCATTCAAGTTAAGGTTCAGGTTTTTTCATTCTGAAATGATCTGAGCCAGGTATTTTTACACACGGTATAAAACACAAGATTAAATGTTTTTTGTTTGTTGGAATGTATATCGGTAATTTAAAGGCTATTGTATTTAATTGCTTTTAAATGTCATTCTGCCGTCGGAAATATAGACAAAACAAAAAACAGTATTGCTGTCGATAATTATGAAGAGCATGCACACGTATTAATAATTATTTTATTTTATTTTTAAAACTCATAACAATATTAGTCTGCAACACTCCATATGATAATAACTATAAACATTAAAACATTCGCTGTTCTATTAAGTATTTAATTACTCCCTATTTCTGTGTACTTCCTTGTTTTCTAAACCTGAGTTATTTATGCATTATAAGAACACCAGTAATTATCCATTTTGTCGGCTTTACACCGAGCTAATTTTAAAATACAATTCGTATTTTTATTCTGGTTAGAATATTATAAATGTTTTTAGATTATATAGGATGACATTGATGTGGTTTAAATGCTGTTTTTATAAAACAATCAAACATTGAAGACAATGTTTTTAAATCCTGCGCCTGTTTGTAAGTGGGATGACCTCGAATATTCTAGACGTGTTGGTGTGGCGATGTCTTCATCGCCCAGAAGGTAAATGGTTATATTTTTTTTAATTGAATTAAACTACCCCCTCGGTTACGATACATGTTCTGTGAGCATAAATTGTGGCGAATGAATGTTGGTGCGGGCTATTGCAATGAACAAACGTAGAAATGTAAAGTTTGGTTTGATAAATCTAAATCTTTCATCCGCTTTTAAAAATTTCTTATGGGAACACATCGGGAATACACAGCTAAAATACACACAATATTGCACACAACCATAATAACCAATTAATTTGTAATTAATCTGATACGCATACATTAAAATAATGCAACATGACCAGCTCTGCGAGAGACGTATAGAATTACTTTCAAAAAAGGAATTAATAAAATCAATAAAGACATATGGAATTACTTTCAACAGAGGAATTAATAAAATCAATAAAGACGTATGTAAATACTTTCAACGGGAGAATTAATAATACAAATAAAGACATATGGAATTATTTTCAACAGAGGAATTAATATTATAAATAAAGACATATGGAATTACTTTAAACAGTGGAATTTAGAATATATCTATACATATTGAATTATCTCGCAATGTCACATAATGGCATAATTTTATACTAGAATAAAAAGACGCTATCAAATGCTTGCTATTTTAAGTAGAGACATTTAGTTGACTAATAACTTGGTTGGTTGCCATAAAATATATGAATATGTTATTTTTGCTACCCTTTGTTAAACGTATGCAACACATAAACCAGAACAAAACGTAAAATATTGCAATGTTAAACTACACTCATCAGACTGGGTCTGAATTCATTTCACACAAAATATGGGTGCGGTAAATCGTGTGTCTCTATTGTCAGGGACGGGCACGTTGATATGATTTTGTTTTAAATAAAAAAATAAATATTTAAAATCCAAAAATGTTACAAACATCGTTCACTATTGATTATAATTAACTCTTGCATGTCTTGAAAAAATTAAAACTATAATTTTAAAGGTTTTAATTCTTCATTGTCATTCGTAATTAAATAATAAAAACTAAAAAAAAAGTGAAAATATTTGATAAATTGCTCCGCAAGCAAAGTATAAATACAAATGCAACTTTTTATTAATTAAAACCACATGTTTTCGATTAAACCTATTAAATTAGTACTATTTTGTTAAGATAATTGACAATTATGCCCCTTGTATTTTTAATTGAATTGAACTATATTATTTCAACTATGGATTTATTTGAAGATTCAGGCTCTTTATAATTATCGACAGCAAAACTTTTTTGTTTCGTCTTAAAATTCAACGACATAATTATATTTACAAGTCATTAAATTCACTGTTCCTTAAATAAACGATACATAATCCAAACAAAAAAACCATTTGATCTTGTGGTTTATACATGAAACAAAAGTGTGTAAAAATGCCTTGCTCAGCTAATTTCATAATAAAAACACCTGAACGCAAACTCGAATGCAATTTTTTTTTACACCGGCTCAGTCTATGGGTCTGTGGGCAATCTGTGGGACTGTCTGTGGGTCAGTCTGTGGTTCAGACTGTGGGTCAGTCTGTGGTTCAGGCTGTGGTTCAGTCTGTGGTTCAGTCTGTGGTTCAGTCCGTGGGTCAGTCTGTGGTTCAGTCTGTGGGTAAGTCTGTGGGTCAGTCTATGGGTAAGTTTGTGGGTCAGTCTGTGGTTCAGCCTGTGGTTTAGTCCATGGGTAAGTCTGTGGGTCAGTCTGTGGGTCAGTCTGTGGTTCAGTATGTGGGTCAGTCTGTGGGTAAGTCTGTGGGTCAGCCTGTGGGTAAGTCTGTGGGTCATTCTGTGGGTCAGTCTGTGGTTCAATCTGTGGGTAAGTCTGTGGGTAAGTCTGTGGTTCAGTCTGTGGGTCAGTCTATGGGTAAGTCTGTGGGTCAGTCTGTGGTTCAGTCTGTGGTTCAGTCCGTGGGTAAGTCTGTGGGTCAGTCTGTGGGTCAGTCTGTGGGTAAGTCTGTGGGTCAGTCTGTGGTTCAGTCTGTGGGTCAGTCTGTGGGTAAGTCTGTGGGTCAGTCTGTGGGTAAGTCTGTGGGTCAGTCTGTAGGTCAGTCTGTGGGTCATTCTGTGGGTCTGTCTGTGGGTCAGTCTGTAGGTCAGTCTGTGGGTCAGTCTGTGGGTCAGTCTGTGGGTCAGTCTGTGGGTCTGTCTGTGGGTCAGTCTGTAGGTCAGTCTGTGGGTCAGTCTGTGGGTCTGTCTGTGGGTCAGTCACCGCTTACCGTCTTACACTTAAACACAACTAACTACAGCAGACTGCTGTCCATTACTTAAATTAACCGACCCTTACATCAAAACCTGAAACTAGTTTTTAATTCGTTCCGAAATTTCTTGTTTATACGGTTAATGAAATTTAAAAGGCAACGGGTTAATTTAGTTCACTCTTAAATATCTTCTAAAAAGGATTTTCTGTAAATGTCGGTAGTAATGTTTGTATATTAATTCGCTTTTAGTAGCATATATTTTATTTTTTAATTCATGTTACAGGCACTGGTAAGCTAAAATAAATGTAATTATTAAAATGTGTATATATGTATAATAAAGCTTTTATAACCATAACAAAATCAGTTATATATGATACATTGACCTCAAGTGATAATTTAACACGTTGTTTGCTGTAAATAAACATATTTGTTATAATTAATGTTGATATAAAAAGTGGGGATTGTATAAACTAATACATTTGGTTTTTTGTTTTCGTTTTTTGATTACTTGTATTTTTGTTGCCATTTGTCAGTTTCGTTTTTAATTTTATAAAACCATGGGAAACTAAAAAAAAAAAAGCTGAATCTAATGTTAGCATCAAAATTCAGTGACATATTAGTTCAATATTTATGTCACAAAGTGCAGGGACAGATGAGTTCAAAGTTAATGTCACACATTACAGGGACAAATTAATGTTGATGTCACACATTACAGGGACAAATCAAAGTTGATGTCACACATTACAGGGGCAAATTAATGTTGATGTCACACATTACAGGGACAAATCAATGTTGATGTCACACATTACAGGGACAAATCAAAGTTGATGTCACACATTATAGGGACAAATCAATGTTAATGTCACACATTACAGGGACAAATCAATGTTAATGTCACACATTACAGGGACAAATCAAA
Organism: Physella acuta; assembly: GCF_028476545.2. NCBI lineage: Eukaryota > Metazoa > Mollusca > Gastropoda > Physidae > Physella > Physella acuta. Next base: position 382,370 of record NW_026732649.1, on the reverse strand, counting down.
GTTGATGTCACACATTACAGGGACAAATCAATGTTGATGTCACACATTACAGGGACAAATCAATGTTGATGTCACACATTACAGGGAAAAATCATTGTTAAGTTACACAGTGCAGAAATATATCTGATCAACGTATACGCCACTTTTGAACCAGCCCAAAGTTGTTTAGCGTTTAAAATGTATAGCGATGTATTAGTTCACATTTTTTTTCTGCAACGATTAATGTGCAAAGTTTTTTATAATAACCTATAAGAAAAACAAGGGAGATTATATTTCGATTATTTATTCATTAAAAGTATAAAAATTTAAATAATTAGCATTTGAAATCATTGTGTGTTGTTTGACAATATTACTTACAATATATGTTTCTAAATTAGAAAACACATTCAAAACAGAAACGTATGCATTATAAAAATTTAAAAAAGAACTGTAGTTTAAATTACAAAGGGTTATGATATAAAATACGTTTCTTCTTTAAATTTAAAAGTTTTTATTTGACCGACGTCAATTAGTTTTCGTATCATTGTCTAATTATTTCAAACACTATCGTACTGGTTAAAAAAAAAAAAAACTATCGTACTGGTATAACTACTACTACTACTACTACTACTAATACTACTACTACTACTACTGTCATTACTATTACTACTACTGGTAGTAATGATAATAAAAAGAAGAAGAAATACAACAGTAAAAAAGTAACAATGGCAATAAAAATTATTGTAGTTGTTTGTTAATTGTTATTCTTGTTATCGTTTTAATTGTTTTAATTAAAGTCCTACATCGCGTTTCTCAAAAAAACAAAAAAAAAATGGTATCTTACTGGTAGGATTTAATAATCGCAATTTTACCGTATGGAAATTGCGCTAAAAATCTTACTGATAGCATAACCTCAAAGTCTATGGAATATTTATTTATTTTACAAATATTTTACAAATACATCGAGACAGTTTTCACCTTTTACTAAAGATTTCCAGTCTCCTATTATTTTCAAAGCAACATTAACAGTGAGATTGCGCCCACTTATCTGATTACTCTGGCGAAAGCTGTAGAGAGGAGCTGCTAATGTTACGGCACCAGAGGCTTAATGTAAAGCATGGCCCCATCCTTTTCAGGAACAAGTCACCTTAGACCTGTCTAAGGATGGCTGTCCGGATCTTTTCTACGCCAACACGATGCAAGTCACTATCAATAGTAAGCTCTATACAATTTTTACAATAACAAATAATAACTTAAAGTCGTATTTATAAATAAGCAGTCAACCTAAGGTGCAGAAATTTAAAATGGATGTCAAGTTAAGCAACGAATTATCTCCCATATAAAAAATCCAAATACCAAAATTTAATTTTATTCAAGGGAAATAACTTTCCAAGAATAGCTAAATAACCAAGTGTAATTAAGACATGCTTAAAATTTACAATTAAAAGCTCTAAATTTCATTTCGTAATAATTATATAAAATCTTTTATATTATATGTAATTGTATGAAAACAATATATTTTACTGATTGAATACGTAATTGTGATTTTCGTTTGAAAGATTAAAAACCTTAGCTTTATTACAAAATATTTCCATTCAATAACGATGACGTTCTTTAAAATGCATTACGTTCAGATCAATTATGCTTTAAATTTTGGATCCCTTAAATAAAGGGACGCTTTTCAAATAATCAAACACGGGTTTCTAGGATTATTGATTAAATACACAACATATAACTTGAAATAACAAAGTTTACGGTTAGTTATAAATTGCATCCTATCTTCTATATATATAATTCTCTTCTTCGAGCCGTTAGAAAACAAGCTGCAAACGCTCTCCCTACCTCCCCACCCCTACATGGTTTTAGTGAGCTGTGTTCACTCTAAATGTTTACAAGCAGAGCCAACGATTTTAAACGTAGGGGGGGGGGGGAGGAGGAGGGAGGGAAGGAAGGGGGGGGGGGGGTTATGGTCCTTAACGAGCTACTTATAGTGTTTTAAAGAAATATTTTCAGTGTCAGCGTTGGTACTGTCGAATTCACAAATTATGAATTATTGAAAATTAGAAACAACTAAATAGCGGCGTATGTTATGCCGCGGGCCGGCTCGTTTAATATAATATATTAATTCTTTAAGAGTGGTAATATAGATTCCTAAGAAACTAAAGTTTTTTTCAACTAGAGAACGCCTACCTTTCTTTTTAGTGTGTTCCGTACTGAATTGAAATCATTTAACTTACGATAAACACGAATACTCGATATACTCTACTACATTCACAACACATATCAAACTTCGATACCCAAACATAACTAGACTCGATGCTCCAGAACTACGACACCAACTCGCTTAACTACAAACGTTACTCCCAATCAAAAACGATTTCACTGGACCTACTAATACACTTTAAAAGTCTATATAATTCGATACCTTAATACCACAAGAATCAATACTCCCGAACTCCAGAACAACAATACTTCATCACATGCATTCTTATTTCTCTACTACCAATCAGATTTCATTAGAACTAGAACTACACGACAATAGCAAAAAAAAAAAAAAAAATCGACACATTAACACTTCGATACTTTATACCTAAGAAACCATATCAGAAACAGCCTTCCGCTGTTACTCCCAAATCTAAAAGGTTCATCAAAACTTACCAAACAAGTACAATACTTTAAACACCCCGTCATTACAAAACTCTGTACACCAGGACATATTTCTAATTTCCAAGTCAGAGAAAACGAGACTTACAAGCCCTATAAAAATTAATTAACCGTTTAAAGTGTTCGAAATTTAAATAACGAACTTATTTAATCCTTTTCTACATCAATTATGTGACACCTAATTAAAAAAAGCGCCCCGACCTTTCCAAATTAGGGATGTGTGGGTTGCATTTCCACCATCGCGAATCAATATATGCCTATATAGACCTAATTTTGGGGTGGGAGTGCAAAAATGATAGGTCGTCCTGGGTTGTACCAATAGATCGCTACTCCTTTATAAAAGTTATTAATTATTAGAAAATTTTTTATAATAGCAATTAAAACTTTTTGCGCCCCTTTAGGGATGGCGCCCTAGGCGACCGCCTAGTTCGCCTTATAGATAGCACCGGCCCTGCACACACACACACACACACACACACACACATATATATATATATATATATATATATATATATATATATATATATATATATATATATATATATATATATATATCGTCACTCCCTGAGGAGTAAAGGGCAGCAACAAATCTTCGCCATTCCACTCTGTCTTGTGCGAGCCACTTCAACTCTAGCCAGATCTTGCCAGTAGCCTGCACTTCTTCCTCCATCTCTCTCGTCCATGTCCCAAACAGTCCATTTTAGTGCTATGTACCGGAGTCTTCTTTTGTTCATGCGAATGACATGACCCAGCCATCACCATCTCCTCATTCGTACACTACAGGTCGTTTATGCCTGTCCTTCGTCGTATTTCCTTATTCGGGATTTTTTCGTCTCACTTTAACTTTGAAAATACTTTCGATGGATCTTCTTACAAAACCAGTAAAGCGGATCTCTAATTTCTTGTTTAGTTTCATTACTCTGCAGCATAGAAGAGTTCAGAACGTGCATTAGACTTGTAAATACTTATTTTGGTTCTCTGTTGCAGTGAGGATGATTTCCAGATCTTAGGAAGTCTGTTAAAAGCATGTGCTGCCCTTGCTATTCTGGTGGCTATTCCACTATGCTTTCAAAGTTCGTTATGCGATTGTGATCGTTTCATTATTCACCCACATCTAGTGATATGTTTCTTGATTTACAAAATTGAAATTTCGCTGTTTGTAATTTTTTTCTTCATGTCTCATGGTGTATTCGGTGACCACATATTTCTGACAGTCAAACATTGAGGGCACATGGACGTCAAGCATGTGTCTGTATGTACGGGGGAACGACTTCCAATATTCTAGGGGTAATAGAGCAGCGGAGATCAGTATCGCACAGTAAGGTAATTTATTGTACTAATTAAAACTATCACATCAATACATCGTTGATTATACCTAATGTTTTGTCGTTTAAAAAAAAAACGAATAAGAAGCAACCAAGATGGAAAAAAAAACTGACAAACAAATGCGAAATAGAAAACAAATTGAGACCAATGTGGTGATGTAAGGATCAGTTTGTTAGAGTAGAGGTAATGTGATAATATAGTATCAGTTGAATAAAGTTAGGGTCAGTTTGCTGCCAAAGTTGTTGTGTTCAAGTGTGAGGTTATACCGGATACTGACCCACAGACTGAGCCGGTGTAAAGAAATGATGGTATTAGAGTTAACGTTCAGGTTTCTCATAATAAAACTATCTGCTCTATGTTATATAAGCTATTTTTTATATATATATAAATCACAAGAGTAAACTAGTTTTGTTTTGTTTGGAATTTATATTGGGTCTTTAAACACCAGTGAATTAATATTTTTTTTTTTAATTATGTCGTCGAATCTTAAGACAAAATTTAAACAAATGTAATCGATAATTACAATGTAGAGTTGAAACTTAAGTTGTTGTATTGCAAGTAAACATTCAAGGGGCGTAATTATTAAATATATTTATGAAATAGTACTAATGTTATAGTTATGGCTTGGAAACACGTGATTTTAATTTAACAAACATAATTTAAATGATATTAAAATATTCTATTAGAATAGTATCTTAAACTACTATCATTTTCGTTAGTTGATTTAAAATCTGAATGAAAAATGAAGATAAAAACCTTTGAAATTAAGGTGCAGACACTGTTAACAAAAGCAAAAGTAAATTTTAAATAATATTGTTCTTTCATGAATAATTTTTAATTAATTGATTTTTTTTTTAATTTGAAATAATATCCAATCAACGTGCCTGTCCACAACAAAAAAATAACGCGTATTCTATGTAAACCAAAAATATTTTGAATTTAAAAAAAAAAATCGGTCTGAATTTAGTTTTAAATGCATTTGATGTTTAAGTTTGTTGTAGGTAAATAGACAAAATAATAATTTAATAAATGTTAATAGCTTGTCTTTTTTGCGCAGTAGGAAACATATTTTCAAACATACACCTTCTCATTTGATGATTAGTCATATATTGTGTTCTGCTATGGATATCTCAGAACATTTTAATGGATGATAAATTGGATGTAATTCTGAGGTTTTTTCTTTTGGAAATTGCATTAAAAAACAACTTAAACCAGCCTCTTTATTTCAAACAGTATTTTGGTAATACATCATCAGTAAATGATATAGTATTTCAACTCAAGGTTGGTCATGGGGACAAGGGAGATGCCGTTATGGGGGGGGGGGCAATATGATGGGGCCTGGTGTTTGATATATAAATATATTTTTTTACAAAAATAGGCAAGGTTTTAATTCTATAACAAGACTCAAATAACGAAGTAACATATGTCTATAGAGACTAAGAGGACTAGCATAGTCAACAATGAAATATAACTTCAATGTTTCAAATGACAACCAACTAACACCACAAGAACTTAAATAATCGTCAACTTTTATATTAAATCCAAACTTTTTTTTAATCTGGTTAAACACCCAATTAAAATGAACTATACTTGTCAGATATATAAATATTTTAGTCTGGTTAAACACCCAATTAAATGAACTATACATGTCAGATATATAAATATTTTAATCTGGTTAAACACCCAATTAAAATGAACTATACATGTCAGATATATAAATATTTTAATCTGGTTAAACACCCAATTAAAATGAACTATACATGTCAGATATATAAATATTTTAATCTGGTTAAACACCCAATTAAATGAACTATACATGTCAGATATATAAATATTTTAGTCTGGTTAAACACCCAATTAAATGAACTATACATGTCAGATATATAAATATTTTAATCTGGTTAAACACCCAATTAAATGAACTATACATGTCAGATATATAAATATTTTAGTCTGGTTAAACACCCAATTAAATGAACTATACATGTCAGATATATAAATATTTTAGTCTGGTTAAACACCCAATTAAATGAACTATACATGTCAGATATATAAATATTTTAGTCTGGTTAAACACCCAATTAAATGAACTATACATGTCAGATATATAAATATTTTAGTCTGGTTAAACACCCAATTAAAATGAACTATACATGTCAGATATATAAATATTTTAGTCTGGTTAAACACCCAATTAAATGAACTATACATGTCAGATATATAAATATTTTAGTCTGGTTAAACACCCAATTAAATGAACTATACATGTCAGATATATAAATATTTTAATCTGGTTAAACACCCAATTAAATGAACTATACATGTCAGATATATAAATATTTTAATCTGGTTAAACACCCAATTAAATGAACTATACATGTCAGATATATAAATATTTTAATCTGGTTAAACACCCAATTAAATGAACTTTACATGTCAGATATATAAATATTTTAATCTGGTTAAACACCCAATTAAATGAACTATACATGTCAGATATATGAATATTTTAGTCTGGTTAAACACCCAATTAAATGAACTATACATGTCAGATATATAAATATTTTAATCTGGTTAAACACCCAATTAAATGAACTATACATGACAGATATATTTAAATATTTTAGTCTGGTTAAACACCCAATTAAATGAACTATACATGTCAGATATATAAATATTTTAATCTGGTTAAACACCCAATTAAATGAACTATACATGTCAGATATATAAATATTTTAGTCTGGTTAAACACCCAATTAAATGAACTATACATGTCAGATATATAAATATTTTAATCTGGTTAAACACCCAATTAAATGAACTATACATGTCAGATATATAAATATTTTTAGAGGCGTGAGCCAGTAAAGAACCAAGATCACGGGTTCCCAACCTGGGGGTCGCGACCCCCAAGGGGGTCGCGAAGGGCTTTCTGAGGGGTCGCCAACTGGTATACTAAACTTTAGTAATGAGAAACAAAACATAAATTTTTAGAAGAATATTATGTAGAGGGGGTGGAAGCAGGCGTTGTAACTGAAATAGCAATATTAACAGAAAGTGATATTTCAACGCCAAGTGTAGACAAAGGTACAGAAAATAGTCCAAGTAAAAACAAGCAGTCAGAAACCAACGGGATCCGAACCTACCATTCCACATAATATAATATTGCTATTAGAAGAATATATGAAATTCGGATTCAGTAATATCACTTGAAATGGAATAGAGAAGAAGCAAAGCGTACTGTACACAGTTGTTCTCAGTCACGAGTCTATGAAATCTTCAAAACTAAAATGTCATTTGAGACGAGTCATTCGGAACACACCAAAAAATATATGGAGTTCTTTCATCGGCATGAAGCTAGTTGCAAACGTCAGAGGCTTGATCAAACAGGAAGTTTTCACCAAGAAAACACACCGTTAGTGCACGCATCAAATGAAGTCCATTGCTAGTAAAAGTCGTAAACAAAAATTTATCCGCGAATGTTTAGTAAATAGCATGCAATTTTACTCATGGTATTAAAACATTTATCAATTCAAGAAAATCTTATTTTAGAGCTTATTAATTTCTATACTAATTTCGGCCTTTTAATTCTATGGGGGTCGCGGGTCACTTACTTTTTATAAAAGGGGGTCGCCACTCGAAAAAGGTTGGGAACCACTGACCTAGATCAAGTAACAAATAAAATTCACAACTTCTATTTTTATGCAAAGAATGAGTTAAAAAGCTGATTTATTTCGGTTTAAAAAATGCATAATTTTATATTTAGTTTTTTTAGAAAGCCGAAGCTTGTCATTGTTGCAAATCAACCAATTATATTTATCCGTTGCTCGTTTTTTATTGCCTGTTGATACAATAATATAATATTTTTAATTTTCTTGTGTTCATTACAAAATTTCTGCTAATTATCACAATATTACCATTTTGAATGAATAACATAGAACTAGTATAATGTATAAATTACTAACGTAAAATGGCATTCCCTAATGGCCAGTAATAATTATATAATGGTAAAATAATAGTTCATCATACACGCATAGCCTTTTTCGTCTTGTAGTTACATATATTTGTTAATTTAACACATTTTAAAATGAAACGACGGTTGTATTGCTTTCACACACCGATAACAACTCCAACTTGTATGTTTATGTTGCAATTAAAAAATGTGAAGCCATTAATATTAATTTAAGTCTTCACTGTAGGCCTACGTATAGATATATTATGATTCTCATATCGAGAAATTAAATGAGTTGTCCGAGTTATTATAGAATATCGGTACAAATATTGTTTATAACAGAATGTAAATAGATGTTGCGATATCTATTATTTAGGGGAGTCAACTCTTACATAAATAGTAAATACAACGCTAATGCAAATTTTAAATGTATGTCAATTGAGTACACACACAATTTCTAAAAACAAATATTATGTTATATAAATTAATTGAGAAAAATGCAAAATTTAAAAAAAAAATGGTAATCTACTTTTGCCATAAAGGTATGTAAGTATAAACAACGAAGCCTTAAAATATTAGCACATGTAGTATTTTTATTTAAGAACATTTCAGATTGAACAACTATTCTGCACACACGAAAGGGCGTTATATTATGTTTTAACGTGTGTTATAATCATTAAAAAATATAAAAGTAAAGTAAATCAACTGTCATCACTGACACTCATCATCATGGACATCTGGGACACCAAGCATGTGACTATCATTCAGCAGTTTTAATGATACTTATAGATAGAAAGAAGGCCATATAACATACATCTTTGGAGATGTCACTACAGAAAGAGATAGGGGTAGTGGTAGTTGGTCTTGGAATGGCTGGAAGGGCTCGTGTTCAAGATTTGAAAGAAAAAACATGCGGATTAAGATTGAAGGGTGTGGTATCAAGACGCCCTGTAGAAGATGCTGATGTCCCAGCCTTGACCTTTGATGAGGCTTTAAATTAACCAGATGTTAATGCAATATTTATTAGTACTGAGCCACGTCTACATGTAGACTATGTTAAAAAAAGCTTGGAAAGTGGCAAACATGTACTTGTGGAGTATCCACTGGCTTTGTCTTCTGCTACAGCTAGAAAACTACATGAGCTGGCAGAACAAAAAGGACTTGTCTTATATGAAGAAAACATAGGGCTTCTGACTGAGGGATTTAATGTAGTGAAGAACAAGGTAAAGAGTGTTGGGATAAAGTCAGGCCAATACACTCTTAAAGGCTCCTACAATGGATGGATTGAAGACTTTCAAGCCTCAGGCTTGCCCTTTGTGACAGGTATTTCAGGTATCCAAAATATGCTCTCTTTATTTGGAGATGTGAAAGTTGTGAATGGGAAACTGGAGAAATCTGAAGATGGCTACACAACAGAAGCTGATATTGAAGCCAATGGAAAACCAATCAAGATAACACTTTCAAGAAGCAAATCAAAGGAGGAACACATACGCAAACAGACAATTTATGAGTTTGAGGATGGGGAAATCATTGACTCAGATAAAATACCCCAGACATCATCAAAGCCTGGTCTTTTCATGAGAGATATGGAAGAATTCTACGCTGCAATCCTGAACGGGAAAGTGTCTGATGAAAACAAGTTTTTGACTATTCGGGGTTTAGAAGTAGTTGAGGAAATTCATTCCTTTTATTCTAAGGGCTGATTTCAAATGGCTGATAAAAATTGTTATTTGCATGTTTACAAATATTGTTCACATTCTAACTTGTTGCATTTAAAACTGTTAATAATTTAGTGAATAGAAAACTAATAGTCGTAGTTTATAGTGCATGATTACATTAAAAGACTGACTTTGTAACGAAAATAATATATAGCAAGACTGATAGTTACAAAAACAAGACAAAAATGCGACTGGATCAAAGTGCTTTATTAAGGTTGATAGTATTGATACTAAACAAGTACAAAAAATGATGAACCTTAGCATAATGATTTAGACCCTAGTAAGCAGTAAAATGAAAACTACATATGTGAATAAGTCTAAGTATATCAGAACATTTTCCAATAACCTTTTGTTTTACAAGAAATTATAAAGCAGGAAAAAACTCATTCTAAAGTTATCTTTTAATAAATTTGCAAAAAACAAATCTAAAAAAAAAATAAAAAATAAAAAAAATCCAGAATTCTACCTACTACTCGTTTAATATCTCAGATTGTGGATTTTCTGTTAGCGGGACAGCGTGGCCTAAGCGATAGAGCGTTAGGCTAATAGCCCCAAAGTCTCGACTTCGAATTCAGACAGCTTGGAATCAATTACTTATAATCAAAAATGTATCAAAAACTGAACGATTAAAAAAAAATTGTTAGCGTGCCTGAACTTTGTCCCGAAGACGTCTGCTGTTTCAATGTATTTCATCACGTGACAGACCATGGCTGGCGTAGATTTATACAAAGTAAAGTTAAAAGGGGAGGGGAGCCATGACTTAGTTGGGGTTGTATAGACCCCAGAGTATTAGGTAAAGAAGCCGATTTTGAATTAAATAAGGAGAAAATCAATCTTACGTGAAAATATGGGGAAGTTTATTAGCTAGGTTTGACATCTTAATCAGGTACTCTAGAATTGAGGCAATATGCAAATTAGGTTAGGCTTGATGGATAAATGTGGCGACATGCAAATTAGGTTAGACTCGATGGAGAACTGTGGTGACATGCAAATTAGGTTAGGCTTGATAGAGAACTGTGGCGACATGCTAATTAGGTTAGGCTTGATGGAGAACTGTGGCGACATGCAAATTAGGTTTGGCTTGATGGATAACTGTGGCGACATGCTAATTAGGTTAGGCTTGATAGAGAACTGTGGCGACATGCAAATTAGGTTAGGCTTGATAGAGAACTGTGGCGACATGCAAATTAGGTTAGGCTTGAAGGATAACTGTGGCGACATGCAAATTAGGTTCGGCTTGATGGAGAACTGTGGCGACATGCAAATTAGGTTAGGCTCGATGGATAACTGTGGCGACATGCAAATTAGGTTAGGCTTGATAGAGAACTGTGGCGACATGGAAATTAGGTTAGGCTTGATGGAGAACTGTGGCGACATGCAAATTAGGTTAGGCTTGATAGAGAACTGTGGCGACATGCTAATTAGGTTCGGCTTGATGGAGAACTGTGGCGACATGCAAATTAGGTTAGGCTTGATGGAGAAGAAAAAGAAGTTAGGACAGTGAGGGTTAGATAGAGTCGAGGCTGGACAGTTGAAGAGAAAGGACGTAGACACGTGTTGAACTAGGAAACAGTGTAGTGACGTTAGTTGTAGGGAATATTGAACGGTAGGTATAGGCAACTAATTACATTGTGTAGTGGACGCTAATCCCAAACGTATTACAAACGATTATTGTATTCAACTATCAAGTGCATCATAATAAAATGTTGTCTATGAAAAGCTAATCTTCAAGTTTCATTGAATGCACGGAATAGTGTCCTATATCTTCCTTTGTCACAGATATAGTCTATATGTGTGGAGACTGCTAGTGTTTGTTCATATTTGAGAACTAAATACATTATTAATATGCCACTTTTATGTAATTGTTTTCTTATACATATGTTTTATTAATTAATGTGTGTGGAAGGGAGCGTTTAAATAAGTTTAGCCTAGGGCAGGGGTCGGCAACCTGCGGCTCGCGAGCCGCATGCGGCTCTTTGGATGTCAAGTGGCGGCTCTTGAGTTCCATGCACAAATATTAGAAATTATCGTATTATTTTATTTTCAAAACCCATAACAAATATATACTGTAAAGAAACAAGTTTATTAGTTTAAACATAATAAAAACACTAGGCCTAATCAGCGAACAACGAGAATAGGTGGGAGTAGATAGTATTCGGACAGCTGACAGCCGCTTGGGCACCAAACCCAGCCCCACAGCCGTGCAATGCTTGCCACTTCCCAAGTTTCGATTTTTTCGAATATCGTTAAATGGAGAATGTTATTTTATTCAGAATGCATTTCCCTCTGTCAGTATTCATTAATTTGACGTGAGTGACGTAGTTTTTTAGTTATTAGCTTCCTACTTTTGAGCCGGGTACTGGACGGCGGGGTACAAGTTTACCCTGCGTTCAGTGGGGTGAAAGTCTGGTGAGAACCGAAGAACAGAATTGACCGATACACAGTAATCAACCCGATATCGTGTTGATGCCTACCTGGCTAATGGCAGAGACCCCCTGAGCCGGTGATGTGAGTAAAGAAAAAAAAAGGTTAAGAGCTTCTATGGTGGATTGGGGTAGTCCTGTAGTTTTATTATATGATAACTAAGTTTATCATAACAGAGCTAGCTAAAATAATTTAATATGTTTTGTGCGAAACATGTGTATGTTTTTATATGAATACACACTATTTCATATTTAAAACTATTTATTTTAAATAAAAAAAATAAACTTATTTACCTAGTCCTCATCAAGTACCAAATATTGAAATCAAAATGTTAGTGGCTCTTTAAAAACTGGAAAATTTGTAAATTGTTACTTTTGGCTCTTCCGTCTCAAAAGGTTGCCGACCCCTGGCTTAGGCCACGCTGCCCCGCTGACAGAAAATCCACAATATGAGATATTAAACGATTAATACAATCATGGAATTGTTAAATATTAAGGACAAAAATGAACTCCATAGCGTTGTAAAACTGAAATTTTCTTATATATTATAGTACAAGTGCTTACATTTTAAGATTTTGCTGTGTTTATTTACATACATATTATTGCAAAAGTAGATTAAATTTTATTAAAATGTTGCATTTTTATCAATAAATTTATATAATTTTTTTTTTGGAAATGTTGTGTGTACTCAATTGAAATACATTTAAAATGAGCAGTAGCGTTGTATTTACTACTTATGTAAGAGTTGACTCCCCTAAATAATAGATATCACAAATTATGTGTACATTCTGCTATAAACAATGGTTGTACCTATATTCTACACTAACTCGGGCAACTCTTCTAATTTCTCGATACGAGAATCATATTATATCTATATGAGTAGTGATGCCTTAAATTAACTGTAATGGCTTCACATGTTTTAATTGCAACATAAACATTGGAGTTGTTAGCAATACAACAGTCGTTTCATTTTAAAATGTGTTAAATTAACAAATATTTAACTACAAGACGACAAACACTATGTGCAAATACTGAACTATTATTTTGCCACTAAATAATTATTACTGTTATCTTTACAGGCCATTTGTGAATGGCAGTTTACATAAATGTTTTATCTGTTATACTATTTCCATGTTATACATATTTCATTCCAAAATGCCAATACAAATTAATATATCTTCAAATATTATAATAATTAGCAGAAAACAAGAGGGTTTTTATTATGAAAAAACGAAAATTAAAATTATTATATTATTTCTATCTTAAATTATTAAGTAATTAGCTGGAAATAATTAATTTTGTTAAATGTCACAGTTAGTATTTAAAATAATACAATAACATATTATGCTATATAATTTAATATGATATGTTATATTATTTGTTATATATTATGCTATATATAACTACAGTTTGGTTTAAGAGGAGATGTAATTGATGTCTAGAAGGTACTCGAGTTATCTAAATCTTTTAAATATACATATTTTACAAAAAAGTAAACAGTTTTGTTTTACATGTATCCTTCTTTCTTTCTTGGTATCTTTTAACACTATATCTTTCCCTAGTTCTTTGATCTATTAACAGGTAGCAATGCTTCTTTATTTAAATTAAAAAACATTTCTTTTTAAAAGAAAAATATGCATGAAATGAAACAATTATTTTAAAAGGGTAATAATATTTACATGATATACAGAGGCGTTGCGAGGGCGAGCGAGCGTGTGAACCATTTAGGGGGAGGGGGTGACACCAATGCAAAAAAATAGCAACATATATAGAGAAAAATAATGATCCCTTCAGCTAAATGAATGATTAATTACAGTTAAATAGTCTCCTAAGAGCCAAGTCGGACAGGGTTAATGTCCTGTCAAGCCCAAACAAAGTAGTAATCTTAAATAGTTGCTTCATTTGACATAACAAACGTGTAGCATTAAAAACATATTGAAAGCGCTAGTGGATAGTATGAATCGGGTTGAATGAACACTGATTGTAAATACCATGTTAACAACATGCGATATTTATAAAAATAAAATAAAAAACCCGTTACTCAACGTATTTTATTGCGAAATTAATAGCCTTTTTAACTTTAGAAAAATTGTATGCAAACAATGTGAATTTTTTTAACACTAACCGCTATCGACTAGGATTCTAACAGCCACTTATAGCCAAGTCTAACTCTAAATAATAACTAAAAAATATATGTGCGTTTATATTTAAAAAAACAGCAATGTGTTACAAGAACTCTTAGTCACAAGGCTATACAATGATGATTGTTACAGACAAGTAACAGACTATTTTTCTAATAAAAAAAATCTTTAAGTGTTACATTAAGCAACAGATGTAACATTAAATGTAAAATAAATGTTTTGTCTTTATTAACATTGCAATTTTTGTCCTGTCCGTATCATTTTTGGGAATGAGTGTTATATATGCCCTGTTAAAATCTGTAGCACAATCCTATCTTTCATGTATGTCCTGAAATGTAGCGTGTAAAAGGAGTATTAAGTCATTTTTTGAAGGTTTTATAAAATTCATTGGTTAGTCCGTCTGGTCCTGGAGCTTTATTTAGTTTTAGTCCGTCTATAGTCTTGGATATTTCCTCTTTAGTAATTGGCGCGTTGATTTTGGTACAGTCTTCGTTGTCTAGCCTTGTTGTGTAATTAAGATAATGTTCTTGTATTTCATAGTCTGTATCTTCCTTATTGAAGAGGTTTTGATAGTATAAAGTAAACTGACGTTTTATACTTTCCAGGTCATTTGTTATAGTCCCGTAGTCATCTGTTATGCTACATATCTGTTTACTGTTGCAGTGTATTTTTTCCAAAATTGTGTTGTAATGGGAGGGGTCTTCGTTGCCTATCATGTCTATTCTACTACGTATTAGCGCTCCCTTGTGTCTATGTGTTTGTATTTTGTTTAATTCTGATTCTACTTTTTCAATTTTGTCCTGCGATGCGTTATGACTGATTAACGTATCTGTTGTCTGTCTAGTAGTTCTTCCATAATTTTCCTATCTATGTTTATTTGCCTTGCTATTTTGATAGAGTATTCCCGTACCATATATTTAAAATCTTCCCAGAGCTCTAGTGCATGTGTGTTTGATGCTCTCTGTGTGAATTCTGATGCTAGCTTCCTTATTTCTGTGATGTATTCGCTATTTTCTAGAAAGGTGTTGTTGAGTTTCCAATATGTATTCTTTGTTCTGTGAGTGGGGTTAATTTGTAGTTGAGCAATAACTATTTTGTGGTCTGTAAATGTAAGTGTCTGAGCGAGGTGTTTTACTTTGTTTACCGTTATACTTTCATGAGCATATATTCTGTAAAGCCTAGCTGCGCTATGATGTGTTCTGCTGTAGTGCGTGGTTTCAGTAAATTTAGTGTATTCTTGTAGGTGTCTTTTAAGCTTGTCGTTTTTATTATATTGTTTAATGTATTAATTTGTTCTTTATAGTGTTTTAGCCTTTTCGTTTTCCTGTCATCTTGTCCTATTAGGTCTGTATCATCAATGACCATATTAAAATCACCTGCTAAAAGTATCGTCTTGTTTTTGTATTCGGTATTTATAAGTTCATTAAGCGTGTGGTAGAAATGTTTTTGTTCTTGTCTATGTGTTGGGGCGTATATATTGATGATTGTTATTTCTGTTTTGTCAATATCCAATGTGATGCATGCTATCCTGCCCTGTTTATCCGTGTATGTACTTTTAATTTTGTGTTTGTCTGATGTACAAAGTATACTGGATCCTCTGCAGTTGTAACCAGTACTGTGCAGTGAGTTTTTAATACCGATATATGCATCTAATTTATTTGCCTCTTCTGTAGTTCCAATGTTAGTTTCCTGTAAAAGTAAGATGTCAATATTGTGTTTGAAATAATTTCGCAAAAGCAATCATCGAGGACGCAACATCGTTATAATTAAACAAATTACAAATAAAACATTATTTATTTTTTTTTGTCACCGTTTCTAATTTTTAATTATACGTGTTTCTAAATTTGAATAATACGCATGATTCTGTGTTAAATTGTATCCTAATGAAGAAAGTTTAATATTATTTATGTTATTATGATAAATAATTCACAGTGATTATAATCTTGATTTATGGATACATTTATATTTTGATTGAGTAAATTGTTGAAATATAGCCTCCCTTGTTTTTCTTAGAAGTAACAAACAAAACTCTTTACACAAATCAATCGTTCACCATGATAACCCCTTTAATATTAAATGGATACCTTTTCTAATATTTAGGAAGAGACCCACGCTTTTCTTGATAGATATTTAAATAGTAATGTATGATTTATTTTCTACTTTTTAGTGCATTATTACATAAAAGCTTGTTATTTAATCATTTTTAAGAATTTTTTTCAGTACTTTACATTTTGTAATTACAATAGTTTTTTTCCGATTATTAAAAATGACTAAAAAGGGAAACAAAGTTGTTTGTTTCTTCACCTTTACTATGACTGTGATTTGTGTTTAAAACAGCGCACTCACTGTTAACTTCTGATATGGTAGCTTCAAGCTGTACAGTTTCTTGCCAACTGCTCATGTAAAACGTTCCCCCACTTTGGGGGGGGGGGGGGTGGTAGGGATATGTCTAGAGAGGAAGAGAGGGGGCTGCTAGGCGCGCTTACAGCTTTGTGTTTTCTATGGTGTCCATGAAGAGAATTATATATATATATATATATATATATATATATATATATATATATATATATATATATATATATATATATATGTATATATATATATACATGTATATATATATATATATATATATATATATATATATATATATATATATATATATATATATGTATATATATATATACATGTATATATATATATATATATATATATATATATATATATATATATATATATATATATATATATATATATATATAATATAGATAGGTAGTTCAGTGTAGAACTGAAATAATTATTTATGGGCTAAAAATAATCCCACGTTATCGGCGATTGGTGCAGCTTATCTCACGTGACTTTTGCCCTACCATCGACTGAATGATTGCTCACGATACACGTCTGATCATATAGTCGTATATTCCAACATTATTTGAATGGGGCGTTGTCGAGTTGGTAAAGTCCCTGGTTGCTAATTGAAAAGTCTCAAATTCGAACCCTCGGGCAGTTGAAGCGAATTAGCTAGAGACAGCCATTATTCTAGGAGAGACAATTCCAAAATCAAACAACTGCTGCCTTGTAGTTTGTTCTTGGTTTGACAAAGGCTATAGAAGCAAATCCAAAAAGAACAGCAGGCTGAAATCCGAGTCAATGCAATGGCGCATAACAAGTTGACACGTATACTTAATTGAGTTAGAGGGAATCCCTTCAAACACTAAAATTAAGAACGAAGAAGAAGAAGAAGAAGCGACTTAGTATAAACTAGGCCTTATGGGATAAGCGCTTGATTAATATTAAATGGTTCTGTCAATACCAAACAAAAACTGCAAAGTATTAAATTTTTGATTTTGTATTAATAGTATTTTGCTGCTTTATATTATTAACACTATTTTTGTTTAATTGAAGATACTGTAGATCGAATATTTTAATGTTATTTTTGAATGTATATATATATACATATATATATATATATATATATATATATATATATATATATATATATATATATATATATATATATATATATAAACTAGTTAGGGTAAATTCGGCCAATCAACGTGACATCATTATGTTACTTTTACTCAGATTAACGCTAGACGTGTTTCTATAAGAAACCACCTTCATCCCCCCCCCCCCTTTTATGTTGAGTTTACTATGAGCCCTACACATCTGAAAAAGTATACTCACGCGCTGTTATTTGTATATATTTAAGTGCATCGTGGTTATTTTGAGTACTATAATGTAACACATATGGTTACTAGCCAAGGGGGGGTAAGAAAAAACAATATATCTAGGCTTTGACACAAATTAATGTTGTAGACACGATGGGTGTCTAGAGCTAATTGTTCTTAGACGAAACTTGAAATACGGTGGCATGTTTTAGATAATTGCCGCGGTCACAGCCTCCCCCCCCCCCCCACCCCTCCACCTCCGATTGCAAAACAAAACACAATCTTCCGATTTTTTTTTCTTAGGCGAGCTGTATATAGTTACATTTCTGATACATTTATTCACCCGTTGTGTTGGGAATATTTAACACGAGAGCTGCTGATTTAATGTATAACCTACAATGTATGTCCAGTTTTTTAAATATGTGTATCTTTTTTTGTTAATAAATTCAACATGTGGATGTCCACAATGACCCGTGTTTATAGGAGAGTTAATTTAATCATATCACATTTTATTTATTCTCGATATGTATTACCTTTTGTTGCTAACTTCCCTTTTATTATTAAAACAATGGTAAGGGAGACTAGCTGCAATCATTTTAGAACATAAAAAACCATTAATAAAATTGTAGAATACAAAACAAAAATATCAATTAAATACTAAGTATTACATTGTTATTAATAAATCATTTGCTTTTACCTTATGTGGTATCTTTTTATTACGAAATTGTATAATTTAAAAGTAAAAGCGCTAAACGTTGTAAATGTATATTTAAGATATAAAAAGGATAGTTTGTTCAAACGTTGGTTGGCAGATGCTCCTGTGCTGCTATTTTTGTTTGATTGTTTATAAATTCCTTGATTTAGAGCCAGATGATGAACTAGAGAAAAATCCAAATCAAAGCGATTTAATAGAGCTGGCAGCTGAAATGTTGTATGGACGAATACATGCTCGCTACATCATGACAAACAGAGGCATTGCTCAAATGATAGAAAAATGGCAACAGGGAGACTTTGGATACTGTCCTCGTGTATACTGTGAGAATCAACCCATGCTACCGATTGGTTTGTCTGATGTCATGGTCAAACTGTATTTTCCTAAATGTCAAGACGCGTACACACCCAAATCTTCCAGGCACCACCATACAGATGGTGCATATTTTGGCACTGGCTTTCCTCATATGTTGTTTATGGTACATCCTGAGTATAGGCCTAAAAGGCCTGCAAATCAATTTGTTCCGAGGCTTTATGGATTCAAGATACATTCTCTTGCTTATCAACTTCAGTACCAAGCTGCGACTAACTTTAAAATGCCCTTGAGAGGCACAGGACACCCCAACAGCAAACGATGAAACACTCACTCTTTTAGAACTGTTATTTTTTTTCTTAATCAAACATAGGTTTTCATGATGTCTTTAAGGTGACGACATATTTGGTTTAATTTTTGTAAAATTGTAAGTCCTTGAATTTACTAGATGCTTAAATTATATGAGGTACTAAGACATTCATTAACCACTTCCAATCAGCATACAGTGTGATTGATAAATATTAAAAATTGTCGTTTTTTTCCTGAATATATATTTTGTAACACTACAGAATCATACATTCATTTGTTAAAATAAGGTAAATATATTTATTAAAAGTTTTTGTTTTTAGCTGTACTTTTTAACTTGTTAGTTAAAGGAGTAAAGGTGGCACACGGTTTATACACCATTTGGTGTGCTGTAAAAATTGTCATGAGTCATCCCTGTCTTGTTTAGAATAAACGTCTACAGTATTGAAAAAAAAATATTATATTTAAATTTTCCATAATGTGCTGATTTGATGGTTAATTTTAGAATTGTCTTTTATTTGGAAATTCTGTATAACTGTGCTAGCATCTGATTGTGTAGGTCTATGCTGATTCTATCTAGGCGTTTTAATCTGAAAGTGTTTATTTTGTATGAATGACATGTAGCCTTATTCATCTATTTTCATATCACAGTCACAAAAAAGCACGTTTGCTATTATTTTTATGTTTTATTAATTTAGTACTGTATTGACAATAACAGATGGACCAAATCAATATGACTGGAATTATAAAGGGAATTATATTAGAGAAAAATAAACAACTAGTTTTTAATAACTAACACAAATGTAAGGGAAATTACGGTTACAAAAGGTTTTCTGATTTGATCCAGGTGACTAAAATGGCAATGTTTGAAGACAACGAGTAGACCTTTTCTAACAATTGGTTACACATATATTGCACGTTTTATTTTTAGGACATTAATAAAACCCAGGTACTTAAGCTTTAGACTGGATATAGTAACAAACAAAACAATATACAAAGTATTATATTAACTAATAAAATATTCAATAACATGATTTTAAAGACAGTTAAAGAAATGTAAACAATGTTAGCATGATTGGCTAATTATTCAATTACATCACGCAAAATAAAACATGCTAATTGAAATCTAATACACTGGTGTTACGTTAACTAACATTTATTGTATTATGAAAAAAAAATTAAATAACAATAAATAATATTAAAAAAAACAGCACTCAATACATATATATATATATATATATATATATATATATATATATATATATATATATATATATATATATATATATATATATATATATATATACATATATATATATATATATATATATACATATATATATACATATATATATATATATATATATATATGAGTGTTTATAGTGCTGTTAAAAGTTAGGTATTATATACTATGGTTATGCGATAATATTTGTCACTGATACTAGTTTACAGCTGAGTATATGAGCTACGTTACAATGACGTCCCTGAGTTCACTCAACTCTAATGGGTACCTGGCTCATCCTTTGGAGACTCTAACGGCTGGGTATGGTGCAGACTGCAATATCCCAACCCCCATGAACCATTCTATAACTGTCCCATGTGTCTGGAGCACGAGCAGGAACGACACGTTCTTTAATTTTTTAGAGCTGTAATAACTGACAGGTGTGTGTCTCGCTTGTTTACTATATTTTCATTCAATGTGCTTACATTTAAACATATAAAGTACACACACATTCAACATTACTTAAATAGATTATTTTATTGACAAAAAAACTTGAAATCATATTTTAAATGTTAATTTAAAAAGTGTTTTGCTCTACACCCCCCCCCCTTTCTCTCTACCTTTGGGGCGGGGGGGGGGGGGCTCTCACTATTTATTTCTCTCTATCCTATTTTCCGTCATATACATGTGTAAGTCATTCTTGTTTGTAATGTTGGGCTCACAGGAAAAAATCATCATCAAGATTTCCTGTCTGCAAGCGTGCCTTCAGCCTGTTTATGTATGCCTACCTGTCTGTCTGTTCGTCTGTTAATCTGTCTGTCTGCCCATATAGACAATATATCTTATTTATTCATTTATTCGTGCATTAATTTACAGCTAAATGTATTGTTAAAATAGAGAAGCTGGTTAAATATTTATTTTTAAAAACATTTTCTTGTAAAGAGAACGAAGCTTCCTATTACATCTACATAATCACACGTCATGGGTTTCTGAGAATTATATATATAGTGCTCGAAATACGAAAGTTCTAGACATAAAATACACATATATAGATCCAGACACGAGTTTTAATGACAGCGTAAGCAGTTTTTTATTTTTTTTTAAATGTTGATTTAATACATGACGATGGAGTAAAAACTAAACAAAACTAAACCTATTATTCATAACAGCATAGGCCTATAGCCTTAAATCTAATGTTATAGATTAATATTACAATATTTTTCATGGTGTATCACGTGTAGGCATATATATTACCGGCAAAGTATAAAAACCGTCATTCATTATAATACCCAGGCAATGTATACTATTCCTGAAATAAGTCGTCAAATTATGAAATACATTAATATGTCATACTTTTTCTAGTAATTATATAGAATAACAAATAACCAACAAGCAGACCTTTGAATAATAACTAGATATCAAGGTTTAGGAATTAGTTTAAGGTTAAGGTTAGGATAAGTGATTTGTTTATAGCGAGGTTAGAGATTTAGTAAGGGTTAAGATTAGAGCAAGCGTTATTTTTAGGGTTTGAAAGAAAACTAAGTGCAATAAAAATGCTAGTGAGTAGGAGAATTTATGTATATTGTTTTCTCAATGAAGATTTCCTCTTGTGCATTTTGTATTTATTATTTGATTTTTTGTACCGTATGCTATTTAAATCTTTTGTAATCACGGCATTTAACTTGTTCATGTGCAGTTTTTGGCATTCCACATAAAGGCTAGACATTGTATGTAATGTCTAGGAAAAGTGTATAACAAAACACGTATTTCATTTTTGCCTAACATACATTGTCTCGCTTCTTTAATTATCATAAATATGTTTTTATACAGTTATTATTTTGTTGTACAATCTTTTTGGTGGCACTTAGTTAACTGATATCCGATTTTAATACGTTTGAAAATCATTTTTTTTACAAAAATACATGTAAATAGATGTACAACTTGGCATTCAATCTGATTATTTTATAGGACATATAGAAAGTGTTTTTAATTAGATAATTGCCATAAGACCTGTTTGTCGAACTCGTTATATACGTGTTATAAATTTAAAATCAGTACGTGTATTTATTATGTCTTGAGTGTTTAAATTGCATGGCGAAAATAACTTCAATCAATGCTCAAATCAGTGCACGTGTAGTCGTATTGCCTTTAATTAAAATAAAAATACACAGCACAAAACCTCCTAAACGCAAAGAATAAACATCCGTACCCACGTGTTAATTGTAGGTCGGCAATAATACATATCCATAATTCAGCCATAATACATGGCCATCATACAACAAAACATAACAAATAGAAAGATTTACTTTCAACAGGGAACTAATTAATAATATAAATAAATACATATGGAATTACTTTCAACAGAGGAATGGATAATATAAATAAAGACATATGGAATTACAGGGCAATTGATAATATCAATACAGATTGAATCATCTCGCAATGTAACATAGCATCATAATTTTATACTAGAATAAAAAGACGCTATCAAATGCGTGCTATTTTAAGTAGAGACATTTAGTTGACTAATAACTTGGTTGGTCGCCACAATATATATAAATATGTTGGTTTTTTAACCCTTTGTTAAACGTATGCAACACATAAACCAGAACAAAACGTAAAATATTGCAATGTTCAACTACACTCATCAGACTGGGTCTGAAATCATTTCACACAAAATATGTGTGCGGTAAATCGTGTGTCTCTATCGTCATGGATGGGCACGTTGATATGATTTTGTTTTAAATTAAAAAGTAAATATTTAAAATCCAAAAACGTTACGGATGCTGTATATCACTCATTAAAATTAACTCTTGCATGTCTTAAAAAATTAAGACTATAATTGTAAAGGTTTTAATTCTTCATTGTCATTCGTAATTAAATTATAAAAACTAAAAAAAGTGGTAATGTTTGATAAATTGCTCCGACAAGCAAAGTATAAATACAAATGCAACTTTTTTTAAATTAAAATCACATGTTTTCATTTAATCCTATTAAATTAGTTATATTTTGTTAAGATAATTTACAATTATGCCCCTTGTATGTTTACTTGCATTGAAATATATTATTTCCACTTTGGATTTATTTGAAGATTCAGGTTCTTTATAATTATCGAAAGCAAAACTTTTTTGATTCGTCTTAAAACTCGACGGCAAAATTATATTTAAAAGTCATTAAATACACTGTTCTTTAAAAAAACGATATATAATCCAAACAAAAAAAACATTTAATCTTGTGGTTTATACATGAAACAAATGTATGTGAAAAATACCTTGCTCAGCTACATTCATAATAAAAAAAAACCTGTACGTTAACTCGAATGTCATTTTTTTTACACCGGCTCAGTATGTGGGTCATTCTGTGGGTCAGTCTATGGGTCAGTATGTGAGTCTCTCTTTGGGTCTGTGGGTCAGTCTGTGAGTCAGTCTGTGGGTCTGTGGGTCAGTATGTGGGTCAGTCACCGGGTACAGCTCGCACTTCAACACAACCAACTACAGCAGCTTGATGCCCCTTACTTCACTTAACAGACCCTACTTTACCACCTTACTTCACTTAACAGACCCTACTTCACCACCTTACTTCACTTAACAGACCCTACTTCACCACCTTACTTCACTTAACAGACCCTACTTCACCACCTTACTTCACTTAACAGACCCTACTTCACCACCTTACTTCACTTAACAGACCCTACTTCACCACCTTACTTCACTTAACAGACCCTACGTCACCACCTTACTTCACTTAACAGACCCTACTTCACTACCTTAATTCACTTAACAGACCCTACTTCACCACCTTACTTCACTTAACAGACCCTACTTCACCACCTTACTTCACTTAACAGACCCTACCCTACTTCACCACCTTTCTTCACTTAACAGACCCTACTTCACCACCTTACTTCACTTAACAGACCCTACTTCACCACCTTACTTCACTTAACAGACCCTACTTCACCACCTTACTTCACTTAACAGACCCTACTTCACCACCTTACTTCACTTAACAAACCCTACTTCACCACCTTACTTCACTTAACAGACCCTACTTCACCACCTTACTTCACTTAACAGACCCTTCTTCACCACCTAACTTCACTTAACAGACCCTACTTCACCACATTACTTCACTTAACAGACCCTACTTCACCACATTACTTCACTTAACAGACCCTACTTCACCACCTTACTTCACTTAACAGACCCTACTTCACCACCTTACTTCACTTAACAGACCCTACTTCACCACCTTACTTCACTTAACAGACCCTACTTCACCACCTTACTTTACTTAACAGACCCTACTTCACCTCCTTACTTCACTTAACAGACCCTACTTCACCACCTTACTTCACTTAACAGACCCTACATTACCACCTTACTTCTACACAAACAAACTGACCTTTACATCACACACGGTGCCTCAACATCACTTTTGGCTGAGAACTACATCAACAAACTGCATTCCACATCAAACAAGCATCACAATGCCTATACTTATATTAAAACACTACCACAGACCGCACTGAAATATCCCTCTAGTTACATAATGTAACCACTTACATAACTTCACAACTATAATCATCTGATTTAGTAGAAAGATACGTGATTACGTGAATCTGCAATCCCCAACCGTTGTAAAATGCACATTGGCTCTTTATTTACTACTTTATCAATTGAAATTGGACATCAAGAACAACAAGGCAAGAAAATGTTGGGTAGAATTGTTGCCAGACGCTTTTCATCTCTTGCTGAGCCACTGAAGAAAGTAGGTCCTGGGAACTATGCCATTCCCAACACTTGAGCATACAAGAAGTTTATGGAGAGACAAGCTTTGTTTCTACAAGATGACGGCCATCTGGTCTGGCAAAAATTAAGAGAAGACAAGCCATTGTTTGTAACTGCAGCCGCCCTTGTTGGTGTAGCAACATCCTGGACCGTATATTCTCTGTTTGTCTTTGCATCACCTCCCAAGAACAATTAACCATTTCCAAGCCTAGCTCGCAGGATCCATTACACAGTCTAAGGCAGTCTCCGTGGTTGAAATTCTTTATGCTAGAAAAGATTGTCTGTCGTTTAGAGAAGTTTGGATAAAATCTTGCCTGTCTGAGTGGTTGTAGTTGGCCTTTGTTGTGCATGCAGAATATTACATCAATTGTGTTGTGTAAATTTTTGTAATTGAATAAAAAAATGTACAACTTTATCACCTTCTATATTATTTTCTCTTAATTGAAACATGTATATGAAGAACGTGTCATTTCTAAAAATGCGTATATAGACTATGTTGAGTAGGTAATACTTTTAAAAATAATATATTATGATTTTTAAACGTTATGACTTGTTCATTATATGTTATAAACTTTTAATGTACTCTTGTTTGTTAAGATACATGTTTTGGCCACACGTTATCCTTTTGGTATCTATGGGACTAGGAGTCATTAGTATTTGCAGTATATGCATTCGTATACTCGAATTTCAGAACGATTGATTTGTTTAGTGTCTAGTTTAAAACGTTTTTATTGATGTTTTCAAACACTATCATAAAACATATTTTGTGTGGGAAATAAGAAATGCAATCATTATTTTAGATAATGTGAGCATTGATTATTCTTACCATAGTCAGATGATTATAAATGTGAATTAACTATATGGTGACACTATGTAATTATTACATCATAATGTGTACGGCATCACCTGGCTGAAATGAAGCAGATATATGTGTGATGTAGGTTCGAATCTTTCTTGTGTGCACACAGTGTGTGAGTATTTTGTGAGTTTGTAAATATATGGCATGCTTATAGGGGGATAATCTAGTGATGACTGTGTCTGTGCCAGTATAAGGGTAGTATGGACATTGTGATGAGTGTTTGATTTTTATATTGCAGTTTGTTGATATGGTTGTCAGTCAGTTGGGATTTAATGGGATGCTAAAGATTTTTATACATGCCAATGTAGCACATTCATAATTCTATCAAACTTTTCTACAAATAAAGAAACTGATAAAATTTTAAAAAGACTGCAAAACAGAAGTAGCTATTGCCTAAAAAGTACAATATTTATAAATAGCCAAGCCTGTAAATATCTACACATGCATCATTCATAGTAAAGAAATTCGGTTTTTTCGTCCAGTAATTATGGAGGTATTTGTCTTAACAAATTCATATTTAATTTTTGTAACAACATTTCAAACAAAGCTAAGACATAGACTGGGAACTCTCCAACAACTAGTGTAGTTCTTATGCCATTTTGCTTTCTCCATTTAATTACTACATAAATACAATTGATGATTATGTCTATGAGCATGTGTAAAACTGCCAATTTTTTTTTTGCTCTTTAATCCCATGTTTGTTGCTACTTTCATTAAAAGCCCAAGCCCCCTAAGCCCACCACGCCGATGACAAAAAAGTCCCTTTAATCATTATTTAATTACATTACATATTTGCATTTCCAGGTTTGGCTGTTTCTCGATCCCTGTTGTAATATAGATACATTTAATATGGTATGGATTGTCTTCTATTTTATCTGTGTATACGGTTATTCTGCGGTTGTTGTTAGTGGGATGGTTTGTATGGTGAGTTCATTTATACTGAATGTTTAAGTGCCTTAATGAGAGTGTGTGTTATCACACATTGCAGGGACAAATCAATGTTGATGCCACACAGTGAAGAAACATATCTGATCAATGTAGACGCCAGCTTTGAACCAGCCAATTGTTCTGTGTATGTATTAGTGCACATTTTTTTTATCAACGATTGATTTGTGTAAAGAGTTGTGTCTGTTACTGCTAAAAAAAAACATGGGAGATTATATTTCGACAATTTCAATCAAAATATATATGTATTCATAATTTATCATTTATATCATAAATATATACAATATATATTGTTATTAATTAAAACATAATTTATTACCAAATCATGTGTATAATAATTTTTAGTTCTAAAATAGTTAAAAGATACGGCTACAGGACATTACCCCCCTGGATATTCCCCCCCCGGACATTTCCCCCCTGTCAATTACCCCCCCCCCCCCCGGGGAATTACCCCCCCCCCCACCCCCTTCTCAAGTTACAATCCTAACTCTAAATAGAATTTTATACCTATATACTACTTTAATCCAATACTTAAGAAAAAGACCAAAACCTAAGCATCCACCTTAGCCTAAAACTTCACACAAAACCAAAACCAAAGCTAGACACAACCCTAACCCTAAAACTAGCTCTAACCCTAACCCTAGCCCTAACCATAATCTTAACCCTAGCCCTAGCCCTAACCCTAATCCTAACACTAGCCCTAACCCTAGCCCTAAAACCAAACCCTAGCCCTAAAACCTAACCCAAACCCTAACCCTAACCCTAACCCTAACCCTAACCCTAACCCTATCCCTAACCCTAACCCTAACCCTAACCCTAACCCTAACCCTAACCCTAACCCTAACCCTAACCCTAACCCTAACCCTAACCCTAGCCCTAACCCTAACCCTAACCCTAACCCTAACCCTAACCCCTAACCCTAACCCTAACCCTAACCCTAACCCTAACCCTAGCCCTAACCCTAGCCCTAGCCCTAGCCCTAGCCCTAGCCCTAGCCCTAGCCCTAGCCCTAGCCCTAGCCCTAGCCCTAGCCCTAGCCCTAGCCCTAGCCCTAGCCCTAGCCCTAGCCCTAGCCCTAGCCCTAGCCCTAGCCCTAGCCCTAGCCCTAGCCCTAGCCCTAGCCCTAGCCCTAGCCCTAGCCCTAGCCCTAGCCCTAGCCCTAGCCCTAGCCCTAGCCCTAGCCCTAGCTCTAGCCCTAGCCCTAGCCCTAGCCCTAGCCCTAGCCCTAGCCCTAGCCCTAGCCCTAGCCCTAGCCCTAGCCCTAGCCCTAGCCCTAGCCCTAGCCCTAGCCTTAGCCCTAGCCCTAGCCCTAGCCCTAGCCCTAGCCCTAGCCCTAGCCCTAGCCCTAGCCCTAGCCCTAGCCCTAGCCCTAGCCCTAGCCCTAGCCCTAGCCCTAGCCCTAGCCCTAGCCCTAGCCCTAGCCCTAGCCCTAGCCCTAGCCCTAACCCTAACCCTAACCCTAACACTAACCCTAGTGCTAACCCTAACCCTAACCCTAGCCCTAACCCTAGTGCTAACCCTAACCCTAACCCTAACCCTAACCCTAACCCTAGCCCTAACCCGGTCCCCGGGGGGGGGGGGGGGGTAATGTCCTACTGGGCGGGGGGTAATTGACAGGGGGGTAATTACTCTGGGGGGTAATGTCGGGGGGGGGGAATATCCGGGGGGGGGGGTAATTGACAGGGGGAAAATGCCCTGTTCCTAAAAGATACAAACCATGACAATATAAAATAGTTAAAAATTCATCAATAATTGTTTAGTTTTATCAATTTGTGGTAAACTCCAGTAACAGTTCGCAAATATTTAAAACATTTTCTAACCGAAACAACTTACACCTTTACAAGGAAGACACAGACTATAAAATGCAAAAAACATTGTCTTAATTACATAACAAGGCTAGACAACGATGACTGTACCTATAATAAAGTTCCAATTACAAAAGGGTAAATATCCAAGACGATAGACAGGTAAACAGGTAAATTTACCACACAATTTACAATATAATATCATAGGCCTGTAAATTATAGATCTATGTTCTATAAACATGTTGGTAGTAGTAGCTATATCTAGTAGTTATAGAGTAGTCATTCATTTCAGTCTAATGGGACAATATCTAAATCAAATAGTGATCATTCTAATACAAATTGGGCCTTGTCTAATAAATAATCTCACATATACAACAGACATGTGGAAATACTAAAGATAATTAAGTTGAAATATATGTTGATTAACATGTGAACGAGTAAGACAAAAAACAATTGAGAGACGTTGTCTACATGATAAGAAACTTTAAAGTACATTGAACTTCGGGTATTAAAAACATAGGTTTTGACATTGTGTGCGACAAAATATTTTTAATATTATGGATCATATGAATGAGACGGAGGGGTGTATGTAAAACATATTGCCACATGATGACTATTGAGGCCGTGTGGTCGAATGATATAGCGCTCTAGTTCGAAACCTTCGGACCCGTCGTCCCTGAGTTTACCCAGCTCGAATGAGTACCCGACTCACTTGAGGGAAAGTAAAGGGGGCTGGGTTTAGAGCTGACCATACTATTCTCAAAATTGTGTATGCATTAAAATAGGTGAACTCTACTTCATTTACCTCATTGACGTGAAGGTTTCAACCTTTACTTTTTATTAATAACTATTGTCATAAATTGGTGTGAATGATAAATATTTTCTATTTATATATTTCGTCTGACATATTTCCATTTTCTCCTTTACTTATTTTTTTTTAATTATATTCTTCGTAACACTTGTTTAGAATAAATTCGATTGATATGAATTTTTTTTTTATCTTTATGTCTATGACTTGTAATATTTGCCGGCGACCCTCAACGGCCCAAACACGTCCGTTGTTACATTATTTCGTTCACCATTCGACATACGAAGGTCGGTGTAGATTTACAGTTATCAGGTATCATATTCTTTTTCGTACGTAAACATCTATATATATATAATTCTCTACATGGAGACCATAGAAAACACCAGGCTGTAAGCGCGCCCCTTACCACCCCCACCCCTACATAGTCTGGTGAGCTGTGGTTCGCGCAAAATGTTTACAATCGTAAATAGTGACGGCTATTAGAGGCAGATAATATAGTTTAAAACGATTTTAAACGTAGGGGAAGTAACTAAGGGGGGGGGGGGGTAGGGGTTTGGGGAAAGGAGTGGGGGGGGGGGGGGGGGTTATCGTCCTTAACGAGCTACTGATATTGTTTTAAAGCAAATATTTTCAGTGGGGTCGTCGTGGTCGAGCCAGTAAAGGTCGAGCCAAAAATCAAACAACTGCTGCCTTGTAGTTTGTTCTTGGTTGGACAAAGGCTATGGAAGCAAATCAAAACAGAAAAGCAGGCTGAAATCGGAGTCAATGGCCTCAATGGCGCATAACCAGTTGACACGTAATCATTAATTGTGATGGAAGCATGGTCGAGTCGACAAAGCTCATGGTTGATAAATTCGAAAAATGTCTCGAGTTCAAACCCTCTGACAGATAAGTCTCGATCCCTCCCAACACTAAAATTAAATAGCGGCGTTTGATACGACGCGGGTCGGCTCGTATGTAGAACACATGCTATTGGGGAGTTTTCATCCAGCTTACTAAAGCTGGCTGTTATTCCTGACAAAAAATTGAGACTATAATTTTGGAGGGCCGGGTTACCAGAAAAATACATGAAATATAATGTACATCAATTGGTTATAGATAAATATAATTCACTCGGCACGCTTGCACCTACTATCTATTAGTCCTCTGTTGTTGTTGATTTTTTTCTGTGCTTAAAATTTGTACTTCAAATTTATTAGAAAAATAATTATAAAAAAAAACACCCAATTAAATGAACTATACATGTCAGATATATAAATATTTTTAGAGGCGTGAGCCAATAAAGAACCTAGATCTAGTAACAAATAAAATTCACAAATTCTATTTTTATCCAAAGAATGAGTTAACAAGCTGATTTCGGTTTAAAAAATGCATAATTTTATATTTAGTTTTTTTAGAAAGTCGAAGCTTGTCATTATTGCAAATCAATCAATTATATTTATACGTTGCTTGCTTTTTATTGCCTGTTGATACAATAATATAATATTTTTAATTTTCTTGTGTTCATTACAAAAACTCTTATTTTCTGCTAATTATCACAATATTGCCATATTGAACAAATAACATGGGACTAGTATAAAGTATAAATTATTAACATAAAATGGCATTGCCTAATGGCCAGTAATGATAACCGTTATAATTACATATTGGTAAAATAATAGTTCAGTATATACACATAGCCTTTTTCTTCTTGTAATTACATGTGTTTGTTAATTTAACACATTTTAAAATGAAACGACTGCTGTATTGCTTTCACACACCGATAACAACTCCAACGAAGTTGTTTATATTGCAATTAAAAAATGTAAAGCCGTTGATATTAATTTAAGTCTTCACTGTTCATATAGATATACTATGATTCTTATATCGAGAAATTAGATGAGTTGTCCGAGTTATTATAGAATATAGGTACAACCATTGTTTATAGCAGAATGTAAAAATATGTTGTGATATCTATTATCTAGGGGAGTCAACTCTTACATAAGTAGTAAAAACAATGCTACTGCAACTTTTAAATGTATGTCAATTGAGAGCACACACAATTTCTAAAAATAAGTTTATTATATAATTTAATTGAGAAAAATGTAAAAAAAAAAAAAAAAACGGTAATCTACTTTTGCCATAAAGGTATGTAAGCATAAATAACGAAGCCTTAACATATTATCACATGTACTGTTTTTATTTGAGAACATTTCAGTTGGAACAGTGGCTCTCCGAAGTAGCATAAACGTTACATTATGTTTTAACAATTCCAGGTTGTTTTTTTTTTTGTTTGCTTTTTTTTTTTTCTGTCAGCGGGACGGCGTGGTCTAAGCGATAGAGCGCTAGGCTAATAGACCCAAAGTCTCGAGTTCGAATTCAGACCGCTAGGAATCAATTACTTATAATCAAAAACTGAATGCTTAAAAAAAAATCTGTCAGCGTGCCTGAACTTTGTCCCGAAGACGTCTGCTGTTTCAATGTATTTCATCACGTGACAGACCGTGGCTGGCTTTGATTTATACAAAGTAAAGTTAAAAGGAATGGGATGGGATGCTATAGGCCTACTTAGTGGGGGTTGTATACACCAAGAGTATTAGTTAGGGAATCCCATTTTGGATTTTAAAAGGATAAAATCACTCTTACGTGAAAATATGGGTAAGTTTATTAGCTGGGTTTGACATTTTAATCAGGTACTCTAGATCCGGGCAGAACAACAGTATAGTCTTTCTTTATTTACACCTTTGCAATTTTTTTGTTAGTTTCCAATTATTCGCCTAATTTTACTCGCCATACTCTTTCTAAAAACTCGTATAAGGACTATGCTAACTAGGATATACGAATCTATATGTACTTTTCCCATTCGCCTTGGCCCTTTGAATAATAAACCAGATTTCCTAGTTTTCTCAAGGCACACTAACTTCCAAGGGAAATAATCGAGGAAAATATGGAACAAATTGGATGCCAGAGTTATCTCAATTTATTTATTTATACCATTATGTTTGAACTATGATTCCCTATCTTTCAAGTATCTCTCGTTATGCTTTACTTACATTTTTTAAAATTATTTTTCTAATAAATTTAAAGTACACATTTTAAACATAGAAACAAATCAACAACAGCAGAGCACTAGTAGATAGTAGGTGCAAGCGTGCCGGGTGAATGATATCTATCTATAACCAATTGATGTACATTATATTTCATGTATTTTTCTGGTAACCCGGCCCTCCAAAATTATAGTCTCAATTTTTTGTCAGGAATAACAGCCAGCTTTAGTAAGTATGGGAAGATAAGCCCGGTGATGAGAGAAGCGACCGATACCCAAGCCAGTAATCGGAGTTGATCGTGTTGCGGGCTGCCGGGCTATGAGAGACACCTACTGAGCCGGTAATATCCGTAAAGAAAGAAAAAAAGAAGTTATTGGCTTCTAAAGTGGATTGGGATAGTCGTATAGTTATATTATTTGATTACTAATTTTATCATAGCAGAGCTAAGTGAAATAGGTGCGCGGACCTTTGACCACAGGTGATTTGACCATAGGGGGTTTGAAAACACACACACACACACACACACACACACATATATATATATATATATATATATATATATATATATATATATATATATATATATATATATATATATATATATATATATATATATCCGAAATAAATACCAACACAAAACCCACGTCACTAAACTACCACTACACCAAATAATTGCCACTACGTCACTAAACTACCACTAATGTATCGCCACTCCGTCACTAAACTACCACTACACAAAAGTATTGCCACTAAATCAATAAACTAACCTACCACTACACCTAAGTATCGCCACTAGGTCACAAAACAAAAGTATCGCCCCTAAATCGCTCAACTACGACTACACCAAATAATTGCCACTACGTGACAAACTACCACTACACCAAAGCATCGCTATTACGTCACAAACATGCCCTCTACAACCCATCCAGGGGATTAAAGAAAAAAAAAACTACAACCGAATTTAGTAGTTAGTAGGTTCAAAAGTGCCGTGTGAATGACATTAAATGAATGAAAGTAGGCTACAGTTAAGAAAGAAATATTATAATAAATTCATCGCACTTGAGCTGTGTTAAGGAGCCGTCCCCTGTTTTATTACTTGCGTTTCGTCATACGAAATACGAGGGCTGGTGTAGATGTATAATATACACTATCTTCATACCTTTCATTGTCAAATATACATATAGTACATAATTATGTTTAATGAGGCGTAGAGGGTGGAGGAAAAATATAGGTGGGGGTGGGGGCGGGGGCGGGGTTATAACATAAAGTATAAACATAAAGTTGAGAAGCTGCATGATTTGGTCATAGAGAATATTTAAAACTCCTGGGGAGGGGGAAGGGGTATACAGCAAGTGTATCCGTTCAAAAAAATTATGTGAAGCAGTGGCGTAGCCAGGATCGTCTTAAGGGGGGGGGGGGGTGTCCAACTTTTACCCGGGAACAAACTTTCGATTTACAGCCCCCCCCCTCAAGCTTTCGATTTGCAACCCCCGTCATACTTTATATATATATATATATATATATATATATATATACACCGAGGGGTCTATGGGGTGTTATGACCCCTAAACCCCCCCCCCTGCCTACGCCACTGATGTGAAGGGTTCTGTATCTTGCCTGAATTATACCTAGAAAATAATTTACACTCATTTAAAATCTTGTAAGCACGGTTCTTTGTATTGTCATCCATAATTATTATTGTTTTCTTTTTTACGAAGCCTCAGACATGTCGTTTACAGCGTCAGTTTACCTTGTCATGTTACCTTTAGTATTACAGATTTCATGATCAGCTTATGTTGACAGATGCAGATTTACAATAGTGATACTATTTTCTGACATGTACGTTCGTTCATTTAAGATGGTTAGTTATACATAAAAAAGACAGATATACTGGCACTTACATCAATGGCATTTGACAGCTAAAAATTGTTGTTGTTTTTCTGTATCTCTTGATATACTGTCTGTGAGTGTAAGGATCGTGAAACCCATGTAGCGACCTTTTCCAAACGTTATATTCACTTCGGCGATGCTGCATTAACTCTTTTGCCTTAACCAAGAACTTTATTGCACAGTCAGAGGAATTGCAAATGAAAAGACAATGGTTTCTTTCATTGTATTAACCCCTATTGCTTGACCATTCGAATTAAAAAGTTGGCCTTCAGACATGTCATTTTCTTTTTTACAGCGTCATTTAGCCTTGTCATTATTGTTTTAATATTTCAATTTACATCATTGTTAATCAATGTTAATGCCACACAGTGAAGAAACATATCTGATCAATGTAGACGCCACTTTTGAACCAGCCCATAGTTGTGTGTCGATGTATAAGTACACATTTATTCATCAACGATTGATTTGTGTAAAGAATTGTGTGTTACCTCCGAGAAAAACAAGGGATATTATATTTCGACAATTTACTCAATTAAAATATAAATGTATCCATAAATTAAGATTATAATCATTTTGTGTTATTTATCATAATAATATAAAACATATTTTTTGTTCTGCATTAGGATACAATTTAACACAGAATTATGCGTATTATACAAATTTAAAAACATGTATAATTAAAAATTAGAAATCGTGACAATAAAAAAATAAATAATGTTTAAATTGTAATTGTTTAATTATATCAATATTCCTTTCTCAATAAATATTTTGAGAAATTATTTCAAACATTACATAACTAAAACATCTTACACCCTTACAAGGAAGACTATGAAATACAAAAAGATTATCGTAATTACATAGCAAGGCTAGCCATCGATGACTGTACCGACAAAGATTACACGTCCCAGACATAAAGATAATTTTAAAAAATAATACATATCAGTCGAAATATTTCAAAACAAATGTTACATAAAATATAATCTAAAAATAAGTGAAGGACTTAATGGAATTATATCAGACGACATATATAAATAGAAAATATGTATCATTCGCACAACTTACGACATTAGATATTAAAAAAAAAATAATAAAGTTGCGAACCCTCACATCCATGACGTGGGTGAAGTAGAGTTCACCTATTTCATTGCATACGAAATATAGGAGATAGTATGGTCAGCACTAAACCCATCTGCTTTTACTTTCCCTTACGTGAGTCGGGTACCCATTCGAGCTGGGTGAACTCAGGGACGACGAGTCCAAAGGTTTCGAACTAGAGCGCTATATCATTCGACCAAGCCGTCTCAATAGTCATCATGTGGCAATATGTTTTGCACACACCCCTCCGTCTCATTCATACGATCCATAATATTAAACAATTAAGTCTAGCCCCAAATATTTAGTCTCACATAATGTCTAAACCTTTTTTTTTAATACCCGAATTTCAATGCACATTTAAAGTTTCTTATCATGTAAACAACGTCTCTCAAATGTTTTTTGTCTTACTCGTTCACATGTTAATCAAAATATATTTTAAATTATTTTCTCTTTAGTATTTTCAAATGTCTGTTGTATATGAGTGATTAGTGATTAGATTAGAATGATTACTATTTGAATTAGACATTGTCACATTAGACTGCAATGAATGATTACGCTATAACTACTAGATAGATCAACTACTACCAACATGTTTATACAATACGAGCCGACCCGCAGCGTATCATACGCCGCTATTACTTGTTTTGTTTTCTATAACATACGCCGCTATTTAGTTGTTTTATTTTCTACTTTTCAGTAATTCATAATTTGTGAATTCGACAGTACCAATGCTGCCATTGAAAATATTTGCTTTAAAACACTACCCCCCTCCCTTTT
This sequence comes from Physella acuta, assembly GCF_028476545.2. NCBI lineage: Eukaryota > Metazoa > Mollusca > Gastropoda > Physidae > Physella > Physella acuta. Next base: position 345,952 of record NW_026732649.1, on the reverse strand, counting down.
CCCCAACCCCTACACTACACCCCCCCCCCCCCCTCCCGTGAAAGCAGCCTGCTCTTAGTTACCTCCTGTAAGTTTAAAATCGTTTCAAACTAAATTATCTGCCCCTGATAGCCGTCACTAAACCCGTCTACGATTTGTAAACATTAACGTGACCACAGCTCACCAGACAATGTAGGGGGTGGGGTGGGGGTGGTAGTGATAGTGACAGAGAGGAAGAGAGGGGATTGTAAGGCGCGTTTGCAGCTTGTTTTCTAACGGCTCCCAGAAGAGAATTATATATATAGATACTGGTCGCGTTGAGTTTTCAAAAGATTGCTGAGTGAACGATGAGGAAAAAAAAGCAATATTTAGAACTTTACAAAAGTAAATGAATAGATATTCGAAATTGATGTTGGGGTGGGTGGTGGGGTCGTTGGAACAGTTGAAGGGGATGTGGGGTTATTATGTCTGACGGTGAAGTGGGTAGAGGGGGAGGGGGTGGATGTGTCTGACGAGGCACGGCGAGAGTATCTGTGTGTGTTTAAGGCAAGCCAAGCGTCAAATTATGTGCTGTGTGTTCTAACTACTTATAGTGTGTGTGGAGTGGGTGGGGGGGGGGGGGTTGACGAACAAATTGCTGTGTGAGCGATTTAGCGGGAGGGTGAAAGGTTGGTATGTTCAAGTCGGTGTTTATGTTTATTTGAATGTTTAGTACCGACAGGATAGGGGTTGGTAGGTGTGTAGCTATCACGGGGTTTGGGGATACAGTGGAGTTTTAAAGGTCAAAAAATTGGTTAACAGTGTTCTCATAAAAGATTTCAAATAAGGCCGTACATGTTATTACAGTTAACAAAACAACTGTAAGGATTAATGTAGGGATAATATTTAATTATAACATAAATACAAGGGACGAGGGGTCATTGGGGTCATTTGTTCGTTGTGGACCAAAGAACAGTACATAATATTTTTTTTTACCTAAAAACAATACAATTTTTTTTTTTTTTTTTTTTTTTTTTTTTTTTTTTTTTTTTGTGGTTTAATAGTATTCCTCTCTTGCTGCTTTCCCTCTGATCAAGGGTTGGCAGCAAAGAGCAGGTTTACATGAAAACATATATACATATTATACAAGTTATCACATGTCTAATACAAAACGTTTATAAACTGGTGATTTAACAGAGTTCTATATTTTCCATGTTGCATAATAAATATTTGAATTTTTTTTTTTTTTTTTTTTTTAAATACTTTTATTTGCAATTAAAACAAGTACATCAACATCAAATTTTTTAACATAATTTTGAACACCAAATGAAAACGAAAGGTTTTGCAAATGTATATAATGAATATTTACATGATGTCATGTATTTGATTATAAAAAAAATTGCAAAGGATGACAGTAAAAGGGGTGAAGGTCAAATGAAAGTGTCAGAAGTCTGGGTGGGGAGAGGAAAGGAAATTTTTCAGAGAGGGTCAATGGGACAGTGAAGCGTTTTCTATGTAGGGAAACAACTTAAGTTGACTAGTTGAAAGGGTGTTGTAGTGGTCGCATTGAGTTTTCAAAAGGTTGCAGTGTGAAAGATGAGGGGAAAGAGACAAGATTTAGAACTTTAAATAAGTTCTGGATATTGATGTTGCGGTGGGTGGTGGGGTCGTTGGAACAGTTAAAGGGATTGTGGGGTTATCATGTCTGAGGGTAAAGTGGATAGAGGGGGAGAGAGGAGGGGGTAGATTTTTTAAAAATTTTATTTTTATTAATTCAATTGTTTTAAACATTTAAATCAGTAATAATAATATATTTGATAGATTTTTACATAGCATCAAAGACATGAACAATGAACATTAATTGCATATATAATAATCAAAGGGAAAAAAATAAAATGGCATAAGAACTAGATTAAAATAAGGTGTGCAAACTAGGTCTCTCTTCACTGCTTAGTTTAGTGTGCTGCGGAGTCAAAAGTTCACACTGTAGCCACCCATGGACAGAAATAGAAACGACTGTGGGAGAAGTGTCTCTGTAATCACGTACTGATCTATCATTCCAAAACTTTCCATGAAATAAAATTGACCCTTGGCAATGAGGGCACGCTACCTTGAAATGTCCGCCAGTCCGGTTGAGTGGGGGGGGGGGGGTTGGGGGGGGGGGGGAGTGTGTGTGTGTGTGTTGGGGGGGGTGAGGTGGGTATCTCTTTCTACCATTCAGGTTGTGCATTTTAAAACTCGGGAAACAGAAGACTGTTCTAATGTTAATTTACTTGGGGGCTGATCGAGTGATGTTTGGCTTGAGACTGTCTAAATTAAAATTAATACTTTATTTATTTCTTTCCTGTATATTTCTTTTTTTTCTCAGTTAAGTGAGAGTTCCCAGTCTATGTCTTAGCTTTGCTTGAAATATTTCTTTTACCTCGATGTCCGTGTATTTTGTGAAAAAATATCTGACTTTATTCCTAATTTGCCGTATAGTCAATCTATAAATAGCCATTGCTACTAGTCTGTTTTCGACTTCTGTTCTTTGTCTAGTCGTGTTATTTAAATTAAGTGTGATTGCTTTATTTGTTGTGGCTGTTTGATTGGTGGTATTTAATATTTTCGCAAGTGTTTGCTTTGTTTTCTGTACTAATATACAATCTAAATAAATGTGTTTCTCAGTTTCTTGAATATTTTGTTTACACGTTTGACAAAAACAGCTGAACATTGATACAACAAAAAAGTTAATTTTAAAAACATTATTTATTTTTATATTTTCATTGTTTGAAATATTTAACTATATTTTACTTTTAATTTTGGATTGTGCTATGATTCGTTATTAAATTATATGCTTATTATAAATATATTATTTCCATTGTAATTATGATAAATATAACACAATGGTTCTAAGAATGAAAGATGCATACATATATAATTTGATTTTGATACATTGCGGAATATAATCTCCCTTGTTGTTCTTAAAAACAACAAACAAAACTCGTTACACAAATCAATCGTTGATGAAATAAACCGGGAGCGATCTTCCGTAAACTTTCTCAAATATTCTTTTATAAAAAAAACAGGGGATGGGAACTCGGGATATAGACATGAATTTTAATCCGTTTTAAATACTTAAACTTTTTAAAATATAACAAAATCTCGTAGAAAAAAGAATTGCACACCTGTGAACGCCAAATAAAATGTGCTTAATAGTGCGGAATATTATTAGTACTTTATAAATTTTCATTCGTCTTTTCAGAAATCAGAAAATATCGTAAATTAGTACTTTCAATCAACGGAAATTACTCAAAATTTAAAAGAAGGTAGAGAATTAGGGGAGCCGGACGTTTTCCCGAAAGACACTTGCTCGAATGCCGTTTGCCCGAAGACCGATTTCCCGAATGGACACTTGCCCGAATGCGACAAACGCCCGAATGGACACTTGCCTGAATTGGACAAATGCCCGAATGGACACTTGCCCGAAGATAATTAAAAATTTTGGCTAGAAAACACGTGATTTTATAAATTAGATTAATTATGTATAAAAGTATATTGTTCCTATTACAATGTTTTCTTAAATTGCTTAATATACTGTTATTTAAACTTAATTGTGAAAAAAGTGTAGTTAGGAAACCTGTGATATGTTTGTAAAAGCAAATTAAAGACATCAGAACGTTACGTTCAAACAACGATTATTTAGCCATGGAATTATTGCGACATTATAATGTTTTATTTAGTAAAAAAACAAAAACTGTATCTTCCTTTCCCCGATAATGCTTACATACGAGTTGCTTTTTAAAAATTGTTTGAATAAATGGTCAGAAAACGAATTATATTCATATATTTTGTAACAACCAACGAATTTATCAGTCAACTAAACGTGTCTACTTTAAACAATATAATAAAACCAAAATCACACGTTTTATGTGTAGTATGAATTGTTGATGTTATGTTGTAATATTTGAATGCATGGGTATTAGATTAATTTACAAACAAGTCACACTTCTTAGCCTGTTGGTTATGATGGCTGTGTATTATGGCAGTGAATGATAGATGTGTATCAATGACTTATTATACAGTAACCACCATAACCCGGGAACTGTACACAGCCATAGTACACAGTCATTATACATAGCCATACCGCACTTTTTAATAACACACAGGCAAAATACACAACTGTACAGTAATACACAGTCATGTTACGCAACATGAATGCACAGCCATAATACACATCCATAAAAAAGCCATAATACACGGGAAAGTTTTACAGCTATACTACACATGCATAACATGTAATATGTAATATTTAAAAATTGAAACACAGAGATTCAAATGTTAATCTATGATTATATTTAATTTTTTTTCAATTGAGTAAATTTCTAGAGATTTAATCTCCCTTATTTTTCCCATAAGGGGTACAGGACAAAAGTCTTTACAGAAATCAATCTTTTATGAAACAATTGGTACAAATATATCGACTATCGACATACATTTTAAACCCTGACTTTATTTTTGTTGTCAACTGCATGTTAGAGACAATCGATCACGTGACTTTTTCAAGACCAGCTAATAAATAAAAACACATCTCCTGCTAATGTGTATGGTCGAGTTTGTTGTGTAGATATTAGAGACAATCTACACAACTAGGGGCTGGTTAAAAAGTGGCCTTGACATTGATCAGATATGTTTTTGCATGTTTAACTTAGATTTGTTCTGTAACGTGTAGGTTAACATTGAACTCATCTGACACGTAGTGTGATAATAACATTCCACTGATATGTTTCCTTGTTTTACGTGACATAATGACGTTATATGAAATTAATAAAATACATACATACAAATACAAATGACAAAAAACAAATTAAAAAAACTAATATATTGCAATTAGTTGTAGAATCACAGTGATTGTGTATTCCTTCCCTATACTATATATCAACTGTAATTATAATAACAAGCGTATACAGTAATCATTTTGTTACATAATTTCGTAAAGTTAATATATTATCTTTAGCTGATGTTCTGATTTCAATACGGTTACATGGATCATTTAAAAAAAATATGTACAAGTTTTAATAAATAATTTCATATATTTGTTAGTTAACCGTTATCTATAACACAGGGTAAAACAAATAAATATATGTATATACAACAAAAAGTAAATCATTAATTAAAGTAAAACTTATATTAAAACATGACCTTATGTTTACAGAAAAAAATATCCTCAAAAGAGTTTAAGTCCTGGCTCCTACGGCACTTTGTTACTATGGTGACGTTAAGTAATTTTAATTGTGACGGCTTTAAAGTTTTATCTTAATAACTTCTTGTACTATTTATATCTAGTTAAAATATAGTTTAGAATGGCAATTCTATACATAAATGCAATGCGTTACTTGCACTATGCAGTATGCCATTAAAAGTGGAATATACTTTAAACGTCAACGGTGTAAGTAGGAGCACTAGGCAAATTGTACAGCCAGAAAAAAATACATGTATAAACACATGCATTATATCAGGCCATTCAATTAAGCTTTAATTACAGTCCAAATTAAAATAGTTTGAATGTTCATGAGGTATAGCGGCAATCTACCAATGGGATTGAACACAGTAACTCTTGTTTCAAATGTGTCAAATACGGATGTGACGTCACAGGCAGAAGAACGTTCCGGCAACTACAACGAGACATTTATTGACCTGAAATTCCCTAAAGAAAATACAAGGAAACAGATGACAAAATTTGTGACATAAAGTCAATGATAACAAAACAATTAGCTCGCGATACTATTTTGTTTTTCCAATTCACAATATATTTTTTTGTCCATTTGCTATGCTATTTAAATTATCAAAAAGTGGCATTACAAGCAAAGTTTCAAATATGTGCTGATCAGGTTAGCAATTTAGCAAATTATCAAACAATATAACATTTAGGTGATCAACATTTTAGGTCAAACCATGTTTATTACATTTCTAAAATGACATGACTACTCATATATTTAATGTTTAATTTCTACAATGAAGGGCTCAGTGGAAAAAGTACTTAAGTGTATTTTGAGAGTTTTGAGAAAAATGAGTGCAAAGTTTTTAAATTGAAGCTGAAATACCGGAACAGCTGATGCAAAGTATTCGAATTAAGCTACTTCGGTACTTTTTCCATGGCCCAAATTTACAGGGATGGTTAAGGATAGGTAATCAAATAATATACCGGTCTTAACTCATTTTTGAAAAAATGTAACTTAAGTACTTTTTCCACTAAGCCCTTTAAATATAGGAACGTGTTGATTACTACCGCTTGGATTAATTTTCTTTTTTTTTTTTTACTTAAGATACACATTTAGAAAACATTTCAAATTGTCATTGACACCAAAAACAAACTATCTGCTACATGGGTGTTTGAATAGATTTGGTAAATGTGACTCTCATATTGGACAATTTTAACTTCGACACAACAATTGTAAAATTCAATGTTTTTGTTTAACATTCACTGTTACAGTTAATATATATCCACCATCTTTTCAATGTATCAACCCGCACAAAACCATTTACATACAGAGTATATAAACTTTCTTCATAGTAAGCAAGTAGTAATTTGATTCGCTTGCCAGAAAAAAAAATATATATAGAAATAACATAGGATGTATGCTTTCTAAAAAATCCACCCTGCAAATTTTACACAACCATAATACAATGTCATAATAAACCATGATTCACGGGCACGTTACACAACTATAATAAACAGCCATAATGCACAGCCATAATACACAGCTATAATACACAGCTAGTATACACAAACATAAAGTACAGCCATAATACACAGCTATAATACACAACTAGTATACACAAACATAGTACACAGCCATAATACACAGCTTTAATACACAACTAGTATACACAAACATAATACACAGCCATAGTACACAGCCATAATGCACAACCAGTATACACAAACATAATGCAAAACTAAAGCACACAGCACAAAACCTAAATGCAAAGAATAAATAACCATACACAAGTGTTAATTGTAGGACTGCAATAATACACATACATAATTCAGCCATATATGAATATGTTAGTTTTTTTTTTACCCTTTGTTAAACGTATGCAACACATAAACCAGATCAAAATGTAAAATATTGTAATGTTCAACTACACTCATCAGACTGGGTCTGAAATCATTTCACACAAAATATGTGTGCGGTAAATCGTGTGTCTGTATTGTCAGGGACGGGTACGTTGATAAGATTTTGTTTTAAATTAAAAAAAAGATATAGAATCTATTTAAAATCGAAATAGTGAAAAATATTCCGAATCTGTGATTAAAATTAACTCTAGCATGTCTTAAAAAAAGTAACACTATAATTTTAAAGGTTTTAATTTTTAATTTTTATTTATAATTAAATAAAAAAAAAACGAAACTAGTGGTAACATTTAATAAATTGTTCCGAAAAAACAGAGTTTAAATACAAATCCTACTTACATAAATTAAAATCACATGTTTCTAATCTAACTTTTTAAATTAATACTATTTTGTTAAGTATATTGACAATTATGTCCCTTGTATGTTTATTTGCATTGAAATAAATTATTTTAAAATTTGGATTTATTTTAAGGGGCAGGCTCTTCATAATTATCGACGGCAAAACTTTTTTGTGTCGTCTTAAAATTCGACGGCAAAATTATAGTTAAAAGTCATTAAATACACTGTTCCAAAAAAAAAAAGATACATAATCCAAAAAAAAAAACAACACTGTGGTTTATGCATGAAACAAAAGTGTGTGTAAAAATATCTTGCTCAGCTCCATTCATAATAAAAAAAACCTGAACGTTAAGTCGAATGTCATTTTTTTTATACGGGTTCAGTCTGTGGGTCAGTCTGTGGGTCAGTCTGTGGGTCAGTCTTGTGACGGTAATATTATTCTACCACCATCCTGTGCTCCGCCTCTTCCTCCCCTCCCCTCCCCCCCCCCCCCCCCAGTTAGACTGTGCAGTCGCTAGATCTACATTGTGACTCATCCCAAGCCGAAAAGGCTTATTGGACAGGCCCGTCGCTGGTGCGATAAAAGGGCCGGTAACCCATTCACTCGGTCGTTTTTACCCTGATCACTGCCCTTGCTCAGCGCACCTGCAAGCTAATCCTCACCCTGGGTATAGGTGCGTCCAAGATATTAGCAGTTATCGTTTCTTAACAGAAGGTATTTGATTATTTTAAAAACTAGAAATCTATAATATCGACCTTAAGTGTAATATGTTTTATTGTCTGCATTTGATGTAATTTTACTATTATCTATATTGTTGTAATTTTCCCTCGACTTGAGTTGTATTTAATGAGTACCTCTCATTACTATATCCCACAACATTGTTCTATCCTACACATGTAACTCTAGTTATGTTGTTTATGTTAGCAATATTTAGTAGATCGTGTCTTCTATTTACAGCGTCCTAGGTCGGGGACCAATCATTCAACTCACAACTGCTATTTTAACAGACAAGGCGAGCGCATATGTACGCGCTGGAAGTCCCAAGTTTTTAAGTTATGTAAACTCTATAAGTGTAATGAACGTTTATAATTAAGACATCCCATACGCAAAACAAAATTTGTAATACATTTATTAATAACGTTCTTGGTTATTAGCGTTATTATTTTAATACGAGAAAAATGGCCCGTTGAGGAAGGATACACCGGGCGCTAGGTTGATAGTGCTGTCTCTTTTCTCTAAACTAAAACCAACCCACCCCCACCCCTAACACCCCCCACCCCCCCCCCCCACCCCCAAAAAAACATGTCTACCGTCCCATTCAACGAAATATAATTATATACTTTTTCCAGTGTCCGCCCCCTCCCCGAAAATTCTACCCCCGCCCCCGAAAATTTCAAGTACCCCCACCCCTCTCCGGGGAGGAAAAAGTCTAAACTAAAACCACTCCACCCCCCCCCCACACACACACACCCCCCCCCACCCCCCCACACACCACCCCCCACATACACACCACCCCCCCCCCCCCCCCCCACACACACACACCACCCCCACCCCCCCCCCCCCCTAAAAAACATGTCTACCGTCCCATTCAACGAAATATAATTATATACTTTTTCCAGTGTCCGCCCCCTCCCCGAAAATTCTACCCCCGCCCCCGAAAATTTCAAGTACCCCCATCCCTCTCCGGGGAGGAAAAAGTCTGAAAGAAACACTGGTGTCGCGCTTAGCCACTACCCGAAGAATTGCATTAAAGACATTGCAAGAAAACCACTTTTTAGATTAGACACATTAATTAGGCGGTAATTTTATTATCGAGTATCGATGAAGAAATTTCTTTTGTGTTAGGGAGGGGGGGGGGGGGCTCAGACGTTCTTACGCGGGGTGTGGGGCTTCGCCCCTACCCGAAGAATTGTATGCAAGAAACTCTTTACGCAACCACTTAGATTAGACAAAATTGCCTTTTTTGAGAATCAATGACGTCATATTACTGTGTGCACTCTCCGGCTTGAGATACTAAATGTGGCGACGTCATACTTCGTTTTTCGAATTACTATGCAGGTTTTTAATTTGCTTGTGTTTTCTCTAGAGCGTTCTTGTCAGACAGAGCGTTCTTGTCAGATAGACAGACAGCGAAACTATTAGTATTAATCAGTAACTGATGTACTATATTTTCGGTATAGACCCTCCTACCGGTTCAATTTACGCAATATACAGGTTTTACTGTTATCATGGTACAAATATATAAGTTTACCGTTAAAAAGTCAGTGAGTCAGTCTGTAAAAAAAAAGCTTCTGTAAAAAATCATTTTTAATTTCGTAAGTGTGGCGCCACGGGAGTATTGGTATTTTTTTCAAATTGTGATTCATTTTATTGTTCATTATGGCCCAAGTTTCTTGGTCGTCTTTTGCGGGATCTTTGGTATAGGTTATTCCATAAATTCTGAGTTTGTCTGTTATAAAGATGTCTATATTGTAATTATCTTTACCTTTCCATTTACCTATCCCCATTACTTTTGATTTTTCTGCGCATATTTTTTCCGAGATTTCTTTCCCCAATTTGTTGCATTTTTTATTACAGTCTGTATTGTTTTTTCTGTTTGTACTAAGTAGTGTCGTCTGCGTATGCAAGTATTTTCTTGCCTACCGTGTTTGGAATGTACAGTCCTTTAATCGAGTTGTCCTGTCTAATGTTTTCTATCAGGGTTTCTAGGCTAAGGATGTATATTATCGGTGGTTTGTATAGTTCTACCTTGAATGCTGTACTGCTGATCGGGGTGTATTAAGTTGTGTATAAATGGTTTGAGTTTTTTAACTGAAGTTTTAGTCAATATTGTATAATCACTATTGAGTAAAAAAATAGGTCAGTAATTTTCGTTTGTTTCCTGTCCGTACCATGTTAAGGAATGAGTGTTTATATGCTGTTTTAAAATATGTAGCACTTCTTTTTGAAGTCTGTCTTTAAATTTAGCGTGCAAAAACAGTTTTAAGTCATTTTGAAAGTTCTATTTAATTCACTAGTTAGTCCGTCTCGTCCTGGAGCTTAATTTAGTTTTAGTCCGTCTATCATCTTTGATATTTCCCCTTTTGTAATTGGAGCGATATTATAGGTATATTCTTCGTTGTCTAGACTTGTTATGTAAAACAAGATAATGTTTTTATATTTCATAGTCTATGTCAGGGGTCGGCAACCTTTTGAAGCGGAAGAGCCAAAAGTTACAATTTTCAAAATTTCCTTGGTTTTGAAGAGCCACTAACATTTTTTTATTTCAAATATTTTATTTTTTTATTAAGATTATTAGTATTTGTGCAAGGAGCTGGAGAGCCGCATCTTGATATCAAAAGAGCCGCATGCGGTTCGCGAGCCGCAGGTTGCCGACCCCTGGTCTATGTCTTCCTTGTAAAGTTGATTGGTTAGAAAATGTTTGAAAAAATTGCACCAAATTAAACAATTTTTATAGTATTTTAAAAACTTAACAATTGTATATAAAAAACTAGCTATTTTGTATTATCAACGTTTTTATTTTTTAACTATATCTTTCAAAGCAAAAATATTATACGCACTATTCGGTAGTGGATTATATGTTAATTAATAAAACAATATTTATTATGCAATTATAATAAACAAAACACAATAATTATAATGTTAATTTATGGATACATGGATATTTTGATTGAGTAAATTGATGAAATATAATCTCCCTTGTTTTCTTCTTGGAAGTAACAAAAAACTTTACACAAATCAATCGTTGATGAAAAGATGTGTACTAAGGGGTTGTCCATAAATTACGTCACACTCGTAGGGGGAGGGGGGGTATGTAATTTTTTGACGGTGTGTGATGAGGGAGATAGGGGGGGGGGGGTCAGATGGTGCATTATACAAAAGCAATGTTAAAAAACGAATTTTAGACGTTATTTTGCATTTTAGAAAACTGTTTTAATAAATTGTAATAACAATTGATTAAAATACTCTATTTTGACATAGTTCAGACATGATTTTTGGAAAAAAATATAGCTGTTCAACTGCAATTTTGAGGGGATTGTAGGCTGAGGTGTGACATCATTTAAGGGGGGGGGGGGTGGCTTTTTATGACGACGTGTGGCGGAGGGGAGGTAAAAATCGTCAAAAAAAACGTGACGTCGTTTATGGATGACCCCTATTACATCGACACACAACAATGGACTGGTTTAAAGTGGGGTCTACATTGATCAGATTTGTTTCTTCACTGTGTGACAACAACATTTGTTCGTCCATGCAATTTGTGATAACACACACTCTCATTTAGGAACTTAAATATTAACCCAAAATACAAACCATCCCAATAACACATAACTGGAGAATAACCATATACACAGATAAAAAAGATATTACATACTATATTAAATTAAGCTACAAAGACAAAACAATTGACATTCTAAAAGCCATTCCAGGCAGAAAAAACAAGCCTGCAACACTGTTCATGAACGAAACACTGGACAAACCAGTGCAACCAACCACATCAGAAACCACCGCAGAAGACAACCCCAATCAGCACCACTGCAAAATCAACAAGGCCTATTACAACAGGGATCGGAATATAGCCAATACAGGTGTTTAGCGGTAGATAAATAAACTGCTAACTCGAGAGTCTCCAATTCGAATCCGGGTTCAAAATCAGTGGTACGTCCCTTATTTCAGCCAGCTCTGGTGGTGAAACAAATAATAATAATAATTTATTTGGTAGTTTTTCTCATTTTCAAAGACATATATAGTAGTTAAATGGGAAAGCAAAATGTTATAAGAACTACACTAGTTGCGTAGAGTTCACAGCCTATGTCTTAGCTTTGTTTGAAATATTGTTACAAAATATAAATTGGTAAAGACAAAATACCTACATAATTACGCACCAATTACTAAATGATAAAAACGAATTTCTTTAGTATGAATGATAAATGTGTAAATATTGTAAGGCTTGGTTACGTATACATATTACACATTATAGGCAATACCTGCTTCCGTTTTACATTATTTTTCAATTTTTACCAATTACTTTATTTGTAGAAAAGTGTGTTAGAATTATCTATGTGCTACATTGGCATATATTTAAATCTTCAGACTTATATTGATCTTACACAAGTAAGCTGACCATTACATCAACTTTCAACTTCCGCCAAGGCCGGCGCTACCTGTAAGGTGAACTAGGTGGTCGCCTAGGGCGCTGTCCGTATGGGGGGGGGGGGCGCCAAAATAGGTTGGACAATACAGTAAAAGTGTCAGGGGGTGCAAATCGAAAGTTTGTCCTCGGGCACCGGGAAGGGTTGTTACGCTTCAAATAATACGGGGACATGAAAAAATTGCGGGAGGGGGTGCTTTTAATAAGTTTTGCCTAGGGCGCTAAATAACCTGGCGCCGGCACTGACTTCCACATTTGCAAAAAGCTATAGCATCCCAACTGATTGACAACCATATCAACAAACTGCAATCTAAAATCAAACACTCATCACAATGTCTATACTACCCTTATATTGGCACACAGACACAGTCATCACAAACATGCCATTTATTAACAAACTCATAAAATCCTCACAAAATATGTGCATATAGGAAAGATTCGAACCTACATCACACATGTCTCCTTCATTTCAGCCAGGTGATGCCGTACATATTATGATGTAATAATTACACAGTGTCACCATATAGTTGATTCACATTAATAATCATCTGACTATGGTAAGAATAATTAATACTCACATTATCTAAAATAATGATTGCATTTCTTATTTCTCACACAAAATATGTTTTATGATAGTGGTTGATTGGGACGGAGTGGTCTAGCGGTTAAGTCAGTAGACCGTCCACCTAACTCTGATGGGTACCTAACTCACGTTAGGGAAAGTAAAGGCTGCTGGGCATAGTGCTGACCAAACTATCTCTTCATATGCTGAGGTCACAGAAACAAGTGAACTCTGCTTCACTTGCCCTATAGACCGTCAGGTTTGAAAAGGGAACTTTACTTTTTTTTTTATAGTTTTGAAAACATCAATACAAAACGTTTTAAAACTTTGCATTAAACGAATCGATTATTCCGAAATTCGAGTACACGAATGCATATACTGCAAATACTAATGACTCCTAACCCCATAGATACCCAAAGGATAACGTGTGACCAAAACATGTATCTTAACAAACAAGAGTACATTAAAAGTACATATAGAATGAAAAAGTCATAACGTTTAAAAAACATAATATATTATTTTTAAAAGTATTACCCACTCAACATAGTATATATAAGCATTTTTAGAAATGACACGTTCTTCATATACATATTTCAATTAAGAGAAAATAACATAGAAGGTGATAAAGTTGTATTTTTTTTTTATCAAATACAAAAATGTACACAACACAATTGATGTAATATTCTGTATGCACAACAAAGGCCAACTACAACCACTCAGACAGGCAAGATTTTGTCCAAACTTCTCTAAACAACTGACAATCTTTTCTAGCATAAAGAATTTCAACCATGGAGACTGCGTTAGACTGTGTGATGGATTCTGCGAGCTAGGCTTGGAAATGGTTAATTATTCTTGGGAGGTGATGCAAAGACAAACAGAGAATAGACTGTCCAGGATGTTGCTACACCAACAAGGGCGGCTGCAGTTACAAACAAGGGCTTGTCTTTTGGTAATTTTTGCCAGACCAGATGGCCGTCATCTTGTAGAAACAAAGCTTGTCTCTCCATAAACTTCTTGTATGCTCAAGTGTTGGGAATGGCATAGTTCCCAGGACCTACTTTCTTCAGTGGTTCAGCAAGAGATGAAAAGCGTCTGGCAACAATTCTACCCAACATTTTCTTGCCTTGTTGTCCTTGATGTCCAATTTCAATTGATAAAGTAGTAAATAAATAGACAATGTGCATTTTACAAATGTTGGGGATTGCAAATTCACGTGATCACGTATCTTTCTACTAAATCAGATGATTATAGTTGTGAAGTTATGTAAGTGGTTACATTATGTAACATGAAGGATATTTCAGTGCGGGCTGTGGTAGTGTTTTAATATAAGTATAGGCATTGTGATGATTGTTTGATTTAGAATGCAGTTTGTTGATGTAGTTCTCAGCCGAAAATGATGTTTTACTTCACTTAACAGACCCTACTTTACCACCTTACTTCACTTAACAGACCCTACTTCACCACCTTACTTCACTTAACAGACCCTACTTCACCACCTTACTTCACTTAACAGACCATACTTCACCACCTTTACTTCACTTAACAGACCCTACTTCACCACCTTACTTCACTTAACAGACCCTACTTCACCACCTTACTTCACTTAACAGACCCTACTTCACCACCTTTACTTCACTTAACAGACCCTACTTCACCACCTTACTTCACTTAACAGACCCTACTTCACCACCTTACTTCACCTAACAGACCCTACTTCACCACCTTACTTCACTTAACAGACTCTACTTCACCACCTTACTTCACCTAACAGACCCTACTTCACCACCTTACTTCACTTAACAGACCCTACTTCACCACCTTACTTCACTTAACAGACTCTACTTCACCACCTTTACTTCACTTAACAGACCCTACTTCACCACCTTACTTCACTTAACAGACCCTACTTCACCACCTTACTTCACTTAACAGACCCTACTTCACCACCTTACTTCACCTAACAGACCCTACTTCACCACCTTACTTCACTTAACAGACCCTACTTCACCACCTTACTTCACTTAACAGACCCCACTTCACCACCTTACTTTACCTAACATACCCTACTTCACCACCTTACTTCTACACAAACAAACTGACCTGTACATCACACACAGTGCCTCAGCGGCAGGGCAAGGGTCACGTGAGATAAGCTGCACCAATCGCCGTCAACGTCAGGGTTTTTTATAGACTACACTAAACTATGGAAATATGAAAGAGTAAATTGACTGGTTGGTATTTTTATTTCGCCGTGTTGAACTTTTTACTTGCGACGTTGACAAGACACTGTACAGCTTGAAACTATCGCATAGAAAGAAAACAGTAGAGTCACCGTGTTAAATACAAATCACAGTAATAGTAAAGATGAAGAGACAAACAACTGTGTTTCACTTTTTTGTCAGCTTTTAATAATAGGAAAAATATTGTAAAATTAAAAAATGTAAAGTAATAAAAAAAAATTCTTAAAAAAACGTTTTAATAACAAGCTTTTATGTAATAATGCATTAAAAGTAGAAAATAAATTATACACTACTATTTAAATAAATATAAAGAAAAGCGTGGGTCTATTCCTAAATGTTAATTTTATAATTTATAGTTTATTGTCTACTTTATAGTACATGATTACATAAAAACCTGTTATCAACATGTTTTTATTTATAAAAAAAAATCCGGTTACTTTTTAGCGCTGCGTGTAATGATGTTATCTTTTGAGAAGAAGGCCATGTGCTTATATCTGTATAATAGCTTTCTCGAAATTTCCGCAGCGTAATTTGCTTTGTCCCTCGTTATTGTTTTGTTGTAGATCGTTTGTTCAGCTCAGGTTTGTTGTGTTGTGTTGGGCTATTGGTTGTGATTGTTAATTTTTTTTTGCCCCTTCTTCATCTGTTTTGGAGCTGTCGTTATGTTTTATTGTGATTACTTAGGTTTTCTGTGACCATTGTTGTTTTAAACCTGGGTTGCTGGCGCTAGTTCTAGTTATCTCCAGCGTTTCTTAATTTTTGATTGCGGTATTTGACTTTGGTTATTTATTTTAGATAATGTGAGCATTTCTTTAATATAATCAGATGATTAAAAATGTTTAATTTTGCCTACATGGTGAAATTATGTTTTATTACATGTGTAAGTGTATCGCGTTATCTGGTTGGGTTGTAGGAGCAGATATGTGATGAAGGTTTGAATTTTTTGTGCAAGGATCCTTTTGTAAGGTCTGTGGCAATGTGTTAATGTAGGGGTTGTTTCATAATATAGTGAGGTCTGTGACAGTGTGTTAGTGTAGGGGTTGTTTCATAATATAGTGAGGTCTGTGACAGTGTGTTAATGTAGGGGTTGTTTCATAATATAGTCAGGTCTGTGGCAGTGTGTTAATATAGGGGTTGTTTCATAATATAGTGAGGTCTGTGAAAGTGTGTTGAAGTTTGAAGTTATACCCGGTGAATGACCCACAGACTGAGCCGCTGTAAAGAAAAGATGACATACGAGTTAACTTTCTGTTGTTTTTCATTTCTTTTTAAATTAGCCGAGCAAGGTATTTCGTTCACATTTTTGTTTCATGTGTTAACTACATGTTTTTTATTTTGTTTTGAATCAATATCGGTTATAGATTTACAATTTTTCACATTATGTTATTTTCCTTTATTGACCTATGTATTAGCCGAACATATTATTTCTAAAAATTCGTATAGTAACTATGTTGAGTAGGATATACGAATTTTTATGTACTTCTCCAATTCTCTTTGATCCTATAAATTATTACACAGTTAGAGATATTGGAATTGAAAAGCCAGTGGTTTCTTTCATAATATTAACTCCTATTGCTTGACCATTCGAATTAAAAAGTTGGCCTCCAGACATGTCAATTTCTTTTTTACAGCGTCATTTAGCCTTGTCATTATTGTTTTTATATTTCATTTTACATCATTGTTAATCAATGTTAATGCCACACAGTGAGGAAACATAGCTGATCAATGTAGACGCCACTTTTGAACCAGCCCATAGTTGTGTGTCGATGTATTAGTACATATTTTTTCATCAACGATTGATTTGTGTAAAGAGTTTTGTGTGTTACTTCTATGAAAAACAAGGGAGGTTATGTCCGGACAATGTATCCAATAAAAATATATATGTATCCATAATTAACTGTTAGAATCATTGTGTTTTATTTATCATACTTGCAATATAAATAATATTTTCTTAATTAACATATAACTTAATTTTGAACCCTTGCATAATTTAAATTAATCAGATAGGATAACTAAATATTATAAACAATGAAAATATAAAATAAATAATGTTATAAAAAATAATGTTTATATTTCGTGAACGCTGACATCATGTGGAGGTATGTCGCAATGATATAAAAAATTATCTTTTTATAATTTTGAATTGAATATCTTTATTTGCATTTTTTTTTTAATTTACGTATAAAACTATTTGTGTAAATAATCATGTGCAGCTCTTGAACAGAAGTAATTAATAGAAAGAGCAATGATAATATAGTTTTATTTTAAGTAGTGAATAAATTAAAAAATAAACTGTTAAATAACAAAATCTTTCAATTTACACCAAAACCGCGACTGAACTAGAAAACTGACCATAGCACGAGCCTGGTGATTTCAGCACAGCAAGCTAAGAAGAAATCAAGACTTAACGGCAGGAAAGGACAAGTGAAGGACGCGACACAGTGGACGTGACAGTTTTAGACATTAGCCTAGCTAAACCCGTGAGGAGGAGAGCGACAACGACCGACATGTACTAAAGACTTACAGAGGACATGACCTTAGGAACATTGTAGCGACTGATAGAAGACTGGTCAAAGGGAAGCAACAAATTAAATACACACACTATACACTAGGAGAGGTTATATACCTTGGCCCCCTACGTAGATAAAGTAACGCATTAGACACAACACCTCCAAACAATACAACCACCCTCCCCCCCATCCCCTTTTCAGCCATACCTTTACATCACCCTATTTTAATAATTTTGGTGTCATTTGTACTATTTCTGGTCAAGAAACACACTAGGTAACAAGCTCACCACTGATGGTATTCTAAATTAAGCTTTTGATTTAGTTATCATGCAATATGTATACATGCCATACTATGAAAGGTGTGTACAATATGTAATATATGTTTCTGCTATTGTACTTGTTGTAAAGTGCCAATAAAGACTTAATACAAAAAAAGTATCTAACTGAATGAACTTACACCTTTACAAGGAAGACACAGACAATAAAGTACACAAACATCTTAATTACAGGTTAGACAACGAAGACTGTACCGATATTATAGCTCCAATTACAAAAGAGGAAACTAAATAAAGCTCCAGGACCAGACGGACTAACCAGTGAATTTTAGAAAACTTTAAAACAATCACTTAATACTCTGCTTTCACGCTACATTTCAAGACATACCTGAAAAAGAGGATTGTGCTACAGATTTTAAAAGATCATATATAACACTCATTCCTAAACATGATACGGACACGACAAACATTGTAAATTACAGACTTATTTATTTACTCAAAAGTGATTATAAAATATTGACACAAAATTTAGTTAAGAAACTTGAACCTTTCATACCTAAATTAACACACCCCGATAAGTAGTGTAGCTTACCAGGTAGAAACATACAAAACCACACACACTTAATCTGATACATCATACATTATAACACGCAGAAAGTAACACAACTAGCAATTCTTAGCCTCGACCAACAGAAAGCTTTCGATAGAGTAGATTATACATGGTTAATGAAAATAATAGATAATAGATAATAAAAGAAGGGAAGTTAGCAAAATAAGGTAATACGTATCGAGAATAATAAAATGTGATACGATTTAATTAACTCTCCTATAAACACGGGTCATTGTGCACATCCACATGTTGAATTTATTTACCAAAAAAAGATACATATATTAAAAAATGCACATAAAATGTAGGGTTTGCATTAAATCAGCAGTTCTCGTGTTCAATATTCCCAGCACAACGGGTACATAAATGTATCAGGAATGTATATGTATACCGTACGCCTAAGCAAAAAAAAAATCGGGAGATTTCGTTTTGTTTAGAAATCGGATCTTTAACGAGCAAACGTCGCCCGTGGATATTATAATTCTCTTAGAGTTTTTGTCAAGTGTTTATATTATACTGAATCATATAATAACATAATAACATTTCTGTACATGATACTTGTCCTAATAAAACGTGATAAGTCTTAAATTGAAAATAAAATAATCATACTAGTGAATGTTTGATTTACTTAATCAACAATAAATATTTAATGCACTGAAATGTTAATATCGTTAAACGCATCAAATATGGAGAACATATTTATACACGTTACCTCCCATAAATAAAAATTATGAATTCAAGAGAAAGAAAACATATGTATTTTAACAAAGTGAATACAAATATTCATTGCCGTTGTTATAGGAATAAAAAAAAACGCTATATATGCGTAAAAAACGCTAGATATGCGTAAACATTTTTGCGGAGAATATCTAAATTAAAAAAAAACAACTATTATATGTACTATGTTGAGTAGAAAAAACGAATTCATATGCACTTTTACCATTTTCTTTCATCCTTAAAATGTATTAACCGCATTTCCACTTCCATTTAGTTCAAGACATACAAAATTCCAAGGAAAATAACTGAGTAAATTCTGGAATCAATAGGGATGCCAGAGTTGTCTCCTTTTATTTAATTTGCTACCCAACACGAAGTTAAATATTATGTTTAATTATTGATTCCCTATCTTTTTAGTCTTTCATTTTATGCTTAACTTGCATTTTTAAAATTATGTATGTTGTATATAAAGTATAATAACATTCCACCGACATGTTTCCTTGTTTTACGTGACATAATGACGTTATATGAAATTAATAAAATACATAAATAAAATAAAAAAAATGACAAACAACAAATAAAAAAAAACAACTAATATATTGCACTTATTTTTAGAATCACAGTGATTGTGTATTCCGTCCCTATTCGATATATCAACTGTAATTATAATAACAAGCGTATACAGTAATCATTTTGTTACATAAATACGTGAAGTCAATATATTATCTTTAGTTTATTTTCTGATCTTAATACGGTTACATGAATCATTTTTTAAAGAAAAAAATATGTACAAGTTCTAATAAATAATTTCATATATTTGTTGGTTCACCGTTAGCTATAACACAGGGTAAAATAAATGAATATATGTATATACAACGAAAAGTAAATCATTACTTAAAGTAAAACTTATATTAAAACATGACCTTATGTTTACAGAAAAAAAAACATATCCTCAAAAGATCTTAAGGCCTGGCTCCTACAGGGCATGTTGTTACTATGGTGACGTTAAGTAATTTTAACTGTGACGGCTTTTATATTTTTATCTTAATAACTTCTTGTACTATTTATATCTAGTTAAAAATAGTTTAGAATGGCAAGTCTATACATAAATGCAATGCGTTACTTGCACTATGCAGTATGCCATTAAAAGTGGAATATACTTTAAACGTCAACGCTGTATTTAGGTGCGCTAGGCAATGTGTACAGTCAGCGAAAACAATTATATAGACAATTATATAGACACATGCGTTCTATGAGACCATTCAGTTAAGCTATAATTACAGTCCAAATTAAAATAGTTCGAATGTGCACGAGATTTTGCAGTAATCTACCAATGGGATTGAACACAGTAACTCTTGTTTCAACTGTGTCAAACACGGATGTGACGTCACACGCAGAAGAACGTTCCGGCAACCACAACCAGACATTCATTGACCTGAAATTCCCTAAAGGAAATACAAGGAAACAGATGACAAAATTTGTGACATAAAGTCAATGATAACAAAAAATCAGCTCACGATACTATTTTATGTTCCAATTCACAATGTATTGTTTTGTCAATTAGCTAAGCTATTTAAATTATCAAAAAGTGGCATTACAAGCAAAGTTTCAAATATGTGTTGATCAGGTTAGCAATTTAGCAAATTATCAAACAATATAACATTTAGTTGATCAACATTTTAGGTCAAATCATGTTTATTGCATTTCTAAAATGACATGACTACTCATATATTTAATGTTTAATTTATACAAATAAAGGAACGTGTTGATTATTACCGCTTGGATTAATTTTCTTTTTTTTTACTTAAGATACACATTTAGAAAACATGTCAAATTGTCATGGACACCAAAAACAAATTATCTGCTACATGGATGTTTGAATAGATTTGGTAAATGTGACTCTCATATTGGACAATTTGAACTTCAACACAGCAATTATAAAATTCAATGTTTTTGTTTAACATTCACTGTTACAGTTAAGATATATCCACCATCCTTTCAATGTAAAAACCCGCACAAAACCATTTACATACAGTGTATATAAACTTTCTTCATCGTAAGCAAGTAGTAATTTGATTCGCTTGCCAGAAGAAATAAAAAAAATATATAGAAATAAAATAGGTAAATCTTCTATTTTTTTCAAGAATAAAAGCTCGCTTTAGTAAACTGGTTTAAAATTCCCAAATATCATGTGTTATATGTATATGTACGTACCAAAGAGAATATGATAGCTGATAACTGTAAATCTACACCAGCCTTTGTATGTCGAATGGTGAACGGAGTAATGTAACAGCGGACGTCTCTGGGGCGTTGAGGCTCGCTAACAAAGATTACACGTCTGAGACATAAAGCTTATAATACAAAATGCATTTTGTATTAATCGAAATAACTCAAACAAGTGTTAAACGAATATCATTAAAAAAATTAAGGACTAAATGGAAATATATCAGACGAAATATAAAATATGTATCATTCGCACAACTTATGACAATAGTTATTAAAACAATAAATTAAATTTGCGAGCCCTCACGTCCATGACGTGGGTGAAGTAGAGTTCACCAGTTTCATTGCATACGCAATTTTAGGGGATAGTATGGTAAGCACTAAACCCAGCCGCCTTTAATTTCATTTACGTGAGTCGGGTACCCATTCGAGCTGGGTGAACTCAGCGACGACGAGTCCAAAGGTTTCGAACTAGAGCGATATATCATTCGACAACACGGCCTCAATAGTCATCATGTGGCAATATGTTTTACACACACCCCTCCGTCTCATTCATACGCGGAGTTTCTTCCAGGCATCTCGAAAAAAAGTCTTCCGCCCCCCCCCCCCCCCCTCCCCCGAAAATATCAATTAATTTCTCCTTAGTATTTCCAAATGGCTGTTGTATATGTGTGATTAGTGATTAGACTAGGCCCAATTTGTATTAGAATGATTACTATTTGAATTAGACAATGTCACATTAGATTGCAATGAATGACTACTCTATAACTACAAGATAGATCTACTACTACCAACATTTTTATAGAATATAGTGACATCACTCTTCATTAAATTGTCTTTTACAGACAATACGTCTATGATGGCTCCACTCCAACTTGCCATCATAAGCTTTCTCCCGTTTGATAGCTGCGATCTATTTGCATCATTTGGAACATATATCTTTATTTTTGGGGAATAGGTGTCCACCTTTTCCAATACGCTTTGGTACTCAGCAATGAACTGGCATTTTTCATGCTTATTCACTTTATTAAATAAAAGAAACTGCGAGTACAATCACTCGAAATACTATTAATAGTAACAAAGGTTTGTTGTACTTTGATAATAACCTAAAAGTTCGTGTCACCACCTAGCAGCAAGGGTCACCACTCTGTCTATTTGATTACTGTATGTGAAATACGCTTGTAACACGGTTGCTTATTAATAAATGACTGTGTGCATAGCTGTATATTATTTTTATCTATGTTTTAAAATGGTGTCCTAGGTTGTAAGTATAATAATAATGTATGTTGTCTATAAGTGCGTGTAGATTTGTATGTTTCTACCTGGTATGCTGTACTGCTGATCGGTGTGTATTAATTTAGGTATGAAATGTTCGAGTTTCTTTACTTAAATATTTGTCGATATTTTATAATCAAGTTGAGTAAATATACATGTCTGTAATTTACGATTTTTGTCCAGTCCGTATCATGTTTACAAATGAGTGTTATATATCCTGTTTTAAAATATGTAGCACAATTCTCCTTTTCAAGTAAGTCTTGAATTTTAGCGTGCAAAAAAGGGTTAAGTCATTTTGAATTTTTTTTTAATTCACTAGTTAGTCCGTCTGGTCCTGAAGCTTATATAGTTTTAGTCCGTCTATCGTCTTGGATATTTCCCTTTTTTTAATTGGAGCGTTATTATAGGTACATTCTTCAATGTCTAGCCTTGTTATGTAATTAAGATAATGTTTTGGCATTTCATAGTCTGTGTCGTTCTTGTAAAGGTGTAAATTGTCGAATTATAGCCTCCCTTGTTTTTCTGAGTAACAAAACTCTTTACACAAATCAATCGTTGATTAAAAAATTTGTACTAATACATCGACACACAACTATGGGCTGGTTCAAAAGTGGCGTCTACATTGATCAGATATGTTTCTTCACTGTGTGACATCAACATTGATTTGTCCCTGCAATGTGTGATAACACACGCTTTCATTAAGGCACACACAACCGCAGAATAACCAAATACAGAGAAAAAAAGAAGACATTCAATACTATATTAAATTAAGCTACAAAGACAAAACAATTGATATTCTAATACCAAATTCCAGACACAAAAAAATCCTGCAAGGTCTGCTCATCAACACAACACTAGACAAACCAGTGCAACCAACCACATCAGAAACTACCGCAGCAGACAACCCCAAACCAGCACCACTATCAACCGCTAAATCAACAACGCCTATTACAACAGGGATCGCAATACAGCCAATAGAGTGGTTTAGCGGTAGAGAGCTAGACTGCTATCCCGAGAGTCTCGAATTTGAATCTTTGTTCAAAATCAGTTCACCCAGCTCTAATGAGTACCTGACTTACGTTAGGGAAACAAAGGCAGCTGGGCACAGTGTTGGCCACACGGACCCTTCATATGCCGAGATCTCTGAAGCAGATGAACTCTACTTCGTCTGCCCCATGTCACATCGTTAACATAATTTCAATCATCGTTTGAAACCGAAGCATTTTACAACTGTACGTAATGAATTTATCTATAAAAAAACAACAAAACAAACAAACAATAACACAGTTTTAACAAATGTTAATTTTTCTTTCGCCTCATACATGTAATTTACAGCAGCAGTTTGCCTTGCATGTTCGCTTTAGTAGTACAGTTTTTACAGTTTTTTTTTTTTTTGTCATCAGCGTGGTGGGCTGAGGGGGCTTGGGCTTTTAATTAAAGTAGCAATACACATGGGATTAAAGAACAAAAAAATAGTTGTCAGTATAGATGCTCAAAGACATAATCATCAATTGTATTTATAAAGACATGACATTACTTTAAACAGGAGAATTAATAGTATCAATAAAGACATGTAATTACTTTCAAAAGGGGAATAAATAATATCAATAAAGACATGACATTACTTTAAACAGGAGAATTAATAGTATCAATAAAGACATGAAATTACTTTAAACATGAGAATTAATAATGTCAATAAAGACAAGAAATTACTTTAAACAGGAGAATTAATAGTATCAATAAAGACATGAAATTACTTTAAACAGGAGAATTAATAATATAAATAAAGACATATGAAGTTACTTTCAATAGGGGAATTGATAATATCAATACAGATTGAATCATCTCGCAATGTCACACAACGTCATAATTTTATACTATAATAAAAAAAACGTTATCAAATGCGTGCTATTTTAAGTAGAGACATTTAGTTGACTAATAACTTGGTTGGTTGCCACAAAATATATGAATATGTTAGTTTTTTTTACCCTTTGTTAAACGTATGCAAAACATGCACCAGAACAAAACGTACAATGTTGCAATGTTCAACTAAACTCATCATATGTGTGCGGTAACTCGTGTGTCAGTATTGTCAGGGACGAGCACGTTGATATGATTTTTTTTTTTTTTTTTTGGTTTAAGTCAGGGGTCGGCAACCTTTTGATACGCAAGAGCCAAAAGTTACAATTTACTAACTTTTCCAGTTTTTAAAGAGCCACAACATATTTTTAGTTCAATATTCGGTATTTGATTAGGATTAGGTAAATAACGTTGATTTTTTATTTAAAATAAATAGCTTTAAATATGTTTCGCCATAAACATGTTTCGCCAGAATAGTTAAATTAGTAATCAAATAATATTATTCTAGGACTATCTCAATTTTTATTTAATTTTTTCTTTACGGATAACACCGGTTCAGAAGGTGTCTCCCATTAGCCAGGCAGACCTAAACACGGCAAACGCCGACTAACTGGCTTGGAAATCGGTTTGAATAACTTGCATCGTTCACTTCTATCCTTTGGTTCTCACCAAGCGTATCTTACATCCCACTGAACGCAGGGTAAGGTCGTACCCCACCGTCTAGTAAAAATGAAATTATATAACTATTAATATTTGTGCAAGGAGCTGGAGAGCCGCATCTGGACGTCCAAAGAGCCGCATGCGGCTCGCGAGCCGCAGGTTGCCGACCCCTGGTTTAAGTTGAAAAAAAATAAATATTTAAAATCCCAAAACGAGAATAAACGCTATCGTTGACTAAAAGCAACTCTTGCATCTCTTAAAAAAATTAACACTATAATTTCAAAGGTTTTTGTTCTTCATTTTCGTTCATAATTAAAAAAAGGAAAAACAAAACTAGTGTTATTATTTAATAAATTGCTTTGAATAGCAAAGTTTAAAAAGAAATGCAACTTTTTATTAATTTAAATCACATGATTTCAATTAAACCTATTAAATTATTACTATTTTGTTAAGATAATTGACAATTATGCCCCTTGTATGTTTACTTGTATTGAAATCACTTATTTCAACTATGGATTTATTTGAAGATTCAGGCTCTTTATAATTATCGACAGCAAAACTTTTTTGTTTCGTCTTAAAATTCGACTGCAGAATTATATTTAAAAGTCATTAAATGCACTGTTCCTTAAATTAACGATACATAATCCAAACAAATAAAAAACATTTAATCTTGTGGTTTATACATGAAACAATAGTATGTGTAAAATACCTTGCTCAGCTAACTTCCTAATAAACTAAACTGAACGTTAACTTGAATGTCATTTTTTTTTACACCGGCTCAGTCTGTGGGTCATTATGTGGGTCAGTCTGTGGGTCAGTCTGTGGGTCAGTCTGTGGGTCAGTTTGTGGGTCAGTCTGTGGGCCAGACTGTAGGTCAGTCTGTCGGTCAGTTTGTGGGTCAGTCTGTGGGTCAGTCTGTGGGTCAGTCTGTGGGTCAGTGTGTTGGTCTGTGGGTCAGTCTGTGGGTCTGGCTGTAGGTCAGTCTGTCGGTCAGTTTGTGGGTCAGTCTGTGAGTCAGTCTGTGGGTCAGTCTGTGGGTCAGTGTGTTGGTCTGTGGGTCAGTCACCGGGTACAGTCTCGCACTTCAACACAACCAACTACAGCAGCTTGATGTCCCTTACTTCACTAAACAGACCCTACTTCACCACCTTACTTCACTTAACAGACCCTACTTCACCACCTTACTTAACTTAACAGACCCTACTTCACCACCTTACTTCTACACAAACAAACTGACCTATTCATCACACACACTGCCTCAACATCACTTTTGGCTGAGAACTATATCAACAAACTGCATTCTACATCAAACAATCATCACAATGTCTATACTTATATTAAAACGCTACCACAGACCACACTGAAATATCCCTCTAGTTACATAAAGTAACCACTTACATAAATTCACAACTATAATCATCTGATTTTAGTAGAAAGATACATTACTATAACATTTGAATGTGTTATTTATTTTCCACACACAATGGTATTACGATAATTTTTAACACCTAAATAAAACGTTTTTAAAAGCAAGCTTTTATATAAGTAGGTACTAAAAGAACCAATATTTGCGAGGTTCGAATATACAAATGTGAATATGCGAAAACCAAAATTTAGGCATAATCTTTATGTGAGGGGGGGGTGGTTTAGATTGTTTTCCACTGCTCTACCAATTGTGAGGGTTGGTTGAACAGCAACCACCACCAAATGTGAGAGTGGGGGTGATAAAGATAATACCAGCCTGGTTATAGTTTGGAATTAACACACACAAGTCCGATCCAAAAGATAAATGTCCTTTATTGAACAATCAAATTAATTCCCTACCTAACTAGCCTATTCTATACTCTCTACTACTACTACTACCGTTTCCTAGATCTACCTATCTGATCGTTTCTACCTCACGATCTCCTCTAATTCTCTACCTAACTCTGACCGCTCTCTTCTAATTATCAACTGTTACCTAGCCCTACACATGGAGAAAATAAATACGTTTTATGAAACTGGATGATTAAAATGGGAACACGGATGTGGGCTTTGCACTAATTGTACGCCATCTATGTTTGGGTTAAAATCGGGTTTTCGGAAAAAAGTAAAATAATTTGAAAAGGAATGTGATACAGTTTAGTGAACTTGCTTAAGTAAAAGCATTCACTGAGACATAGAACTTTAATATAGTGAGTCACACATCTACAACTGATATTTGGACATTTTAAAGACAAAATAGATTATAATTTACCTAGAAATTTGCATGAAATATAATGTTCAGCAATTCTTTTTTAAATTTAAAGTAAACCACGGTTAAAATTACATTATTATATTTCTATCTGTGTATATTAAAGTAGGCCTAGACATTGTTTAAAAAAGAGGCCTGTAGTAAATAGTAGGTACAGATGTGACGCTTGTGTGATGTCTATCTATTACAATTGCTGGACATTATATATCATGTATTTTTCGAGCTAACCCGGCCCTCCCAAATTCGGGATTTGTCGCATACGGGCAAGTGTCCATTCGGGAAATCGGCCTTCGGGCAAACGGCATTCGGGCAAGTGTCTTTCGGGAAAACGTCCGACTCCCAAAAATAATGTATGATGTATCTAAGTGCGTGTGGTTTTGTATGTTTCTACCTGGTATGATGCATTGCTGATCGGGGTGTATTAATTTAGGTATGAAAGGTTCGAGTTTCTTAACTTAAATATTTGTCGATATTTTATAATCACTGTTGAGTAAATAAATAGGTCTGTAATTTACGATTTTTGTCCAGTCCGTTTATTTTAAGGAATGAGTGTTATATACGATGTTTTAAAATATGTAACATAATCCTCTTTTTTCAAGTATATCCTGATATTTAGCGTGCAAAAAGAGTGTTAAGTCATTTTGAAAGTTTTATTTAATTCACTAGTTAGTCCGTCTGGCCATGGAGCTTCATTTTGTTTTAGTCTGTCTATCGTCTTGGATATTTCACCTTTCGTAATTGGAGCTTTATTATAGGTACAGTCATCGTTGTCTAGCCTAGTTATGTAATTAATATAATGCAGGGGTCGGCAACCTGCGGCTCGCGAGCCGCATGCGGCTCTTTTGATATCAAGATGCGGCTCTCCAGCTCCTTGAATAAATACTAATAATCTTAATAAAAAAAAATAATATTTTAAATAAAAAAAAATGTTAGTGGCTCTTTAAAACCAGGGAAATTTTGAAAATTGTAACTTTTGGCTCTTCCGCTTCAAAAGGTTGCCGACCCCTGATATAATGTTTTTGTATTTCATAGTCTGTGTCTTCCTTTTTAAAGTTGTATTTTTGGATAGAAAATGGTTGAAACAATTGTGAACAGTCTCCACCTGACCATAGTAATTGAATAATCTAAACAATTATTAATGAATTTTTAACTATTTTATATTTTTAACCCATGCATCTTTTAATTATTTTAGAAAAAAAAATTATTATACACATGGTTTGGTGATAAATTATGTTTAATTAATAAAAGTATATTTTTTCTATAATTATGATAAACAAAACACAATGAGTATAATGTTAAATTATGAATACATTTATATTTTGATTGGGTAAATTGTCGAAGTATATTCTCCCTTGTTTTTCTCAGAAGTAACAAACACAACTCTTTACACAAATCAATCGTTGATGAAAAAATGTGTACTTATACATCGACACACAACTATGGGCTGGTTCAAAAGTGGCGTCTACATTGATCAGATATGTTTTTTCACTGTGTGACATCAACATTGTTTTCTCTCATTAAGGCACTTAAACATTCAGTATAAAAAAAACACAATACAAACCATCCCACTAAAACACAACCGTAGAATAACCATATACACAAACAATAGAAGACATTCCATACTATATTAAATTAAGCTACAAAGACAGAACAATTGATATTCTAATAGAAAATTAAAGACAAACAAAACAAGCCTGCAAGGACTGCTCATCAACACAACACTGGACAAACCAGTGCAACCCACCACATCAAAAACCACCGCAGCAGACAACCCCAAACCGCAAAATTAACAACGCCTATTACAACAGGGATCGCAATACAGCCAATACAGTTGTTTAGCGGTAGAAATCAGTTCACCCAGCTCTAATGTGTACCTAGCTTACGTTAGGGAAACAAAGGCAGCTGGGTACAGTGTTGGCCACACGGACCCTTCATATGCCGAGATCTCTGAAGCAGATGAACTCTACTTCGTCTGCCCCATGTCACACGAACAGTAAATGGCGATGTTATCAACATCAACATCGTTTACATAATTTCAATCATCGTGTAAAACCGACGGATTTAACAACTGTACTAATTAATGTATCTATACATTAATCTATTACAAAAAGTCTAAGTACAATGAAAAAAAACAACAACAACATGAAAATGCAAATATGTAATTAAATATTAAATGATGATTAAATGTATGTTTTGTCATCGGCGTGGTGGGCTTATCTTCTTCTTCTTCTTCTTCGTTCTTAATTTGTAGTGTTCAAAGGGTTCGAGCCTTAACTGCTAGAGGTTTGAACTCGAGACTTTTTTTGCCGATTTTATCAACCATAAGCTTTTGCCGACTTGACTACGCCTCCATCACAGATTACGTGTGAACTAGTTATGCGCCATTGAGGCCATTGACTCCGATTTCAGCTTGCTTTTCTTTTTGGATTTGCTTCCATAGCCTTTTTCCAATAAAGAACAAACTACAAAGCAGCAGTTATTTGATTTTGGAATTGTTTCTTTTAGAAGAGTGGCTGTCCCCAGCTAGCGAGCCTCATCTGCCCGAAGGTTCGAACTCGAGATTTTTAGGTTTAGCAACCATGAGCTTTAACGACTCGACCACGACGACCCCTTAGCGGGCTGAGCGGGTTTGGGCTTTTAGTTAAAAGCAGCAATAAACATGGGATTAAAGAAAACAAAATATGAACATTTTAAGCAACCGGAATGTTGAGTACAACGAGACACATCAAATCAAACATACTTCACTTCCAAACATCTACATCTGTAGCAGTCCTCACAAATGTTTTCTTTTTTTTTTAAACATTTAAAATAGTAAAAAATAATTTTATTTGGCAGTTTTACACATGTTCAAAGACGTAATCATCACTTGCATGTATATAGTAATTAAATGGAGAAAGCAAAATGTTTTAAGAACAACACTAGTTGGGGAGAGTTCCCAGTCTATGTCTTAGCTTTGTTTGAAATATTGTTACAAAATGTAAATTGGTTAAGGCAAAATACCTCCATAATTAAGCACGAATTACTGGACAATAAAACCGATTTTTGTAGTATGAATGATACATGTCTAAATATTGTAAGGCTTGGCTATTTATACATATTATACATTTTAGGCAATGCCTGTTTCCGTTTCACATTATTTTTCAGTTTTTATCAATTACTTTTTTTGTAGAAAAGTCTGATAGAATTGTCAATGTACTACATTGGCATATATTTAAATCTGCAAACTTATATTAATCTTACACAAATAAACTGACCCTTACATCAACTTTCAACTTCCACATTTGCCAAAAAGCCATAGCATTCCAACTGACTGACAACCATATCAACAAACTGCAATCTAAAATCAAACACTCATCACAATATCCATACTACCCTTATATTGGCACACAGACACAGTCATCACTATATTATCCCTCTATTATAAACATGCAATATATTAACAAACTGACAAAATCCTCACAAAATATGTGCATACACGAAAGATTCGAACCTACATCACACATATGTCTCCTTCATTTCAGCCAGGTGATGCCGTACACATTATGATGTAATAATTACATAGTGTCACCATATAGTTAATTTACATTTATAATCATCTGACTATGGTAAGAATGATCAATGCTCACATTATCTAAAATAATGATTGCATTTCTTATTTCCCACATAAAATATGTTTTATGATACTGTTTGAAAACATCAATAAAAAACGTTTTAAAACTACGCACTAAACAATTTAATCATTCCGAAATTCGAGTATAGGCCTACGAATGCATATACTGAAAATACTAATACCTCTTAATCCCATAGATACCCAAAGGATAACGTGTGGCCAAAACACGTATCTTAACAAACAAGAGTACATTAAAAATTTATAAAATGTTTAATGAAAAAGTCATAACGTTTAAAAATTATAATATATTATTTTTAAAAGTAGTACCTACTATACATATTCTATTTTTAGAAATAGCATGTTCGATATAGATCTATACCTATTTAGACCTATTTTAATAAAGGAAATGTGACAAAGCTGTACATTTTTTTATTTTTTATTTATCTATTTATTTATTTTTTAAAAATACTTTTTTTCCCAATAGAAATAATTACATCAGCATATCCAGCATACACATATAGTTCAAACATTTACAAAAATTATCATTACATGAACAAAATGGTGAACATTACTAAAAAGGATTTGTCGAACAACAATTCAAATGAAGGTAATATCTAAAAAATTTTTCTCTTTTATTAATACTAAAGCGAACATGCAAGGCAAACTGACGCTGGAAAATACATGTCTGAGGCGAAAAAAAAAGAGACAAAGCTGTAAATATATTACTAAATGTACACACTCTCGGACGAGCACTGATTCAATCAAAATTATCAAAATTTAAAATTATTGCTTTGCAAGTAGCTTAATGTCTTACAGTTTCACAATATAGAAGATTAATAACACTATTTTAACAGAAACTTTTAGCTAGTTATTTAAAAAAATGTAATCATACGTTAATATAGATTTTAATATATTACTATATGGATAATGAAAATCATTGTATAACATATACATATGTATGTTTTAGAATATATTTTAAAATCATTATTTGAATTATTTCCCTTTGAATGCTTTTTTTGTCAAAAAGGGATGTAAAAAATAATAAAACAATAATGATTGTCAAATGTTCTAATTATTTGATAGCATATACATATATCGAACAGATATTTTTAAATACATAATACACTTATTTACGAACATATTTGAAACTAATACCGCATTTTGTTTAGAATAAAATGCATATACTGTACTTTTTATAGTGATTTTTTTGATTGATGATGTGTAATTGTCTAAAATTAAAATTAAGCATTAATAACTCTTGTAATTCTTACATTTATTATCAAGCTACCATAAAAAGTGCGTTTTATTTTCTTATCAGTGAATAAATGTGTATTATTATAAACAATTATAAACTTGTGTTTTATTTAACACGCTCTCATACACACACATACACACACACATTTTGTTCGCATTTTCTGCCGAAAATGTTAAAATGTAAAGACAAACAATTATTGAATATAATTTAACCATTGAAGTGTTTCTTCTAGGTTTAAGGCTTGTAGTCACGAGCCAAACACAATAGAAGTCACGTGCCTTCACAGTCGTTGTCTCACAACAATGACAAATACTGAGCTCTTGACGTAATTTTACAAAACTTTTGGATGTAAGGAGGCATAGCTTAAATATAAATACCTGCATTCAAAGTCAACATGGGGTACGTCAAATGTAAACACGAAAATTAATCTACGAAAGCGTTTAAAAATTGTTTTAACCAAAGACACTGGCTAATAATGTAAACTGGAGGTTTATAAGAGTCAACATGGCCCACGTTCACAAGACGAATAACGGGAACACAGCGATGTGCCCCCTCCACCCCCCCCCCCACCCCCCCCCCCCCCCCCCCCCGCCCACCATTAAACTACTTTGGTCCAATTAAAATCAGCCGTTCAGGGTGTGTGATACAACGGGACCACTCAAATCACAAGACAGAAGAAAGTATGAATACTTGTAAATGTACAACTAAACTAGAAGATGTAAAGATATCGTATGGGGGGGGGGGGGGAAGGGATCGGGGCTTGTTATGGTAAATACATGAAGGATACTTTACATCAATTTATTAACTGCAATTTACACTTCACCTTTATCCCTACCATCTATTACAGACATAGTTTATTTAAAAAAAAATTATGAACTCCAATAAATAAATTACAAAATGATTTTAATTTACAAATAGAGAGAAAACAATGGATCAAAAGAAGAATACAATTAATAATTTAGTGTAAAAGCACTATTTAACAAGATGAGAATCAAATACGTCGTCTTGCTTTCTGTGGTTTTGGTTCGATTATTACCTTTATGGAGGGTGTAAGCTGATAATGTGTTTCTACATTTAGAAAGGGGCGAAGAGCTGGCAATAAAATACATTATAAAGCAACAATGTATCCAATAAAACGTTACAATGGACGTGATAAATTAAGGAAGAAGAGACCAGCACGAGATTTGGTTCTAGAAAAATAGAAGGGGAAGCAACTTTGACGTCCTATCTTCGGCTGAATTTATTTGGTTATTCCCCTTTAAAAAATGTGCGAATGAAATAATCACTTTTCAAAATGCATATTGTAAAGGGGGTGGGAGATTGGTGCATCTTTAATAAATGAAATGCTGAAAATTTGGTATAGGATCAGTATAGAGTTGTAGGGGCAAATATTTTGTGATGGGGAATTAACGTAATGCTTTTGACAAATTAAATTGTAGGGGCAGTTTTGAGATGTCATTGTATCAAATGTACGAGTAGTGGGCAATGGATTCATGCTGAGACCAAATGATGTCACAGGTATGGCACTGAACTGGACACATCCAGGAAAAAGACAACAGTAAGGGCAAAAGAAGACAAGGAGGTGCACAACATAGAAACGACTGTCAAGGTCCGAACTAACTTGGGAAACTGTCAAGGTCCGAACTAACTTGGGGAACTGTCAAGGTCCGGACTTACTTGGGGAACTGTCAAGGTCCGGTCTAACTTGGGTAACTGTCAAGGTCCGGTCTAACTTGGGTAACTGTCAAGGTCCGGTCTAACTTGGGTAACTGTCAAGGTCTGGACTAATTTGGGGAACTGACTAACTTGGGGAACTGTAAAGGTCCAGACTAACTTAGGGAACTGTAAAGGTCCAGACTAACTTGGGGAACTGTCAAGGTCCGAACTAACTTGGGGAACTGTCAAGGTCCGAACTAACTTGGGGAACTGTAAAGGCCTAGACTAACTTGGGGAACTGTAAAGGCCTAGACTAACTTGGGGAACTGTAAAGGTCTAGACTAACTTAGGGAACTGTAAAGGCCTAGACTAACTTGGGGAACTGTCAAGGTCCGAACTAACTTGGGGAACTGTCAAGGTCTAGACTAACTTGGGGAACTGTCAAGGTCTGGACTAACTTGGGTAACTGTCAAGGTCCTGACTAACTTGGGGAACTGTCAAGGTCTAGACTAACTTGGGGAACTGTCAAGGTGCACAACTATGGGCTGGTTCAAAAGTGGTTTTTACATTGATCAGATAGGTCCATCCGCTGTGTGAGATCTACATTAAACTACTGTTGCAATGCGTGCGTTCAACATTTAACCAACGCATTCAGCCACTATGTATTATCAACATTGATCTTACTCAACATATAACGCAACTATATAATAATGTAATATATTGCTATATATGTTTGATTACAGCGTTGGTGTATTCGGTCTCCATTTGTTATATACACTTTCTTTATAATAAATATGTTTTTAAAGTAATCATTTTATTGTACAAGTAAAACTAGTTGTACTATTTATTTTGTTACTTCTCTTGAAAAAACTGCATGGGCTATAATTACTATTTAAATAACTCAAAACAAGTTATTAGACTGTCTTGTAAATACATCTACAAATTGGCATTCAATCTATTTTTAAGACATATTAAAAAGTGTTTAATTAGATATGTGCATTTAAACCTGTTTGTCGAAAGCTTTATATATGTGTTATAAATTTAAAATCAGTACGTGTATTTATTATGGCTTGAGTTTTTAAATGACACGGCAAAAATCACTTCAATTAATGCTCAAATCATTGCACGTGTAGTCGTATTGCATTTAATTTAAACAAAAATACACATCACAAAACCTACTAAACGCAAAGAATAAACATCCGTACCCAAGTGTTAATTGTAGGACGGCAATAATACATATTCATAATTCAGACAAAATGCATGGCTATCATACCAAAAGATAACAAATAGATAACAGGATAATTAATAATATCAATAAAGACATGAAATTACTTTAAACAGGAGAATTAATAATATCAATAAAGACATGAAATTACTTTAAACAGGATAATTAATAGTAGCAATAAAGACATGAAATTACTTTAAACAGGAGAATTAATAATATCAATAAAGACATGAAATTACTTTAAACAGGAGAATTAATAATATAAATACAGACATATGGAATTACTTTAAACATGGGGATTGATAATATCAATACAGACATATGAAATTACTTTAAACAGTGAAATTGACAATATCAATACAGATTGAATTATCTCGCAATGTCACATAACGTCATAATTTTATAC
Source organism: Physella acuta (assembly GCF_028476545.2). NCBI lineage: Eukaryota > Metazoa > Mollusca > Gastropoda > Physidae > Physella > Physella acuta. The sequence continues at coordinate 310,074 of NW_026732649.1, read as the reverse complement.
TAGAATATAAAGACGCTATCAAATGCGTGCTATTTTAAGTAGAGACATTTAGTTGTTTAATAACATGGTTGGTTGCCACAAAATATATGAATATGTTATTTTTTTACCCTTTGTTAAACTTATGCAAAACATACACCAGAACAAAACGTACAATTGTGCAATGTTCAACTACACTCATCATAAGTGTGCAGTAACTTGTGTGTCAGTATTGTCAGGGACGGGCACGTTGATATGATTTTGTTTTTTTTTTTTTGGTTTAAGTTGAAAAAATAAATATTTAAAATCCCAAAATCAGGTAAGCACTGTACTATAGATTAAAAGCAACTCTTGCATGTCTTAAAAAAAGTAACACTATAATTTCAAAGGTTTTGATTCTTCATTTTCATTTATAATTAAAAAAAGGAATAACAAAACTAGTAAAAATATTTAACAAATTGCTAAGAATAGCAAAGTTTTAATACAAATGCAACTTTGTATTAATTAAAATCAAATGATTTCAATTAAATCTATTAAATTATTACTATTTTGTTAAGATAATTGACAATTATGCCCCTTGTATGTTTACTTGTCTTGAAATCACTTATTTCAACTATGGATTTATTTGAAGATTCAGGCTCTATATAATTATCGACGGCAAAACATTTTTGTTTTGTCTTAAAATTCGACTGCAAAATTATATTTAAAAGTCATTAAATGCACTGTTCCTTAAATTAACGTTACATAATCCAAACAAATAAAAAACATTTAATCTTGTGGTTTATACATGAAACAATAGTATGTGTAAAATACCTCGCTCAGCTAACTTCATAATAAAAAACCCTGAACGTTAACTTGAATGTCATTTTTTTTTTACACCGGCTCAGTCTGTGGGTCATTCTGTGGGTCAGTCTGTGGGTCAGACTGTGGGTCAGTCTGTGGGTCAGTTTGTGGGTCAGTCTATGGGTTGATCTGTAGGTCTGTGGGTAAGTCACCAACTTCAGCAGCTTGATGTCCCTTACTTCACTTAACAGACCCTACTTTACCACATTACTTCACTTAACATACCCTACTTTACCACATTACTTCACTTAACATACCCTACTTTACCACATTACTTCACTTAACAGACCTTACTTTACCACCTTACTTCACTTAACAGACCCTACTTCACCACCTTACTTCACTTAACATACCCTACTTCACCACCTTACTTCACTTAACAGACCCTACTTCACCACCTTACTTCACTTAACAGACCCTACTTCACCGCCTTACTTCACTTAACAGACCCTACTTCACCACCTTACTTCACTTAACAGACCCTACTTCACCGCCTTACTTCACTTAACAGACCCTACTTCACCACCTTACTTCACTTAACAGACCCTACTTCACCACCTTACTTCACTTAACAGACCCTACTTCACCGCCTTACTTTACTTAACAGACCCTACTTCACCACCTTACTTAACTTAACAGACCCTACTTCACCACCTTACTTCACTTAACAGACCCTACTTCACCACCTTACTTCAATTAACAGACCCTACTTCACCACCTTACTTCACTTAACAGACCCTACTTCACCACCTTACTTCACTTAACAGACCCTACTTCACCGCCTTACTTCACTTAACAGACCCTACTTCACCACCTTACTTCACTTAACAGACCCTACTTTACCGCCTTACTTCACTTAACAGACCCTACTTCACCACCTTACTTCACTTAACAGACCCTACTTCACCGCCTTACTTCTACACAAACAAACTGACATTTACATCACACACAATGCCTCATCATCACTTTTTGCTGAGAACTACATCAACAAACTGCATTCTACATCAAACAATTATCACAATGCCTATACTTATATTAAAACATTACCACAGACCGCACTGAAATATCCTTCTAGTTACATAATGTAACCACATACATTCATTCACAACTATAATCATCTGATTTTAGTAGAAAGATACGTGATCACATTACTATAACAATTGAAATTGTTATTTATTTTTCACGCACTATGGTTTTACGATAATTTTTAACACTTAAATAAAACGATAAAAGAACCAATATTTGCGAGGTTCGAATATACGAATGTGAATACCAAAATGTAGGCATAATCTTTATGTGGGGGGGATGGTTTAGATGGTGTTCCGCTGCTCTACCAGTTGTGAGGGTTGGATGAACAGCAACCACCACCAAATGTGAGAGCGGGGGTGATGAAGATAATACCAGCCTGGTTATAGTTTGGAATTAACACACACAAGTCCGATCCAAAAGATAAATGTCCTTTATTAAACAATCAAATTATTTCCCTACCTAACTAGCCTATTCTATACCCTCTACTTCTACTACCGTTTCCTAGATCTACCTATCTGACCATTTCTACCTCACGATCTCTTCTAATTCTCTACCTAACTCTGACCGCTCTCTTCGCTAATTATCAACCGTTACCTAGCCCTACACATGGAGAAAATAAATACGTTTTATGAAACTGGATGATTAAAATGGGAACACGACTGTGGGGTTTGCACTGATTGTGCGCCATCTATGTTTGGGTCAAAATCGGGCTTTCAGAAAAAAAAGTAAAATATTTAGCTCTTTAACCAAGGGGAATCCACTGCATGATTCACCAGTATGCCCTCACCAACAAGACTCCTCAGATTCCATTGCAAATAAAAGTCGCTAATGTGTATTAAATCTGGAGCCCTAAACACTCGTCTGTTTAATGAACTGTGCAAAAACATGAATAAAGATCACGAATTTCTGCTTTTCTACACTACAGTACGTGGCTTCAAAAAGGAAATGTTGTGAATCATGTTTTGAATCGAAAGATGAAATCAAGTTGTTCTTTGGGTGCAAGAGAAACAAGACCTTTTGATATATATTAACGATAAAGAGTGGTTCGAGAGAGTATCACACCTAGCTGATATATACGAACATCAACGTAAGCTTAACCTGAAGCTTCAGGTAAAATGAACGATTAGTATCTCTTTTCACGACAATCATGTGGTATTTTTATCAACGCTGCAAAATTGGCGAATAAAAATAAATCATGGAAATATTGCCATGTTGTAGAAACTCTGCAGTGTGTTAGATTAATCTGATTGTGAGATAAATAAAAAAAATGATAGAGAATATTTCCGGTCATCCTGAATCTCTTAACATCGAAACGTTATTTCCCTGAGCGGAAAGAAGAAGAATCTGCAATGACACATAACCCATTCTCTGCTTCCCTTGATGTTGCCAGCATTCCCGATGAAATACAAGACGAATTCTTAAATTTGCGGAACCGTGTTTAATGAAAAACTGCTCACACATTTTTGGTGCAGTTTACACCATTCATACCCAAACGTGAAATTGATTGCCTTTAGAGTTCATTTTGTGTCGACATATCGTTTCAAAATTAGATTTTCAACTCTTTTCCAGTTCAAACCAAAACAAATAAATAAATTAAATGTTGAGAATTACATGAGGTTGGCGTTAACAAAAACGCAACCGCGAATTTTGAGACGAGTTAATAGCATGCAATTTTACTTATCAGTTAGAAAGAATAATTCATGTTGAAAGTATACTAAAAATCTTTTTTATTGCTTATTAATGTTTTAACTAATTTCAACCTTTTAATTCTATGGGGTCGCGGGTCACTTACTTTTTATAAAAGGGAACCACTGTACTAGACAATAGGTCAGTCCGATACTTGTGTTTGGTCGGATCAACTCGTGTACTCTATGAATGAGAATCATGGGCGTCGTCATTATCATTTTGTACTCTTTGGGCATTTTTTTTTAATACAAACAATTTTATTCATTTTTAAAAATACCGAAAATTTCTAAATGGCGGAGGTTTTTCGTGTTTCCATCTTTTGTTGCCGTTTATACTTAATCTCATGTGTCAAACATAGTAAAATTATTCAAAAGTTTTTGATCACAATTAATTGTTTTATTGTCCCCTTTTTGGGATTGATCCGTCGCTAGTTTCTGCTTCTGTGCTGATGTTGTTTATTGCAAGGATTGATCCGTCGCTAGTTTCTGCTTCTGTGCTGATGTTGTTTATTGCAAGGATTGGCTTCGCTGTGGACGTGCTTGGGATCAGCGTGGATGCTAATTTAGGGTCTGAGCTGAGGGCTGTTGTTGCTGATGGTTTGACGGTTGGTGGTATCGCTTTACTTGTATTAGAGTTTGTTGGCTGACTTGACGGTTTGGGGGGGGGGGGGGGGGCTGGTTGGTTTTCTGTTTGATATTTCCGCTGTGGTCATGTTTGGAGTTTTTGGGTCTTTCGTAGGAGTTGTTGGCTTGCTTGACGGTTTGGAGGGTTGGTTGGTATTTCCACTGTAGTCATGTTTGGGGTCGTCTGGTCTTCAAATCGGCTCTGGGGCCTGCAGTGCAGTTGGTGCTGATTCCTGTGTGCCTGCAGTGCAGTTGGTGCTGATTCCTGTGTTGTTAACAGGTAAACATTGGGTGTTGTTTCTAGTGTTGATAATTGACATATATATACAATTTTATCGGTCAAACCAATACACATTACTTAAATACAACGTAATGACTATTGAATAGTCAGATTTTTAACGGAATCATTTAAGTCACTTAATCAGCGTGTGTCTGTGTTATGTTAAATGTGTCTGATTTTTAGCTAATTATTTATTATTTTTGCTTTGTCACTAATATCGTTCGGCGTGTAGTAAAGCACATTGAGCTTTGAGCAACAACTATTTCATAAATTACTACTCTTAAACAAGTACATTTTAAAATATACAGGCCTATAATTCATGTGAAACGGGTACCGATGGCTAGTAGTAATAATAAATGAGAGTATTAAGCAGCTTGTAATGTTGGGTTAAACAAGGTTCAGTCAGGATCTCATGGCGACTCGAACTCACTTTGTTTATGGACATCACTAAAGTAATGCTGAAGGGGACATCACTATATATTATATATGTGTTTAGAGGATAAAGGATGACATTGATTTTAAGTAGAGACATTTAGTTGACTAATAACTTGGTTGGTTGCCACAAAATGTATGAATATGTTAGTTTTTTTTTTTTACCCTTTGTTAAACGTATGCAACACTTAAACTAGAACAAAACGTAAAATATTGCAATGTTCAACTACACTCATCAGACTGGGTCTGAAATCATTTCAAACAAAATATGTGTGCGGTAAATCGTGTGTCTGTATTGTCAGGGACGGGCACGTTAATCGGATTTTCTTTTAAATTTTTTTTTTTTTTTTTTTTTTTTTTTTTTTTTTTTTTTTTTTTTTTTTTTTTTTAATATCTTTATTAGAAATCATTACATCAATATTTACAAATGTGTGTGTGCTTGACATAGTGTGTATTTAACATAGTTCAAACATTAATAAAAATTGTCATTACATAAACAAAATGGTGAACATTATTAAAGAAAAAAGGATCAACAATTCAAATGAAGATAACCAGAATTAAAGAAATACAAACATGGTTTTTTTTTAACCATAATAGTCTTAAGTTTTTTTACAGTTTTGTTGAGAATTTTTTACAATATAAACAGCGTGAGGAATTAATAGAAAATATTAACAATATGTAAATAAAAGGTAGAAAGCAATAAACAGATGCATAGTAGATCTAGATTCTAATTGGATACCAAATGGGTTGAGGGTGGTGTTATCTTTTTTTCTTTTTTGGAAAGAAGATTATTCCCCTTTAGGCCAAACTTAGCGGAGGCGGCAAGCCGTGTTTTACTTACTAAGTCATGAAAAGACATGTGACACTGCAGTGGGGAGAGAAGTGTAACTGTTGTTCGAGGCTGTATTTTGACACGTTCTATTTTGAAGCAAAGTATAAGATGAACAGTTCAAGGCCAGTTTTGACACGTCTTAGTAATGGCGCTATACGTGGGTCTGCTATAGAACTAGCAGAAACAAAATTGCAGATCAAGGTCAAATTTGACATACTTTAGGCCTAGTAGGGCAGTGGTCTCAAACCAAGGCCATATTTGACACTTTTTGATGAATTTTAAATGAGGGCAAAGACTATACCGGTGCTGTGGGAAAAAGAAGACCTGAAAATATCTGTCCATAATGTCACCTAAACATAATTATTTTAATAGTGCATTTTATATTGTCTGCTGTCCGTCGAAATTGTCTGTGTATTGACTGAGTCTTGATCTAAGTCTCGATTTAAAGATTTCATTGACAGCTTTGTCTGTATATTTAAATCCGTCATACTTAATCTTATTTCGTAAATACCAGACTAGCGATCTAAAGACGGCCGTCGCAATCAGTTTGTCGTCGTCATATGTTGCGTCTCCAGTCTTGTTGATTTCGTTAAATGTAATAGCTTTGTTTACAGTGATTGTTTGCTTTGTTTTCAAAATGGTCATTAGTGTTTGTTTTGCTAATCGAATTGTACTGCATTCTAAAAAAATGTGTTTTTCTGTCTCGTGTATGTTTTGTTTGCAGGTCTGGCATGTAATTTTAAAGTTGTTGCGTGGGATTGGGGTTGTGTTAAATATTAACCTATAGCTAATCTCTCTTTCTTTGGGTGTTATTTGCTTCTTATGTAAGTTTCTGAAGGTGTCGCTTATATCTATTGTATTGTACTCTCTAGCCCATTTAATCCTATGGTATAGAGGGGTTGCTTGTTTCTCGACTAGGATGTCGTATATTTTTTTGGACTTTTCTCCAATGATGTTGCTGTTTCCTTTAGATATTTTTAATATTTCTTTGTAGAAGTTCCCTATATCATTCCCTCCATAATGTGGTGTTGTGATATTAACTTTGAGGATATTATTTATTTTAAGCCCTATATAGTATTGAGCCAATGGGTGGTTGTGTGGCTCTATCCTAATTCTGTCTAAGTGTTTTAACCTAAAGGCATTGATTTTTGTATGTATATCGTGTAGCCCTATGCCTCCATTTAGCTTGCTTTGTATCAAAGTTTTGTTGCTAATGTTTCTAATTGTGTTTTTAAAGATGAATTCCCTAATTTGCTTGTTCGTTGTTTTAATGAATCTGTTAGGTATCACAGAATTTGTTGCTATGAATATTATTTTAGGTATGACATATCTGTTCACTAAGGCGGCTCTGGCGAAGATCGTTGTGTTAATATTTTTGTATTTTTTAAGGCATGATTGGATTTTTTCGGTCACCTTTAGCCAGGTAGCATTGTCTTTAATCTTGTTGTCGCCTGTATAGGTTATTCCGTAAATTTTTAGTTTGTCCACCACTGTGATGTCTGTATTGTAGTCATCTTTGTCTACCCATTGTCCTGCTCCCATAACCTTCGATTTGTCTGTGTTGATTTTTCCGCCACTGGCTTTACCAAAGTCAATAAATCTTTCCATTACTGTCTTTATGGCTTTCTCAGATTGAAGTAGAAAAGTCGTGTCATCGGCGTAGGCCAGTATCTTTTTATCAGCCATGTTTGGTAGTTTTAGTCCTTTTATAGTGATGTCCTGTCTAAGATTTTCTAAGAGGGGTTCTAAACTAAGGATGTATAAAATAGGGGATAGTGGACAACCTTGTCTAACTGATTTTTGGATGTGTATGGCAGTAGAAATGTTATTGTTTATAAGTAAGTGGCTGTGTGCTTTGTTATAGAGTGTTTTTATCCACGTGCTGAAGTAATTGCCTAGATTGTAGGCTTCTATTGTTTTAAATAGCCATGTATGTGCTACCCTATCAAATGCTTTCTGTTGGTCTATGCTAAGTAACGCTAGCTTGAAGTTTTTTTGTGTGCTGTAATGTAGGATGTCTCGTATTAAGTGTGTGTGGTTCTGTATGTTTCTCCCCTGTATGCTACACTGCTAGTCTGAGTTAATTAGTTTGGGTATGACAGTTTCCAGCTTGCTTACCAAGATTTTGGTCAGTATCTTATAGTCACTATTTAGTAATGATATTGGTCGGTAGCTGGTTATTATTGTTTTGTCTGTGTCGGGTTTTGGGATCAGAGTTATATATGATCTGTTGAAGTCGGTTCCGCAGTCTCTCCTTTTATGCATGTCGCTGTAAGCTGCCTGTAAAATGGGGACGAGGTCGGTTACAAAAGTCCTATAAAACTCGTTTGTCAGGCCATCTGGGCCAGGGGCTTTGTTTAATTTTAGTCCATTGATTGCTTTGAGTATGTCTTCTTTAGTAATGGGAGTGTCTATTTTCTTTCGGTCTTCGTCGTCTGCCTTTATGATATGTTCTAAATATTTGTCTTGGGTGTCGGCATAGACCTCTTCTGATTTAAAGAGTTGTTGATAAAATGTTGTAAAACTTTGTTTGATGGCTTCGGGGTCGGTTGTCACCGTGCCGTCGCTGGTTGTAATGCTGTGGATGTGTTTGTTGTTGGCATGTATTTGCTCGAGTATTATATTGTAGTGGGATGGTTCTTCACTCCCTAAAGTATCTATTCTACTGCGAATGAGGGCGCCTTTGTATTTATGTGCATGCAGTGTGTTTAGTTCTCTCTCTATTGCATCTATTTTATCTCGAGTGCTATTGCAACTAATTAGTGTGTCTAATTCGCTTTCTAAGTATTCTTCTTGTTGTTTCCTTGCAATGTTGATTTCCCTAGCTATTTTAATAGTGAGTTTTGTTATTACATGTTTAAATTCTTCCCAGTGTTCTAATGCGTATGCTTTTGGAATAGTTTGTGTGTAGTGTGCGGCCATGTCTTTTATCGCTGCAGTGTATCTGTCGTTTTCTAATAGAGTGTTGTTAAATTTCCAGTATGCCGATTTATTTTTTACATTGGGTGTGGTATTTATCTGTACTAATGTTGCTTTATGGTCGGTAAATCGAAGTGTTTGAGCTATGTGTTTTATCTTGTTCACCTGTGTGTCTTCATGCACGTATATCCTGTCTAGCCTTGATGAACTATGGTGTGTTGTACTAAAGTAGGTTGTTTCTGTATCATTGTTAGGTTTGTTGATATGTGCGTCTTTTAAATTTTTGGTGTATATTATGTTCTCCAGTATTTCAATTTGTTCTTCGTCTGTCTTTATTCTGCGGATTTTATTTTCTTGTTGTCCCGTCATGTCGGCCATATTAAGAACCATGTTAAAATCTCCTGCTAGCATTGTTTTATCATCTTTGTATTCTGTGGTTATTGTTTTCTGTAAGTTTCTGTAGAAGTGTTTCTGTTCTTGTTTTTTTGTTGGTGCGTAAATGTTGATGATCGTGTATTCTGATGTGTTGTCTTTAATTATGGCACTTGTAAATCTGCCATGTGTGTCTGTTTTCATATTTTCTAGTTTGTATTTGTTGTTTGTGCAAAGTATGCTGGTTCCCCTGCTGTGCTGCCCTGTACTATGTATTGATTGTTTAATTCCCAGTTTATTGCAAAATGTCTGTGCTTGTTCTAATGTGTTAAAATTTGTCTCTTGCAATAGCAAGATGTCGATATTATGTTTATGAATGAAATGAATGAGAGCCGGGGTTTTACCGCCGGTTCCCCTAATGTTTAAAGTTACAAATGTGTGTAGACCCATGGTTGGTTCTGATCATTTTATTTGGCCTGTAGTTGTTGATCTTGCTGTATGTCGAGTCCTTCAAATTGTTCATTGTCGCTTTCCATATCATTTTCATTATCTGACATATCCGTTGAACTGTTTGTTGTGTTGAAAATATCCGGTTCATCTGTTGGGAGGGGAACATCCATTATTGCAGAATGTAAGCTGTCCTTACTGTCAGCGTCGTACTCTAGCCTTACTAGCTCTTCCCTGTCGTTGTCTGGGAGTTCTCTATCCTCTGGTGATTTAACTTTTTCTATTGTGGCCTTCAGTTGCCTAGCTTGATCTGTTCCTCTTTTGACTAGGTCGCTGTAAGATGGTTTGGATAGTGGTGTGTTATTAAATATTGAAGGCGATTCTTCACCATCCACCATTTGTATGGAACCCATATGTTTACTTCCTGTGTCTCTTGGTGTACTCCTCTCTTCCTTGTCACCAACACCATCTTCTCTTTTCCTCTTCAGAGTCTGTTCTCTTCGTGCCGTGTTAGCGCTGATCTCCTTGCTCTTTCTTTCTCTAAGTTCTGCGATGTCGTCTTCGTCCCAACTTTCCAAACTTCTCTTGTCGTTTTGTAGTCGTTGTCTTTGAGCTGCCTTTTCTTGTTCTCCCCAAGGCTGTATTACTTTATACCTCCCGTCATTCTTTTGGATCCCGTCCATGAACCGAGCGTAGAGTTGGTTACACATGGTGGGATAGTGCCTATCTGTTTTACAGTTGGGGCACAACATCCTCCTTTCAGAGAGGTGGATTACTGCCACCTGTGCCGCCCCTTCAGCATCTTTAAACCTTATAAAGTGAGGTATTTTTTCTTTGTCCATTTTGGGTTTAATTATGAATTTATAGTTGTTCCCTCGGTCCTCAGTCTTGATGTTTGGGGTGGTCCCCTCTTCACATAGGCCCTGAAGGGCTGTTTCCAGTTCAGCCTTACTAATGTGAGGGGGAACGCATCTCAGTGTACCTTTAACACAGTTCTTTTTGTCGACGTGAGTGACGCTCACTCTAATTAGCCTCTGCGTCCTTTCATTGGCCAATGTCTTGGGCTCGTAAAATTCGGTTAACATAAGACTCTCATAAATTTTCCTCGAACTCAGAGTAGCGTACCAGACATTTACCTCTCCATAATTATATACTCTTTTGAATTCGGTCTCCTGACAGCCTATTATTTTGGAAAATTGAGTTAGAAATTCGGCATTTGTAATTGTGGTCAGCCATCGGCCTTGGAGGATTGTAATTTCTACCGTATTGGGTTCATGGAAGAAGGCTTTGAATCCCGGTATGCATACGTCAAAGAATAAGCCATCATCATCCATTCTTTGTTTTTGTGTTTTGGCCCCACCAGGACCAAAATACACTCAACAAGTTTCAATTGTTTTTATTTAGTATGAAAATTTACTTATACAATATACATTAAAAAAATACATTAAGTTTACGGTTAGTTATAAATTCTATTTCAAATCGTATTATATATTAATACTTTAAGATTGGTAATATAGATTGTGAGAATCAACAGCGATTTCACTGGACCCACTAGTTCAAGATAATAGTCATCACACTTCGATACCTAAATATGACAAGGCTCGATACTCCCGAACTCCGGAACTACGATACTTCATCACCTACATTCTCATTTCTCTATTACTAATCAGATTCCCTAGACCTACTAATACACAGTATTACACAAAAGACAGATGAATAATAAAGAGTATTTTTCTTAGATTTAGAATATTAAATACACACAATTAAAATGCATTAGCTTTAAAGAAAATAAAAATCCAAGGGACGCAATAATCAATACACTTTTAAAATCAATATAATACGAAATTGTTGGCTAGAAAACAAGTGATTTTAGTAAATAGATTAAATAATCAAATACAGTTTTTGTTTTAGTTAGAATATTTCTCATTTTGATTCATATACTGCTATTAAAATTTAATTATGATGAAACTGTAGTTGGGTAACCTGTGATATTTTTGTTAAAGTAATGTAAAGTCTTCCGAATGTTACGTTCAAACAATGCTACCAACGCTGATTTAATGTCGGCATGATTTTTTCTACTTATTAGAAAACAAAAACTGCACATCATCCATTTCCCGATAATGCTTACAAACGAATTACTTAATCCAGGGGTCGGCAACCTGCGGCTCGCGAGCCGCATGCGGCTCTTTTGATGTCGAGATGCGGCTCTTCAGCTCCATGCACACATATTAATAATTATTTTATTTTATTTCTAAAACTAATAAAAATATTGTTCTGTAATAGTCGGTAATGAATGATATAATCATAAATATAAACGATAAACACTCGCTATTCTATTAGAATATTTAGTAAGGCCATATTTCAATGTATTGTCTATTAATGCTTTTATCCCAAATTGAATCATTCAACTTCATTGTGGATATCACAAATGAAATAAACGAGCTAAATGAAAAACTGCATGAAAAGGAAAACCCAGCCTATGACTTGCTTGAAGAAGATGATTGTTTAGAAAAAAAATTATTTCATTTTGTTGAAGACACGGAGAGCGGTAAATTACTTTATTTCGAAAAATCTGAAAATAATTATCATGATAAAACCAACGATATTCTTAACTTGAATAACTTCAGCATTGCTATAAACAAAATGAAGGATGGGTTCACTGAGAGATTTGAGCAATTCAAAAGAAATGTAAGTAGTTCATAGTAGATTCCATCAAGGCAAAAACAAATGAAATTAACTATGAGCTATTTGGAATTGATGCTGGTTCGCTTTAAATTAAATTGCTAGATTTGAAAACCAAACATTTGTGGAGCGTTAGTTCACAGATCTCAAGAGCAAGTTAGATGATTTGGAGGTTCAGTAAAACATGCACGTTTCACTGCACAACTGGACAACCCTTATACAAATGTCGCGAGATAAGGCCCTATTATGTGACGCATGGAATAGTCTTTTAGGATGCCACAGTGAGGTGAAGAAGTTGGCATTTGGAGTGCTGACGATCTTCGGGTCAACATATTCATGCGAGCAAGCGTTTTCTTGCATGAATATAATACAAAGTATAAGAGCCAACTAACAAATAAAAATCTAGAGGCGTGCTTGAAATTGAAAAAAAGTTATGAGCCAGGTTTAAACAAACTTTCAAAAGGAATGCAAGGCGAAACTGTTGTAAATAGTATTCAATATTCAATAATTAAAGTTATATACTTGGATTACTGATTTTATTATTCTAGCAGAGCTAGATAAAATACTTTAATACTTTTACTGCAAAACATGTGTATGTTATTATTTGATTAAAAATTATTTCATATATATTCAGATATAAATATTTATACAGATATATACATAATATATATATATATATATATATATATATATATATATATATATATATATATATAATCATAATCAATAAATATCATAATATTGAAATAAAAATGTTTGTGGCTCTTTAAACACTAGGATATTTGGTAAATTGTAACTTTTGGCTCTTCCGTCTCAAAAGGTTGCCGACCCCTGACTTAATCGGATTTACTTTTAAATTAAAATAGAAATATTTAAGCTAAAACATAATTAAAGATGAATCAACGTCAATTAAACTCAACGCTTGCTTCTCTACAAAAATTAATACAATAATTTCAAAGTTTTTTATTTTTTTATTTCATTGAAAATTAAATTAGATAAACAAAACTGGTGGGAATATTTATGAAAATATTGTAAAAAACCTAGATGTAATACACTTATACATTTGTATTATTCAAAATTGCATGTTCAATTATTGCATATTCAATTATTACTATTTTGATTAGTTCATTGAAAAATTATGCCCCTTGTATGTTTACTTGCATGTTTACTCATGAAACATAAATTGTGTGTTAACGAACCGCTAAGCTAATGTCATAATTAATGTCATAATTAAAAACCTGAAAGTTAACTCGAATGTCATCTTTTCTTTACACTGGCTCAATCTGTGGGTAAGTCACCGGGTATAACCTCACACTTTAACACAACCAACTAAAGCAACTAACTGGCCCTAACTTCAGTGTTTCTTCCAGACTTTTTTCTCCGGGGGGGGGGGGGGCACTTGAAATCTTCGGGGGGGGGGGGCGGTAAACTTTCTTCGGGGGGGGGCGGACACTGTTTAAAGTATATATTAAAGTATATATTTTCTACATAAATTATATAAATTTCATTTCGTTCGGTGGGGGGGGGGCGGTAAAAAATTTTCGGGGGGGGCTTTCGAAGAGATGTCTGGAAGAAACTCTGCCTAACTTCACTTAACTGATGCTATATCACCACCTTACCTCTACACTAACATCACCGCATTCATCGCAATTTGTTATGTATTTCAATTTTGTTTGTCAGTTGTTGTTTTTTTATCTTTTGTTGCTTCTTAATCTGAGTTTTAAAATATTTTTTTTAAAATGACAAACATTAGGTATAATCAACGATGTATTGATGTGATAGGTTTAATTAGTACAATAAGTTACCTTACGGATGGAATGTCGAAGATTTATTGCTGCCCTCTACTCCTCAGGGAGTGACGAGGATTAAATAAAATGTAATGAAATTATGCTAAACAAAATAATAGCCTTATAAAAAGTTGTTTAACTATGAACAATAAGGTATGTACAACATATTTCCTCATTTATAAGTGCGTATCGACCAATTGGAGCTCGGCATAGTGCTGGACACAATATTTTTTCAAATACCAAGTTTACAGAAATAGGTAAACTCTACTTCACTAGTCCAAGTAACCAATTTTAGAATAACAAATTTTTAAAAATGTAGATTGCGGTCAAAGGTATGTAACAAAGACACTTTTTTGTAGGTAGGCACCGGCACCATATTTTCGAATGCTGCAGTTACGTACCGTTTAGGGAAAAATAATAATAATAATAATAATAATCATAATTTAATAACAGTCATAATATTTATGATAATAATAATCATAATTTAATAACAGTCATAATATTTATGATAATAATAATAATAATAACAATAATAATAATAATAATAATAATAATAATACAATAATAATAATACAATAATAATAATAATAATAATAATAATAATAATCGTAGTAATAATAATAATAATAATAATAATAATAATAATAATAATAATAATAATAATAATAATAATCAGAAAATAAAAGTCTATATTTTTTATTACTTCTTTTTGATCGTATTCGTTTCAAGTTTAATTTTGCACTAAATACTTTCAATAAAACGCAAACGACGAATAATATGTGTTATATATTTATATTTCATATATTTTAATTTATATAATTTTATCGAATTAAGGTATATGACTTTGCAAAAATTAAATGGAAAAAATATTGTCTTTGTTATTTTCCATTGACTTGAAAAAAAAACCTGGTGTTAAATATTAAATCGATTTATTACAGGGTACATAGCTCTTCATTTCTTAAACTAATACATAATATTTACTTGTTGTGTTCTTTTGACCATAAAACGCATTACTATTAAATATTAAAATATTTTGTTTTTTTTTAATAAAAGAAATGGTAATATTTTAGCTACCTTTAATAGAATTACAAAAAAAAAATACATAGAATAATTATGACTAAAAATAGTAATTAACCCAAAAAAAATTATTTATGTAAATAGCGTTTAAAACTAAAAAGGTTTAACATTTAAAATAAAAAAAAATAAAGTTCTATGATTGCTTGCAATATATTTGAAAAATGTGTTTTCTCTTATTTGGGCATGTCAGCCAAGGAATTGTTGCAAAAAAACAGTGATTAAAGCTGTCTTAAACAAATAGTTTCAATTTTATTACATTGGAAATTTAACGACAAACAACATAAATCAGGCGGAAAAGTTTTACTTGTGGGTAATCAAAATTGTCAGTTACATTAAAAAAATAAAGACACATTAATAAATTAGCCATTAGTTTTGTAGAAACATTGTGTATGATTGTTGGAGGCGGGGGCGATGAAGCAGATTTTCTTTAACATTGAGTTACATTTATTTTAAATACCAATTAAGAATCAAATTAATTCCCTACCTAACTAGCTTATTCTATACTCTCTACCAGTGGCGTAGCGAGGTCGGGTGTCACCCGGTGCGGCACTTAATGGTGTCACCCCCCCCCCCCCCCCAGAGGCGTTGCGACCTTTCCCGGGGACAAACTTTCAAGTTTTCGATTTGCACCCCCCCCCCCTCAAACTTTCGATTTGCACCCCCCCCCCCTCAAGCTTTCGTTTTGCACCCCCCTCAAGATTTTCTCTATATAATTTGCTATTTTTTGCCTTGGTGTCACCCCCCTAAATGGTGTCACCCGGTGCGGTCCGCACCCCCCGCCCCCCCCCCCTCGCTACGCCCCTGCTCTCTACATCTACTATCTGCCGTTTCCTAGATCTACCTATCTGACCGTTTCTACCTCACGATCTCCTCTAATTCTCTACCTAACTCTGACCGCTCTCTTCGCTATTTATCAACTGTTACCTAGCCCTACACATCTCGACCGTCTCTAACACCTAACACCAAGTCCGCCCCTTATCTAACTACTGGCCCACGCCTCAGTGGTCAGCTGACCGTCCCACGTGACTGGTCAGCTCCTGTACGTCCATTGGTCTCTCTACCCGACTATCTATAGTCTGTTTCTGCTAACCTCAATCTACTTGACCTAACCTTGCGTCATCACAATCAGTGACCAGACAGTTTACAATATGGGCAAAATAGGACAAAAATTATCACAGCGCCCAAATAGTCTTCTTCGTTGTGTCAAAGAAGTGTATAACATAGAACTGTGTAAACTCATGTCATGGTATCATGAAGCTTTGTTACACAACGCTATGTTTGTACAGGGATATCTAAACTCTTGTTTTGTTGTTCATGTTGATGGTACCTTCAAGTGTGGGTTTTATGTGTCCAAGTGACCATAGTGGCCAGATTTTTACTAATGAGTGTGACGTCATTGGTTTAAATAAGGTTTGATTGTAAAACACAATTTTAAAATGATTTAATTTAGTCTGATAAGCCACGTTTGAAAATGAATAATTTAAAACGTATTAATATAAGAAGCTGCTTATGTAAATGGACAGGGGTTGTTATATGTATCGTGTTTAAATTGTGTGAATTAAAGAACTCCGGGGAAAATGTATCATGTATCTGGGTAGAGGGTGGAGGGTTAAAAAGGGAAGTAAAAAATTCTCGTGAATAATGCAGACTGAGGAAAATGGCGCTAATTGACTAGGTGTATCACGTGCTGGTTATTAAGAAATATAGAAAAAAACAAAATATAAACAAAAATGAATATACATTCACCACCATCCATCCCCGGGGAACTGTACTCAGCATTAATCAGCAGCCAAAATCCACAGCCATAATCCACATCCTTAATCCACAGCCATAGTACACAGTTATTATGTATAGCCATAATGCACTTATCATAACCCACATCTATAATACACAGTCGAAATACACAACGGTAATACGCACTAATATTACGCAGGATGAATGCACAGCCATAAATAAACCTCCATAATTAAGCCAACATTGGCGGGCATGTTTTACAGCCATACTACACATGAATAACACGCATCCATAATAAGTTAATGATACACATCCATTATTCACAGCCATAATATACTGCCATCACAACCAACACGCATTTAACAGACACAACAACCAGCACGTAAAATATTGCAACTTAAGTCACTAGAGTGCGACAGATTTCATTTAATAAAAAATATTTGAAAAAAGTAACTCGTGTGTAAATATAATCGGGGAAGGGATTATGTCGTTTTTGTTTCGTACTAAAGAAACATTATACCGCAACGGCATTAAATAGAATTGAGGTTGTTTAAACATAACATTCGCATGTGTTTATATTACTTTTATAAAAACATTATAGGTTTCCTTAAATACATTTTCCTTAAAATTAAAATAGCAATACATGCAGCTATTTAAAAAAATGTTCTGATATTTGCAGAACATTTATTTTGCATAAATTTAATATAAATGCATTTATCACGTGTTTTCTAGAAAAAAAAATACTTAGTTGGTAATTGCAGCCCTTGGATTTTATCTGCATTAAATCGAATGCAATTTAATTTGTGTATTTAATATTCTATGATAAAGGCTATGTATAATTATATTTCCTTTGTCTAGTCGTGTTAATTAAGTTAAGTGTGATTGCTTTATGTGTTGTGGCTGTATGATTGGTGGTTTTTAATATTTGTGTTTGCAAGCGCTCGCTATGCTTTTTGTACTGCAAATAATTGAACAGTCATTTAATCGATTTGTCCTGTCTAATGTTTTCTAGTAAGGGTTCTAGGCTAATGATGTATAGTAGGGGAGATAAAGGACAACCTTGTCTAACTGATTTTTGTATGTGAAATGCGCTTGTGACACTGTTGTTTATTTTTAAAAAGATGACTGTGTGCATTGTTGTATATAATTTTTATCCGTGTTTTAAAATAGTGACTTAGGTTGTATGAATCTATTGTTTTTATTGACCTTGTATGATCTACTCTATCAAAAGCTTTCTGTTGGTCGATGCTAAGAATTGTTAGGTGTGTGTCTTTCTGCGTGTTATAATGTATGAAGCCTCTGATTAAGTGCGTATGCTTTTGTAAGTTTCTACCTAGTATGCTGTACTGCTGATTGGGGTGTATAAATTAGGGTATGAAACGATATAGGTCTGTAATTTATAATTTTTGTCCTGTCCGTATTATTTTTGGGAATGAGTGTTATATATGCCATGTTAAAATCTGTAGCACAATCCCCTCTTTCATGTGTCTTGAAATGTAATGCGTAAAAGGAGTATTAAGTCATTTTTTTGAAATTTTTATAAAATTCACTGATTAGTCCGTCGGGTCCTGGAGCTTTATTGACTTTAAGTCCGTCTATCATCTTTGATATTTCGTCTTTTGAAATTGGAGCGTTAATATCGGTACTGTCATCGTTGTCTAGCATTGTTTTGTTATTACGATAATGTTTTTGTATTTCATAGTCTGTGTCTTCCTTGTAAAGGTGTAAGATGTTTAAATTCTATTTTTTCCCTCTCTTTTTTATCCCGCCTCAGATATGTAATTTACAGCGTCAGTTGTGTGTGTTCGCTTTAGTATTACAGTTTTCATCATCGGCTTGTGAGGAGTGATAAAGATTTATAATAGTAATATTTATTTTTTACTTGTAGCCTACTTTCACTCATTTAAGATGGTTTACTTATACACAGATCTAATACAAAACGTCCAAAAAAAAAAAAACCTACCTGAAAATGCAAATGTGTAATTACATGATGGTAGAATTAGGGTTTTTTAAGTAGAGCTGAAATAAACTTGGAAAAATGATGTTAAAAATGATGTTATTACAATGAGACACATCAAAGCAAACATTCTTCCCTTTCAAAAATCCATATCCATACAGTCCTCAAGCAGGTTTTTTTATTAATTCAATTGTTTTAAATCAGTAATAATAATTTGTTTGATAGTTTTACACAGCATCAAAGACATGAACATCAATTGCATATATAGTAATCAAAGGGAGAAAATAAAATAGCGGCATAAGAACTAGACTAAAATAAGGTGTGCAAACTTGGTTTCTCTTCACTGCTTAGTTTACTGTGCTCCGCCCTTAGCTACGGAGTCAAAGGTTCACATTGTAGCCACCCATGGACAGAAATAGAAACGACCGTGGTAGAATTGTCTCTGTATACTCAAACTGATCAATCATTCCAAAACTTTCCATGAAATAATATTGACCCTTGGCGATGAGGGCACGCTACCTTGAAATATATGTTTCACTTCTATAATATTTGAAATAATTTCGCAAATTGAATAAAGAGCACATTTAAAAAACAAAACACCTGTGTTGGTCGTTTATCGTGTTGTTGACAGTTCCGCCCATGTGTAAAGGCAATCATCTTAACTAAACAATATAAAATATACTTTTTTTGTTTTCTCATTAAAAACGTAAAACTTAAATAATATGAAGTGATTAGGTTTATCAATGAAGCCAAACATTTACAGCTCTACTTCATAACATAACATTAACAATTTATACTCGAAATAAAAGAATTGCTTTTGGTAATTTTTCATATTGTTTAAAATAGACACGTTTAGTTGACTGATAACTTGGTTGGCTGTTACAAAATACATGAATATAATTTGTTTTCTGACCCTTTATTAAACTGATGCTTTAAACATAAAAACCAGCACGTAAAATATTGCGATGTTCAACTTAAGTCACTAGAATAGGTCTGATTTCCTTAACCACAATAATAAGAGAAGTAATTCGTTTGTAAGCATTATAAGGAAAGGGATGATGCAGTTTTTGTTTTCTAATAAGTAGAAAAAATAATGCCGACATTGGATGAGTGTGTATAACATTGTTTGAACGTAACATTCGGAAGTCTTTACATTACTTTAACAACAATATCACAGGTTACCCAACTACAGTTTCCTCAAAATTAAATTTTAATTGCAGTATATGAATCAAACTGAGAAATATTCTACCTAAAACAAAAATTGTTTTTGCTTATTTAATCTATTTACTAAAATTACTAGTTTTCTAGCCAACAATTTCGTATTATCTTGATTTTTAAAGTTGTATGATTATTGCGTCCCTTGGATTTTTATTTGCTATATGATAATGCATTTTAATTTTGTGTATTTAATATTCTAAATCTAAGAAAAAGACTCTTTATTATTCATCTGTCTTTTGTATAGTCGTGTTAATTAAGTGTGATTGCTTTATTTGTTTTGGCTGTATGATTGGTGGTTTTAAATAATTTCGCAAGTATTTGCTTTCTGTACTAATATACAATTTAAATACATGTGTTTTTCAGTTTCTTGTATATTTTGATTACAAGTTTGACATGTTATTTTAACATTTCGATTTGACTTTGTATTTCGTGAAACCGGTTTTGTATTATAAATAAGTCTTTATGCTAATTCTCTTTCTTTTGGTGTAACGCATCAATTATGTAGGTTTCTAAATGTATCTACAATGTCTTTTATATTGTTTTTCATGGCCCAACTTATTATGGCGTATAAGGGTGTCGCTTGTAGTTTGATTACGATGTGTAATTTTGTGTGCGTGTCTTTCCCGATAATGCTTTTGTTTCCTTACAAAAGCTGCCTATGACATTTCCCCCATAGTGTGGTGTTGTGATGTTTAATTTTAAAATGCTTTTTATTTTTAAACCTATGTAGTATTGTGCCAATGGATGATAATATAGCTTTATTCTTATTCTATCCATATGTTTTAATCGGAAGGTGTTTATTTAAGTTTAGTTTTATGTAGCCCTATATCTCCATTTAATTTGTTTTGTATTAAGGATTTGTGGCTCATGTTTCTATTCGTGTTTTTGAAAATGAATTTATTTGTGTGCTTGCTTAATAAACGAGTTGGGTATTGTAGAGTTTGTAAATTACAAAAAAATATTTTTGAAATGATAAATATATGTTTACTAATGCAGCTCTGGCAAAGATGGTTGTATCAGAGGCGTATCGACCCTTTCCGGCGCCCGGGGACACAATTTTTAATTTGGCGCCCCCATCGGGAGCAAATTTTCGATTTACACCCCCCTCAAACTTTCGATTTGCACCCCACACCCAAACTGCTAAAATGCAGCTAAAATGACATTTTAATTTATTTTTACAACCCATTTTTGCGCCCCCTAAGGTCAGCGCCAGGGGACATATGTACCCCCCTGCCCCACCATCACTACGTCTCTGGGTTGTATTGCAGTATTGGTATTTTTCCATATTGTGATTTATTTTATTGTTCACTTTTTTCCTTCGGTCCTTACTAAGCTTATCTTTCATCCTACCCGAACCGAGAGTCTAGTACCTAGCTCAATCATAGGAAGCTAATAACTAAAATACTACGTCACTCATGTAAAATTAATGCATACGAAATGGTAGAAGAATGCATTATAATTAAAATAACAATCCCCATTTGAAAATATTCGAAACAGTCGGCACGTGGGCAGTGGCAAGCATGGAATTGTTGCCAACCGGCTGTCAGCTGTCCGTATACTTTCTAACTCACCTAATCCCTCTGTTCTCTGATGAATGTTTTTATCCTGCTTAAGTTAAAGTTATTTTTTTTTTCCATTTCAGTATAATATGTTTTACTAGTTTTGAAAATTAAACTAATATAATAATTAATATTTGTGCACGGAACTCGAGAGCCGCATATTGACATCAAAAGAGTCGCATGCGGCTCGTGAGCCGCAGGTTGCCGACCCCTGGTCTAACGTCTTTCTCACAACAATGTGTGGAGTAACTCGTGTATCAGTATTGTAGGGTGACGCCTATTTCACACAACCAACAGCCCGTGTAGCAACAATGTGTAACAGAGTCGTGGACAGGGACGGTGTAGCGGGTTTGTTATAAATAAATTAAAACTTTAAAATACAATTTGTTTTGTGACACGGGGCGAGTATTGATTAAAGTTAACATTCAGATGTCTTTAAAGTGTATGCACAGTAATATCAAATGTTTCATATCTTATTTTTATTTAAAATTAAACGACACCTACACAAAAAATGTCACTTTTTGAGCAAATTTTCGTGAGATAAGTTGCACCAATCGCCGTCAACGTCAGGGATATTTATAGCTCAAATAAGTTATTTATTGCAGTCCTACACTGAACTATGGAAACATGAAAGATCAAATTTACTTATTTCGCCGTGTGGAACTTTTTACATGAAGTTGACAAGACACTGTACAGCTTGAAACTATCACATAGAAAGTTAACAGTAGAGTGCACAAGTTAAATACAAATCACAGTAATAGTAAAGATGAAGAAACAACTGTGTTTTACTTTTTTTGTCATTTTTTTAATAATCAGAAACACTATTGTACATA
Organism: Physella acuta; assembly: GCF_028476545.2. NCBI lineage: Eukaryota > Metazoa > Mollusca > Gastropoda > Physidae > Physella > Physella acuta. The sequence goes on along the minus strand of NW_026732649.1, from coordinate 287,788 downwards.
AAAATGTAAAGTACTGAATTTTTGTTCCTAAAAAACGTTTTAATAGCAAGCTTTTATATAAAATGTACTAAATAGTAGAAAATAAATTATACAGTACTATTTAAATAACTATAATGAATTGCGTGGTCATCTTCCTAAATATTAGTAAAGCTTTATTTAGTCAGTGTATCGTCTTTGATATTTCCTCTTTGTAATAGGAGCGTTATTACCGGTACAGTCATCGATGTCTAGCCTTGTTATGTAATTTCATAATCTTTTTGTATTTCATAGTCTGTGTCTTCTATGTAAAGGTGTAATATGTTTTAGTTATATTTTTATTTTTAATTTTTTAATTTTTTTTTTTAAGATGTTTTAGTTATATAATGTTTTAAATAATTTTGCAGGATCGTAACAGAAATTATAATATTAATAAAAGTAAACAATACAATTAAAACATTATTTATTTTTTATTGTCACCGTTTCTAATTTTTAATTATACGTGTTTCTAAATTTGTATAATACGCATGATTTTGTGTTGACTTGCAGAAAAAGACATTTTGTTTATGCTATAATAATAAATAACACACAATGATTATAATCTTCATTTATGGATACACTTATATTTTAATTGAGTAATTTGTCGAAATATAATCTCCCTTGTTTTTCTTAGAAGTAACAAACAAAACTCATTAAACAAAGCAATCGTTGATGAAAAAATGTGTACTAATACATCGACACACAACAATGGGCTGGTTCAAAAGTAGCGTCTACATTGATCAGATATGTTTCTTCACTGTGTGGCATTAACATTGATTAACAATGCTGTAAATGGAAATAATGACAAGACAAAATGACGCTGTAAAAACCAAAATGACATGTCTGGAGGCCAACTTGTTTATTCGAATTGTCAAGCTATATGAGTTAATACAATGAAAGAAACCATTGGCTTTTCATTTGCCTTTCCTCTGACTGCAATAAAGTTCTTGGTTAAGGCAAAAGAGTTAATGCAGCATCGCCGAAGTGAAAATAACGTTTGGATAAGGGCGCTACATGGGATTCACGATCCTTACACTCACAGACAATATATCGATAGATACAGAAAAACAACAACAATTTTAGCTGTCAAATGTCATTGATGTAAGTGTCAGTATATCTGTCTTTTTTATGTCTAACTAACCATCTTAAATGAACGAACGTACATGTCAGAAAGTAGTATCACTATTGTAAATCTGCATCTGTCAACATAAGCCGATAATGAAATATGTAATACTAAAGGTAACATGACAAGGTAAACTGACGCTGTAAACTACATGTCTGAGGCTTCGTAAAAAAAGAAAAAAATAATAATTATGGATGAAAAAACAAAGAACCGTGCTTACATGATTTAAAATTGGTGTAAATTTTTTTCTAGGTATATTTCAGGCAAGATACAGAACTCTTCACATAAAATTATTTTTGAACGGATACACTTGCTGAATATCCCCTCCCCTCAGGAGTTTTAAATATTCTCTCATGACCAAATCATGCACTTTCTCAACTGTATGTTTATACATTATGTTATAACCCCACCCCACCTATATTTTTCCTCCACTCTTTACCCCTTATTAAACATAACTATGTACTATATGCATATTTGACAATGAAAGGTATGAAAATAGTGTAAATTATACATCTACACCAGCCCTCGTATCTCACATGACGAAACACAAGTAATAAAACAGGGGACGGCTCCGTGACACAGCTCAGGTGTGATGAAAAAAATGTGACAACCTGAGACTGAAACTAATATGGATTAAAATAATATCTAATAATCTACACAGTCATTAGTAAATGCGCACCATTATCACAAGCTGTTTACTTAAACATTTATCCGATAAGGTTGTCCTTTATCTCCCATACTATACATCCATAGCATAGAACCCCTACTAGAAAATATATGACAGGATAATTCGATTCCAGTGCTGTACATTCCAAACAAGGCTGGCGAGAAATACTTGCAAATACGGATGACACAAAATACACTCTCAGATTAAATCACCTCGATACAAACAGGATATAACCACATAATCAGCTCTTAACACAGTAACACAAAAGGTTATAACTAAAGACCTTTCTAAGTTTGTACCAATCATCTGCAAACAATCTTCTTTTTTATTTTTATTATATATTTTTTTTTGTTTACTATTTTATTTATTTTAATTGTTAACAGAATCGACATTTAGAAAATTTATAATTTCAGAACAAATTAATTAGTTAATTAAGCTTGTATTTATAGAACGAGTCATGAGATCAATAAAGTTGAACGTACTTTACAGTTTAGCAATAGATATGTAATATCAAGGTAAATGAAAAGATGTATAACTCCATCCCCCTAACAACTATAGTAATAATTTGGTTGCGTCCCCTGCCTTTTTTTAATTTATGTATTCATCAAAATAATAGATACAACAAGTAATAGTTAATTGTTACAAAATTTGTGACAAAACCTAAAGTAAGTTTAGAAAAGAAAGTTAACCCTGAAGTGTGATAAATGAATGTGATTGTAAGATACATAAAAAAAAAAAAAATTGATAGAGAAGATTTCTGGGCATCTTGAATCTCTTGACAACGAACTTTAGCGTTCTTTCCCTGAGCGGAAATAAAAAACGTTTCGAACTAGACACTAAACGAATCAATCATTCTGAAATTCGAGTATACGAATGCATATGCTGCAAATACTAACGACTCCTAATCCCATAGATACCCAAAGGATAACGTGTGGCCAAAACATGTATCTTAACAAACAAGAGTACATTAACAGTTTGTAACATGTATAATGAAAAAGTCAAAACTTTTAAAATGTATAATATTACTTTTAGAAATATTACCTACTCAACATAAACGCATTTTTAGAAATATCATGTTCGGCATATTTTAATAAAGGGACAATATTTTTTTTTTGCCTACTGTGTATTAGTAGATCTAGGGAATCTGATTAGTAATAGAGAAATGAGAATGTAGGTGATGAAGTATCGAAGTTTCGAAGTTCGGGAGTATCGAGCCTTGCGCTATTTAGGTATCGAAGTGTGATGGCTATTATCTTGAAGTAGTAGGTCCAGTGAAATCGCTGTTGATTTTCAAAATCTATATTACCAATCTTAAAGTATTAATTTATAATACGATTTGGAATAGAATTTATAACTAACCGTAAACTTTATGTTTTTTTTTTAAATTTATATTTTTTTATATTTAATAAATAGTTATGGTAATGTCTTAATTAAACCGTTTTTATTTGATTTTTTAAATAAAAAAATGTGAACAACAAGTACAGAATCTTTCGCTTAATAATAATACACTTAAATGTTTGTCGTCTTTAATGGCTAGAAGTAAGTTATAATAAAGCTACCGTGTTTAGACTTTTACACTAAACATACATTTAAGTGGTCAATTGGAAAAATATATTCTTTTGACACATTTATATAGGTAATAAAAAATACTTCTTTATAATTATTACTTAGGTATATTTAGAGCGTTTTATTGTGTTTTTCAAGCATGTCTGAGTTACTATGGGTTAATTTAGCTATTCTTGAATTAAATTTTGGTATTTGGATATCAAAATGTGAGATAATTTATTGCTTAACTTTGTATCAATTTTAAATTCTTGCACCTTAGATTGTTCTTAGATACAACTTTTTTTTTTCTATTGTAAAAATTCAATAGAGACGCAGTTCTAAACAAAATAGCGTGTTTATAGGAGAGGTAATTAAATCCTATCACATTTTTTTTTCCTTCACGATTTGTATTACCTTTTGTTGCTAACTTCCCTTCTTTTATTACAACTATGGCAAGGTAAACTACCTGCAAAAAGTTTTAAAATAAATAAAAAACCATTGATAATACAAATACAAATATTAAGTGAGTAGTAAATGTAAAAAAAAAACATTTTACTTTGTTATTGCCAAATTATTTGCTTTAACGTTTCGTAAACTTTTGTGATTACAAAGTTGCATTATATGAAACTAAAAAACGTATATAAGTTATAGATAAGTTATAGATGTATATTTAGGTAACAGAATGACAATTGATTGGTGGCTAGTAATATGCTATTACGTTGTTTGTTTTTAAAGTTCTTTTTAAATTTAAAGTAAACTACAGTTAAAAATTACATTATTATATGTAGGTATTAAAGTACACATTGAGAGTTTCTTCCAGGCATCTCTTCGGTGGGGGGGCTTTTAACAGTGTTCCCCCCCCCCGAAGAGAGTCTACCGCCTCCTACGAAAATTTCAAGTGCCCCCCCCCCCCCCCCGGGAAAAAAGTCTGGAAGAAACACTGTACACATTGTGAAAATAAAGAGGACTGTAGTAGATAGTAAGTACAGTTGCTGGACTATATATATCATGTATTTTTCTAGGTAACCCGGGCCTCCCAAATTATATTCTCTATTTCAGAAAACCACTGACCCGTAACATGACCCAGAAAATAAATGTGTACGTATTGCCCTACTTGAGCACGAGCAGAAACGACACGTTCTTTAATTTTTTAAAGCTGTAATAACTGACAGGTGTGTGTCTCGCTTGTTTACTATATTTTCATTCAATGTGCTTACATTTAAATATATAAAGTAGGTCTACACACTTATTCAACATTATTTAAATGGATTATTTTATAAACAAAAACTTGAGATCATATTTAAATGTTAATTCAGTTGAACAAGTAATATGCTATACAGCTCTCCCCCTAGAAATGTCCTAGTTTTGAGAATTTGTCGGGACGTCTTCCAACATTTTATTCGTCTACCAATGGGACTTGAAAAGAAACTGTACGCCTTGGCCTTTGGATTTTGTTGGAGTGCTGCTGTTAATTTTCTAGCTATTGTGTATTGAAATGTTTATACAGACAAAAAAGTGGGTATGTTATATAAGTTATTTAATTTAACACTTAAAGATTTTTTAATTAGAAAAATATTCTGTTATTTGTCTGTTACAGTCATCATTTTGTAGCCTTGTGACTAAGAGTTATTGTAACACATTGCTGTTTTTTTTAAATATAAGCACACATATATTTTAAAGTTATTATTTAGAGTTAGACTTGGGTATTAGTGGCTGGATAGAAGTCTAGTCGATAGCGGTTAGTGTTATAAAAATACACATTTTGTGCATACAATTTTCAAAAATTTAAATAGGCTATTAATTTCGCAATAAAATACGTTGAGTCATGTGTTTTTATTTTTTTATTAATATTAATATCGCATGTTATTAACATGGTATTTACAATCAATTTAATACGTTTTATATTAACCACTGGCGCTTTCGACATGTTTATAATGCTACACGTTTGTTATGTCAAATGAAGCAACTATTTAAGATTACTACTTTGTTTGGGCTTGACATGACATTAACCCTGTCCAACTTGGCTCTTAGTAGACTATTTAACTTTAATTAATCACTCATTTAGCTGGAGTGATCATTATTTTTCTCTATATATGTTGCTATTTTTTTTTTCTTTTTTTTCACCCCTCCCCCTCCAAATGGTGTCACCCGCTTCCTCTCCTTCCCCTTGCCTCTGTATATGATGTACATATAATTACACTTTTAAAAATCATTGTTTCACTTTATGTCTATTTTTCTTTTTTAAAAAAGTATGTTGTTTTTTTTTAAATTTAAATAAAGAAGCATGGCTTCCTGTTAATAGATTAAAGAACTAGGGAAAGATATAATGTTTAAAGATACCAAGAACGAAAAAAGATTACATGTAAAACAAAACTGTATACATTTTTGTAAAATATGTATATTTAAAAGTTTTAGATAACTCGAGTACCTTCTAGACATCAATTACATCTCCTCTTAAACCAGACTGTAGTTATATATAGCGTAATATGTAACAAACAATATAACATATTTAATTATATAGCACGAGCCGACCCGCGGCATATCATACGCCGCTATTTAGTTGTTTTATTTTCTACTTTTCAGTAATTCATAATTTGTGAATTCGACAGTACCAATGCTGCCACTGAAAATATTTACTTTAAAACACTATCAGTAGGTCGTTAAGGACGATACTACCCCCACCCTTCTTTCCCACAACCCCTAACCTACACCCCCCACTTGTGAAAGCAGCCTCCTATTAGCTACCTCCCCATAGTTTAAAATCATTTCAAACTAAATTATCTGCCCCTAGTAGCCGTCACTAAGCCTGGATTGTAAACATTTAGAGTGAACCACCGCTCACCAGACCATGTGGGGGTGGGGGTGGTAGTGAAAGAGAGGAAGAGAGGGGACTGCAAGGCGCGCTTGCAGCTTGTTTTCTAACGTCTCCGTGAAGAGAATTATATATATAGATTTAATTATATCTTGGTAAATGTCAACAAAACATAAAAGTGAATCTTTGGAAAGGGAAATAACCTAATCCTAATCAAAGATTATAATATTGAAATTAAAATGTTAGTGGCTCTTTGTAAGCTGGGAAATTTTGTAAATTGCAACTTTTGGCTCTTCTGTCTCAAAAGGTTGCCGACCCCTGGCCTAGTCGATAGCGTTTAGTGTTATAGAAATACACATTTTGTGCATAGGGGTCATCCATGAATGACGTCACACTCGTAGGGGGGAGAGGGGGTCCGTAATTTTGTGACGATGTGTGATGAGGGGGAGGGGGGGGGGGGGGTTCCGATGTTGCGACGTCACATTTTTGCATTATAAAAAAGCAATGTTAGAAAACGAATTGTAGACGTTATTTCGCGTTTTAGATAACTGTTTTAATAAATTGTAATAGTTTAGACAAGATTTTGGAAAAATATAGATGTTTAAAAAAAATTCAACTGCAATTTTGAGGGGGGGGGGGGGGTTGTAGGTTGAGGTGTGACGTCATTTTAGGGGGGGTGGCTTTTCGTGACGACTTGTGACGGAGGGAAGGGGGGGATGTAAAAATCGTCAAAAAAGTGTGACGTCATTTATGGAAGACCCCATACAATTTTCCAAAAGTTAAATAGGTTACAAATTTATCAATACAATACTTTGGGTCATTTGTTTTTTTAATTTTAATTTTTATAAATATCGCATGTTGTTAACAGGGTATTTACAATCAGTGTTCATTCAACACGTTTTATACTAGCCATTGGCGCTTTCAATATGTTTATAATGCTAAACGTTTGTTATGTCATATGAAGCAACGATTCCCACTAATTTTGGGCTTGACATGAAAGAAACCTTGTCCGACTTTGCTCCTAGGAGACTAACTTTAATTAATCATTCATTTAGATGATGCGATACGTATTTTTCTCTATATATTTTGCTAATTTTTGCCATGGTGTAACCCCCTCCCCTAAATGGTGTCACCCGCTCCCTCTCCCTCGCAACGCCTCTGTATATCATGTAAATATTATTACACTTTTAAAACAATTATTTCATTTCATGTCTATATTTCTTTTAAAATGAAATATGATTTATTTAAATAAATAAGCATGGTTTCCTGTTAATATATCAAAGAACTAGGGAAAGATAGTGTTTAAAGATACCAAGAAAGAAAGAAGAATACATGTAAAACAAAACTGTATACATTTTTTGTAAATATGTATATTTAAAGTTTTAGATAACTCGAGCACCTTCTTTTTTAAATACTTGTTATTATAGCGGCCCACGCTTTTAATTATAGTGATATAAATAGTAGTGCATTAATATATTTAAAGAAAGTATTTATATATATATATGTAAAGTAACCGTCGATTTATAATATTTTTTTAAAAATTATGTTAAATTTAATAAAAAATTGTATTGATTTCTTCTTTTCAGTGCATTTATTAAAGCTTGTAATTATAAAAGTTTTTATGTATTTATTATTTTTATACTTTTTAGTAGTAACGAGTTATACGCATGTTAAGACAATATAGTGTAGCAACAAATATATGATACACAATTTTAAAAACAGTTTTGCTTTAATAATATGATTAGTTTTACTATACGTGTCACAGTATTATGGGATGGCGTAGTCTAGTGGTAAAGAACTACACTGCTGACCCGACTAAAAACCATCGCGCGCCTATGGAACGTGATGATGCGATTGTGACGTAGAGCCCCCTCGCTTCTTGCACAACACGGCCGTCATGACGCGTGTCGGGTTCTTCTGTCTAGGGTATATATATATATATATATATATATATATATATATATATATATATAACACAAACACATACAACTAACACTATAGCTATAATAATAATAATGATAAGATGTTTAATATAAATATCTACAGTAATAAAAATACTAAAAGAGCAAATGGGGTCTACAACATAAAATAACAAGATACTCAACGTTCCCCGTCCACGTCCACAGCCACACTACAACTAACTGATTCACACATTAGCACACGCTCTGACACCCGTCACCTGACACACCTGACGTGAACACCTCTCGCTCCATGTAACTACACTCAACCAAGGGCTACAACCATAGTAAAGGGGGGGGGGTACCTGTCACTCAAGCACACAACACACAGAGGCGTAGCTAGGGGAGGGCGGGGAGGGCGGCCGCCCCGGGCGCCGACCCTAGGGGGGCGCCAAAAGGGGTAGAAAAAATAAATTAAAAGCTCATTTTAAGCTGCAGTTTTGAATTATAAACAGTCAAAGTAAAGAAATTTAACGGCTGAGAGCCTTTGCATACTGATTTAACTGTTTTCTACCTTGATTGTGTAACTGTAAAACATATCTTTAAGAAACAGTGACCGGAAAAACCGCTTTCCAGCTTTCGTAGTTGGGGAGGGGGGGGGGGCGCTTTTTCGAAGACTAAAATCGGAAAAATTCACACCGGATTAAGGAATAAATAACCGATATCAATCAGAAAAGAAACCCATTAAACTAAAGCGTATTTTACGATTGTGTAACATAAAAATGAGTTAGTGACGTTTAAAATCCGCTCTACCATTTTTGTCCAAGATGTCGGGGCGCTTTTTCACTAACAAAAACCGCAGGATTTGTACTGGATCGATTGCTAGATAACTCTTTTAACACTTAGAAAAGAAATCAATTGTATTAACACTTAATGTACGATTTCACTACCCAGTTTTTCTAAGTAATAACGCGACTAGTTCTTTGTAAGATTCTTACGATTCTCTCAACTTTATCGTGAGAGATCAGATACTTTTACTTGATTGCATTACATCTTGCCTGGATCACTTCATTAAAGAGAAATAAATATAACGGATTCCTGTATCGCTATCCGATCAGTAAAATAGCAGACTATCGGAGCGGGTGGATGGTAAGCGACACTTTTTGCCAAAATTTTAAGAGAGAAGAAAATTAGTATATTGTACTGATTATTACTTTGTTCAACCTAACTGATAATTCAAAATGGTAATGTTGGCCTACTATTATCGACATTGTTCTAAAGACACGACCAAAAGTAGAATAAATAAGGTTTGCACCTTCTACAAAATACACTCTAAATAGTTTCATATGCGCAATCACCGAACCCTCCTTAATAGTTGTAACTTCCAAAATGACAAAATCCAATCGTGAATCCTATGAGTCGGGTGTGTCGGGTGTGTGTCTTAACCTCCGCGGAAGCCCTGAGACTGAATTACCGAACCTATATATATATATATATATATATATATATATATATATATATATATATATATATATATATATATATATATATATATATATATATATATATATATATATATGGTGGGCGTCAAACTGAAAGTTCGCCCCGGGCGCCGGGAGGGGTCGCTACGCCTCTGACAACACACACACACACAGCAGGGGACATGTAAGGGACACAACATCCCTCCCCTCCACCTTCAGATCTCTTTTCATCCAAGAGATCAACATCTCTTTGTCAAACATAATTATCCATTGTTGGTGCCCAAGCTCGATTATTCCTAGGTCGCATCAATTTTGACCGGTGGGGACAGTGTGTTGCTTTGTATGTATCCAGCCTGGACAGTTTGATCCAGAGTGTGGTTTGTATCCAGCCTGGAGAGTTCGGTCCAGAGTGTGGCGTGTATCCAGCCTGGACAGTTCGGTCCAGAGTGTGGCGTGTATCCAGCCTGGGGAGTTCGGTCCAGAGTGTGGCGTATAGGATTTCATCGGCTGGGCACCAAGCTCGTGGTCTGGCTATCTCAACCTATAATGATACATGTGAGAAGCTTCAATAGTTAAATTATCTAACATCATCATACTATACTGCAACGATAATACGTTCATCAAACATGTCTCAATACAATCATATTACAATGCCTAAATAGTAAATTCCTGAACCTCGGTATATACACTATTTGTCATAGAAAACTCGTGATAGAATGTCTGCTGCAAAGTTTTCAGTCCCCTTGATATGTTCTACTGTAAAGGCGAACTCTTGTAGAGCAAGGGCCCACCGACAGATGCGGGAGTTGCCATAGTTGGCGCTTTGTAGAAATGCCAGAGGTTTATGATCGCATAGAAGCTTGAATACTTTTCAATACAAATATCTGAAAAGTTTTTGTGTGGACCATACTATGGCCAAGCACTCCCTTTCTATCAAAGAGAAGCGTTGCTCCCGTGGCAGTAGTTTTCTGCTCAAGAACTTAACCGGATGCAGGATGCCGTCCACTGTTTGCATAAGACAGCATGCGATACCCACATTCGATGCGTCAGTCTGCATAGAAAACGATTTTGACAAATTAGGTAATTTCAAAATAGGTTCCTTATTTAAATAACATTGGATAACCCGCAGAGCACATTCACACTCAGGAGTCCACATTACCCTTGTGGGCTTGCCTTTTAATAAAAGTTCGGTCAGAGGGTTTACGATGGTTGCAAAGTGAGGGATGAATTTATTATAGTAGTTAGCTAGACCAAGAAGGCTGCGGACTTCCTTTTTGGTTCGTGGTGTCCCCAGCAGCAAGACCTTGTCAACATTAGCGGGATCGGGTTTTTGACTCCCGCCACCCACGACATGACCTAAAAAGGTGATGCTCGGGAAACCTAAAATTAACTTGCTGGGTTTAGCGGTCAAGCCGACCTCTCGTAGTTTCATGAATACTTCTTTTAACACCCTCAGATGTTCCGTCCATTCTGTTGAATATACACATATATCGTCAAAGTAGGACACTACATTTTGTATACCTATTAACAGCTTTCTTATAACCCTGGCGAATACGGAGGGACTATTTTTTAAACCAAATGGCAAGTAGCGAAACTGGTAGTGTCCCGTCGGTACGCGGAATACGGTGAACTGTCTACTATCCTTATGAACAGGGATATGCCAGAACCCTTTCGTTAGGTCAATCTTGGAGAATATGGTAGCTGCTTGTAAGCTTACAAATATATCTTCCGGGTCAGGGATTACCTCTGCATCGAATTTGGTAATTGAATTCAGTTTCCTATAATCAATACATGTGCGTAAGGAGCCATCTTTTTTTTACCATCACAACAGGTGATGAGTAAGATGAAGTACTTTCCTCTATAATACCCAGGTTGATCATGTTCCTGATTTCCTCATCCAGATCTGCTTTTAGGCTGAAAGGCACGGTGTACGGTCTTAATGTCACTGGTATGTCGGAAGTAGTCTCAATTTTGAACTTTTCAACTTTTGCCTTGCCCGGAATATCTGATATAATATCAGAAAATTCATTCACGAGGCATGTGAGATCGTTTAACTGTTGTGGTTCCAGACATGGGTTAAATATGATCTCTTTGGATATGTGTGTCTCTGTGTACGATATAGTGGGGATCATTTGTTTGTCGACTTCGGCTTCTCCTGGTCCCACGAAATCTGCCTCGCTAATCACTGCTGCCAGGCACCCGTGTAGCAAGTGAGTGCTGCCACCATCTGCTTTAGGCGGTTGTTCCCCGACTTTTCTATCGTGGTATTTCACGACTCTGTTGATGTGGTAAGTTTTGAGTTTGCTCCCCTTTTGGATGGTAACATTAAATTTTGTACTACGTTTTGTAACTTGGTAAGGCCCATCCCAGAAAAGGGATAATTTGTTTTGCCGTTTCGCTCTGAGGACCAGAACATAATCTCCCACACTAATGTGTTTAGGGGTTGCTGTTTTATCATACTTCAGTTTTGTCTTCCTTTTAAACACCATATCATTAGCGTGCGCTAATTCCATTGTTGTCTTGAATCTATGTCTGAGATCCACTAGATATTCGTATACTGTTCTAGTGTCTTGATTCGTGCCTTCGTCGGTAAAGAGGTGTTTCAGTATTGACATGGGCCCTCTCATTTTTCTGCCAAATACAATTTCGTATGGAAAGAACCTAGTAGATTCGTTAGGCGCTTCTCTATATGCAAATAAAGCGGCCCCCAAGAATCTGTCCCAATCGTCCGGTTCATTAGCCGCTAACTTACGCAGCATGTTTTTTAGAGATCCATTAAATCTCTCAACCATTCCATTTGAATTAGGATGGTATGGTGTAGTCTTGATGCCTTTTATGCCGAAGAATTTGTTGACCTGTGTGTACAATTCTGAGTTAAACTGCGGGCCATTATCGGACAGAATCTCCTACGGGAAACCTTTCCTTGTAAAAATTGTGCTCAGTGCCTCAATCACTGTTTCCGAGCTAATCTCCTTCAGCGCTACAGCTTCTGGCCATCTTGTGGCAGTGTCGACAAGAGTGAGGATGAATCTGTTTTTTCTATTGGTCATTTGCATGGGACCCACAATGTCTACTGCGACTTTAGTGAATGGTGTTGTGATGATATCCATTCTACCTAATTCAGCCTTACCTGCTCGACCCGGGTATCTAGCTCTCTGGCAGACATTACAAGTTTTACAATGCATTTTAATATCTTTGTCTGCTCCGGGCCAGGAAAACTGAGAATACACCCGCGCCCTCGTTCTTCTGATGGACATGTGGCCTGCTAAGGGTCCAGAATGTGCATTTGACATAACTAATAACCTCATGTTTTCTGGGACAATTAACTGTTCCTTGACAAGTCCGGTTCGCTTATTCTCGCATGACTTGAATAGCAATCCCCTTTTCACTGTGAATGAGATGCATCCACCTTTTGTCAATGACACCTTTTTTGTATTAGCTTTGTTCCAAAATGTCTTCAGCGTTTCGTCCTTCAATTGATCCCTTCTGAATGTGTCAGAGTCTACATGTTGGAGCCCTGTGCCGACAATCGTGTTAACCTGTATAACGGGTTCTACACTCCCTTTATGAGCCATGGATCTGGTCACCGCATTGGCTTCAAATGATCCCGTGCCGCCCACATTACCTACAATCAAGTCTGCAACTGGGTTGTCAAATAGTGCCGCAACAAATGTGCCTCTAAGGTAGCTTGTTTCGGCATCTACGAAGGCCGTAGGGTATTGGCGCGTTTGACCGTCTATTAGCATCAGTGTTATGCAGTCTGGCAACTGTCTTGTCTTCTCTACTAAGCTAGACCTACAACCGATTATGCTACAGCCGGTGTCTCTAAGCACAGAGGCTGTTTTCCCATTTAGCTTACCAACCTCTAAGTTAATTTTCCCCAAAGACCTTTTGAATAGATCTGATCTATCTATGGTTCCAAAGGAGCTCGACCGGTACGGAATTGCGGGGGATGTTGCGCTCCGAAGGTTTTCACAGGTCCCACAGTATTTTTGGTTTTCCGTTGTAGATGTTGTCCCGGCTAGTCAAGCCTGATCGGGATATACCTGGCTTTTGGAAGGGTACCCTATGTCTGGCTTAGGGGTGGGACAGACCCTCGCGATGTGGCCAGTTCCTCCGCACGTGTAGCACTTGATCTCCCTCATGCCGTGTGGTCTAGGATGGCGCCCAGGTGATCGGGGTGCCGTATTTTGCCGGAGTACCTTCTCTGCTGTCGAACTTGCAGCGACGTATGGGGTGGTATGGGTCGCTGGCCTCGTCACTCTAACATTCTGGGTGTTCTTATAGTTGTCAATAACTTTAAGATTATCTTCCACACTTACCTTGGCGGCGTCATTCAGCCTCCCCAACAGGTCACGTGTGACAACTGATTTTATGCGATCAACAATCAGGAGGTTCACCAAGTCCTCAAACGTTTCCTTTGTCTCCGACTGCCGGACCCACGCTCTCAAAGCGGCTTCTGTGTTGACTGCGAAGCTTCTCATATCGTCGTGTGTTGGTACCAGCTGGTGGAATCTGACCCTATACTTTTCCTCGTTGAAACCTGCGTGCGTGAATAACTTTACCTTTACTGACTCGAAGTCATGATGCAAGTTCAGTCCCGTCTCAACGAGGAAAGTCTTCAGTTGTCCACTCATCTTGTCCGTCAGAAGGAGCGACCAGTCCTTGGGGTCAATGCCTTGTCTCTTTGCTTGACTCTCAAAATGCCTCACATACGCACCCAGGTCTTCGTCCACCGTCATCGCCGCCACGTCCCTCAAGCGGGGTACAGGGTTACATACCTTTGCTACAACCTCGACCTTCGCATTTTCCACCCTCCTCAACTCTTCCTTTACCCACTCCGCCAAACTGTCATCGGTCAGCCCGATTAGCTTTCCCTCCTCCTTCAAGTCACTTATCAGCTGTCTTCTGGAACTTCTAGTAGTAGCCATACCAAACGGACGAGCCCCCAAATGTTGGGTTCTTCGGTCTAGGGGTATATAAATAACAACAGACACATACTACGTATACAACAATAACACTAACACTCTATAATAACAATAAAAATAAGATATTTAATAATATATATACTAAAATAATAAAAGGATCTAAAGGGGTCTACAACATAAATACAATACTCAACACCACGTTCCACGTTCCACGTCCACAGCCACACTACAACTAACTGATTCACACACTAGCACACGCTCTGACACCCGTCACCTGACACACCTGACGTGAACACCTCTCGCTCCATGTAACTACACTCAACCAAGGGCTACAACCATAGTAAAGGGGGGGGGGGGTACCTGTCACTCAAGCACACAACACACACACACAAGCAGGGGACATGTAAGGGACACAACACACTGTCACAGACCTCACTATATTATGAAACAACCCCTACATTAACACACTGTCACAGACATCACTATATTATGAAACAACCCCTACATCAACACATTGTCACAGACCTTACTATATTATGAAACAACCCCTACATTAACACATTGTCACAGACCTTACTATATTATGAAACAACCCCTACATTAACAAACTGTCACAGACCTCACTATATTATGAAACAACCCTTACATCAACACACTGTCACAGACCTGACTATATTATGAAACAATCCCTACATTAACACACTGTCACATAATTCACAAAAGTATCCTTGCACCAAAGATTCGAACCTTCACCACAAATCTGCCCTACAACCCAACTAGATAACGTGATACACTTACACATGTAATAAAACATAATTTAACCATGTAGGCAAAATTAACATTTTTAACCATCAAAGTAACCGAGATGTAACTATTTATTTTAATAACAGCGCGTGTATATAACGCTTTGTCAGGTGTGTAGGTAAACGCGCCAGCGACATAAAAATGGGTGGATAGGTGTTTTTTTTTTATAAAAATATATGTTGCGTTGATTGGAGTAAAAGTAATATAATGACGTCACGTTGATTAGCCGAATTTACCCTAACTTATATATAGACATCCACAAATAATATTAAAATATACGTTCTACAGCATCTTCAATCAGTGGCGTAGCGAGGGTGGGGGTGGGGGGATGCGGAACGCACCGGGTGACACCTTTGGTGTTTCAGCGGGGGAGGGGGGTGCATACAGTAAATTGAAAGTTTGTCCCCGGGCGACGGGAAGGGTCGCTACGCCTCTGGGAGTAGACACAATTAAGTGCCGCATAGGGTAGCACCCGACGTCGCTACGCCACTGTCTTCAATTAAAAAAAAATGTATATATAAATCAAAAGAATACAATTAATACAAAATCAAATGTTTAATATTTTGCAGTTTTTGTTTATATTGACAGAAACATTTAAAATGAAGCAAGCGCTTATCTAATAAGGCCTAGTTTATACGAAGTCGCGTCTTATTCTTCTTCTTCTTTCTTAATTTTAATGTTTGAAGGGATCCCCTCTAACACAATTAAGTATCCATGTCAACTGGTTATACGCCATTGCAATGACGCCGATTTTAGCCTGTTTTAATATTTCCATTTACCTCATTGTTAATCAATGTTAATGCCACACAGTGAAGAAACATATCTGATCAATGTAGACGACACTTTTGAACCAGCTCATAGTTGTTTGTCGATGTATTAGTACATATTTTTTCATCAACGGTTGATTTGTGTAAAGAGTTACTTCGAAGAAAAACAAGGGAGATTATATTCCGACAATTAACTTAATTAAAATTTAAATGTATCCATAAAGTATCTTTATAATAATTGTGTTTTCTTCAAAATAATTATATCAGAATTAAAGTTTTCTTAAATAACATATAATTAAATATAGAATCGTTGCATAATAAAACAATTCAAAAATAAATTATAGTTAAATCTTACAAACATTGAAAATATAAAAAAAATAACTTATTAGAATGTAATTTTTTTTAGTTATAACAATGTTACTATGACTCCTGATGTTTCGTACAATTTTTTCAAACATTATTTACCTGATGGATTTGGTCTGTTATGTAGAATTGAATCACTAATATTTACATTTTTTTTTAGAATGTATCTTGTACTTATTAATTTTTTGTCTATAATGTAGACTTTAGTTGCTAATTTTACTTAACATTTATTCAGAATGTTTTTGTGCATAATATTACCCACTAACTTTGTTCATTTCATGTTCTTTTCCATTAAAAAGAACAATGTTCTTGAGTTAAATAAAGAAGTATGGCTTCCTTTTGGTGGATAACACAAATAGGGAATGTTATGGTATTTAAAGATAGGAGAAAGAAAGAAGAATACATGGAAAATAAATCTGTATATACATTTTAAGGCATTTCAAATATGTATGTTTATGAAAATGTATTTCACATTATATAATATAGGTATATTATTATGTTTCTTCATTACATCTATTAAAATGAAAGTTTTTTTTTTAATGTGGCATAATGTAAGGCATGAAATATGGTATATATAATTATATACATAATTGTATAGCACTATATTGTTTGCATTATTTATAAATAATTAATTTTATTATTATTATTATCTGTTTATTATGCTATTAAACACCCACTGTGATTTAATAATTTTTGTTTCAGACAGATACTTAAAAAGCTACAGAATACTTATCAATCACATTTTTAATAATCATATGTTTACTAAAAAACATCTTCTTTTCAGCTCATTACTATAAGATGTATTAATTTTTATTTGCATTTTGGAATGAAAGATGAATGATAAAGAAATGGTTTAACAGATAAAATAGTAATGTAAACTATGGCATTCCATAACGGCCAGTGATGATAACAGCGAGGTTTATATATAGGTAAAATAATAATTCAATATATAATACTTTACATCTGAGGCCAAAAAAAATGTTTAGTTTAATCGATTGTAATTTCCTGGATTGTTGCGGTGTTTTAAAAGTATTCTCAAAACATGGCTATACATATTTTTTTTTCATTATGCATACCTATATTATTTCTATATTTAGCGTACTTTAGCACTGGTTTATACATCTACACAACCAACAGAGAACGACCAAAATATGCTCATGTTAAGGGGAGAGGCTACGGTAAAAAAAAACGTTTTTAATACTCGTTAGAAAACAGTTATTTCTTTACATCTTTATTAAGATACACCCGCATATGCATTTCCACTAAACAAAATGGTGAAAAAATCTTGGTAACTATGACAACGGCGGCCATCTTGAAAAATTAACCCCTTCGTAGTTTTCCACCATTCATAAAATATTACATTTTAAGACCAATAAACAATCAATTCATAATCTTCTTCCATATTTTTAAGGGCATATCTTGAAACTATTTTTTAGCTTAAAGAGGGGAATTTACTTCATGATT
Organism: Physella acuta; assembly: GCF_028476545.2. NCBI lineage: Eukaryota > Metazoa > Mollusca > Gastropoda > Physidae > Physella > Physella acuta. The sequence continues at coordinate 269,921 of NW_026732649.1, read as the reverse complement.
GCATTAAAGAAATAAAAAAAAAAACAATATAGAAATTAAATAAGATGTATACACAACTTATAGTTAATCTATTAATGTGTCTTTATTTTTGTAATGTTACTGACAATTTCGATTACCTACAAGTAAAACTTTACCGCCTGATTTATGTTGTTTGTCGTTAATTTTCCAATGTAATAAAATTGAACCTACTTGTTTAAGACAGCTTTAATAACTTTTTTTTTTTGTTGCAACGTTTCCTTAGCTGACTTGCTCAAATATATTGCATACAATCCTTGTATTGTAAAGAATTGTGTTTTGTTACCTCTGAGAAAAAACAAGGGAGATTATATTTCGACAATTTACTCAATTAAAATATAAATGCATCCATAAATAAAGATTATAATCAATGTGTGTTATTTATCATTATAGCATAAACAATGTGTCTTTTTCTGCATTACGATACAATTTAACACAAAATCATGCGTATTAGGCAAATTTAGAAACACGTATAGTTAAAAATTAGAAACCGTGAAATTAAAAAATAAATAATCTTTTAATTGTAATTGTTTAATTATAACAATGTTGATTTTCACATACAATTTTTTGCGAAATTGTTTCAAACATTATATAACTAAAACCAAAAAAGAACAAAAAATAAATCAATAAATAATAAAAAAAATAAATAAATAAATAAATAAACAAATAAATAAATAAATAAATAAATAAATAAATAAATAAATAAATAAATAAATAAATAAATAAATAAATAAATAAATAAATAAATAAATAAATAAATAAATAAATAAATAAATAAATAAATAAATAAATAAATAAATAAATAAATAAATAAATAAATAAATAAATAAATAAATAAATAAATAAATAAATAAATAAATAAATAAATAAATAAATAAATAAATAAATAAATAAATAAATAAATAAATAAATAAATAAATAAATAAATAAATAAATAAATAAATAAATAAATAAATAAATAAATAAATAAATAAATAAATAAATAAATAAATAAATAAATAAATAAATAAATAAATAAATAAATAAATAAATAAATAAGTAAATAAATAAATAAGTAAATAAATAAATAAATAAATAAATAAATAAATAAATAAATAAATAAATAAATAAATAAATAAATAAATAAATAAATAAATAAATAAATAAATAAATAAATAAATAAATAAATAAATAAATAAATAAATAAATAAATAAATAAATAAATAAATAAATAAATAAATAAATAAATAAATAAATAAATAAATAAATAAATAAATAAATAAATAAATAAATAAAATATCTTACATCTTTACAAGGAAGACACAGACTATGAAATACAAAAGATTATCGTACTTACATAACAAGGCTAGACATCGATGACTGTACCTATAATAACGCTCAAACTACAAAAGAGGAAATATCAAAGACGATACACGGACTTAAACTAAATAAAGCTTTACTAATATTTAGGAAGAAAACCACGCTTTTCATTATAGTTGTTTAACCCTTTATCTACTGACGGTACTTATAAGTACCACTTTAATTAAGCGCCTGTATTATTTTTAATTTAATACGAATTTTAAAAATTATTGATGTAATTTATAGTATTATCTCCCTTGAGTCACAGGTAGGTGAAGGGAACGATGTTTTTTGAAAATTACTGGTGTGGCGCCATTTTTAATCTCTACCTCTATCGGTAGTTGACAATTGTTCTGTACATATCTCACATGTGTTCCTGATTCCCCTTTGTTTTACCTTATTCTTCACGTTTTCAACACCGAATATTTTTTATTGGCATTTTCAATAGTCAGGCAAATATATTTAACTTCTAGTTATACAATTTTAATGAAATTGTCTTTGTATTAGATCGATGTTTACAAGTGGACTTATAAGTACCGTCAGGGCACACGGACATTTTTTAGGATTTCTTGGAAATTGCTGATTTTGGATGTGGATTGATATAAATATTATTTTGATAATTAGTTATCGAAATGTACTTAAAAATATATATTTATGCATTTATAAGAAGGTTAGCATAGGGTTTTCCTCAGAAATATTGTAATTAATTGCAGATTTCTAGTAGTAAAAGAATAACAAGAATAGAGGTGGCAGTTGCAGGCTCGTTTACTAGGTTTAGTATACGTTATTTGTATACCAAAGTCTAGTTCTAGAAGTAAGATTTGTAAGTTTTATTTGTTGCAAAAAACTGTCTTGCATACAATGGCTAGCGTGTACGTAATGTATACATGTATATATGTAGACTATTAATAGTCCATACATCTGCATGTAGTATAGATCATTTTGTAATTTTGAATCAGTAAACACAAAACAGTAGGCCACTACGGCTATTACAAACACATTGAGCTCACTTCTATTTATGAACTTTACACTGTAGTGTAGACTTGTCATGACATTCTTGTAGGCTACAATTATACTAGTATTACTAGTAATAGTGTACTAAAAGACTAGGATTTCGTTTTCAAAATATTTGTTAATGCGGCTCATTGTAATGGCTATTGGAAGTATCCAGCAAAAGCAGGTTCAGCCCGGCAACTGAAAGACGACAGACAAGAATGACTCAGGAATGAGGAATGAAGGAGCATGACATGTCGGCACCTTTTGTTGTGTTTGAGGTCTAAGATGTGTTCCGATAGAAAATCCAGTAAAAATCGTACTCAAAATATACTTTTGTTCTGTGAAAATTACAAAAAAAATGATTGTTATAATGATTGCCATGTTATTTTTTAATAAATTGTATCGTTTTTTCCAGTTTTGCAAATTTTTTAATTTTTGGAAAAAATGTCCTACATTCCTGACGGTACTTATAAGTACCAATATCTGTTTAGGCCATTAAAAATTTATGAAACAAAATTTCCTTCGACATATGCTTTAAATGTGCCAAAAGCAATATGATAACACATTGTTTAAGAAAAAATGTCATTCGGAACATAATTCCGTAAATTTCATTTATCTATCTAAAATAGTACTCAAGTTATAGGCTTTTGAAAAATTCAAAGTAGAAAAAGTACCACTTCCGTTTATCGGAAATCGTTCAAAAGTTGATACGGATCTACGATTTTGATAAAATACTTATATATGAAATTTCATCAACCTAGCTGTAACGGTACTCAAGTTATCGTGTTTACACACGGACAGACACACACACAGACAGACATACGGACAGAATTGCAAAGCCCAGTTTTTCAGACTGGATTACGCATAAAACCTCTTAATTTTGATAAATCTGGATTGATAATTTTTGCCCGATTAAAATAAGTCCTCTATACTCCGGATGTGATGAAGGACTGAGGAGTAAAACGGTGAAAACTGTCAAAATGTCATGTTATTTTTGTGCACGATTACAATACTTTCTCTATACTTCGTATATACGAGAAAGTAAAAGCTAATAAAATCTTCAATAACATGATTTTAAAGACGGTTAAAAAAATGTAAACAATGTTAGCATGATTGGCTAATAATTCAATTACATCACGCAAAATAAAATATGCTAATTGCAATCAAATACACGGATTTTACGTTAACTAACATTTATTGTAAAATGAAAAAAAAAATTAAACAACAATAAATAATATCAATAAAAAACAATGCTTTTTTTAAATATGCATTAATATGTTTATAATAATAAAATCAAAATCAATTTGAAAACGATCCTAACTTTAATAAATTGATATATTGCAATAATATTGAATTGTTTATTTTAGGGTTGTTCTTATATTTTTAGAAACCTATGCATGTTTAATTTTTTTTTATCCACGCGTTGTGTTTAAACACATGATCGGTGTAATTACTTAATCAATTAGAGGGTAAAATTTAAAGAAGTACAATTATAAAATTAATATAACGATCAAATTCACTTAAAAGTATTAAACTGATTTATTATAACGCAGTGTATTTTTGGATAAAACTTGTATATTTACATCAGTGAAACGCTTAGTTTACACAACGCAAATATTTTACATTAACGGCACGATATTGTACAGTGACGACACAATATTGTACAGTGACGGCACAATATTGTACAGTGACGACACAATATTGTACAGTGACGGCACAATATTGTACTGAGACGGCATAATAGTGTACAGTGTCGGATAGGCAGTGTTCACGGCGGTAAAATGTTGTTTTTTTTTTTAATATTGATAATGCGTAACAGTGTGCATAATGGATAGTTAAGCATTAGCGACACATCGGTTTACAGTTATTACGATTTGGTAGGATTTTAAATACTGGAAAAAAATTGGCGTTTCAAACATAATATGCATACAGTAAAAATAGATAACGCAAGGTTCGCAAGTCTCTACAACAGTAATGTATAAGCCATTATGTGTTCAATGCATACATGTACTTAGTTTTTAGCTGTTACTGTGTTGTGTTTATCTTTGTCTAAAATAAAATATTTTGTTTGATCCTTTGCTTCGATTGTGCACAACAGATGTCTTATCATGCGTTGATAGCGATAATCTAGGGGAATTAACCCACTGCACATTTAAATATTTTCGGATGTAGTACTCAGATAATTATTACCAATACACTGTTTGTAGAATAAATAAATAGACAAAAATTAAAAAAAAAAATGCTTACAATATAAAAGAGTTTTGCAATACGATTATGTAAGTATTAACAGGCAAACCATTACTATGTTTATACATGTTCCCCTTATATTTTAGAAATTTCCAATTTGCTAATGTTGCAAATCATTTTTTTTTAGTTTGACTTTTTGGTATTTAAATTGTAAATTACAATTCCAAAATTGTTTACTGGTCGTGCAATTGTAGGTTTACCGCTAGTTCGTTATTTTACTTGTAAATATACATGTATTACAGTCCAATTGAGAGAGGATGGCGGTTAAACTTAACGCGAAACTTAACTTGAAAAATGGAGAAGATCCTTAACATTCGCAGATGGACAGATCTTGAAATTACTGACAGGTGGGGGGGGGGGGGGGGAATTCGCAGCCATTCTATTTGCTTATAAACACCTTTTAAAAAATTCAGAGATATTGTCGTTTTTTTGTGTGAAAGAAAACATGTATCATATGTGGGAGGGAGGGGGGGGGGATTGGCGGTGCTTCCCAAAAAAAATAAAACCCTGTAATTTTTAAAATATCATTTATACACATTCTTTTTATTATTTTCTAAATCCATTTTAAAATGCAGTAGTCAGCATAGAGAGTTCCCATTTATTGTTTTAAGATAATAATAAAACAAAGAAATAATCGAAATATAAATTAAAGCCGTAATTGGCTAATTAAAATTAAAGACCATGACGTAGAGTGTAATATCCAAATACGTCAGATTAAGTAATTCAAACATTGTATTTCCAAATTCCTGTCGTATATGTGTGATTAGTGATTAGACTATGCCCAATTTGTATTAGAATGATCACTATTTGAATTAGACATTGTCACATTAGACTGCAATGAATGATTACTCTATAATTACTAAATATATCTACTACCACCAACATGTTTTTAGAATATAGATCTATAATCTATAGGCCTTTCATATTAGATTGTAAATTAAGTGGTAAATTTACCTGTTGCAAAAGTGGCATCACTCTTCGTTAAATTGTCTTTTACATTGCTACAGGACATTACCCCCCGGAAATTACCCCCCCCCCCCGGACATTCCCACCAGAGCAATTAACCCCTTGTCGTTTACCCCCCTGTCAATTACCCCCCCCCCCGGGGAATTACCCCACCCCTCTCAATTTAAAATCCTAACTTTAACTAGAATTCTATACCTATATACTAATTTTATCCAAACCTTAAGACAAAGACCAAAACCTAAGCATCCATCTTAGCCTAAAACTTAACACGAAACCAAAACCAACGCTAGATACAACCCTAACCCTAGCCCTAACCCTAACCTTAACCCAAACCCTAACCCTAACCCTAGCCTTAAACCTAGCCCTAAACCTAGCCCTAACCCTAACCCTAACCCTAACCCTAATCCTAGCCCTAGCCCTAATTCTAGCCCTAGCCCTAGCCCTAGCCCTAGCCCTAACCCTAATCCTAATCCTAATCCTAAACCTAAGCCTAAACCTATCCCTAACCCTAACTCTAACATGTCCTGGCGGGGGGGGGGGGTAATGTCCTACAGCGCTGAGGGTAATTGACAGGGGGGCAATTGACAGTGGGGGGGGGGGTATTACTCTGGCGGTAATGTCGGGTGGGGAAATGTCCGGGGGTTAATTGATGGCTCCACTTCAACTTGCCTTATAAGGTTTCTCCCATTTGATAGCTGCGATCCATTTGCATCATTTGGAACGAAGATCTTTGTTTTTGGGGAATACGTGTCCACCTTTTCCAATACACTTTGGTACAGAGCAATATGCTGGCATTTTTCAGGATTATTCACTTTATTAAATTTAAAAAAAAAAACAAGCCGACTCGCGGCGTATTATACGCCGCTATTTAGTTTTTTATTTTCTACTTTTCAGTAATTCATAATTTGTGAATTCGACAGTACAAATGCTGCCACTGTAAATATATTTGCTTTAAAACAATATCACTAGCTCGTTAAGGACGATACCCCCCCCCCCCTCTTTTTCCCAACCCCAACCCTAACCCCCCCCCCCCCCCCCCGTGAAAGCAAACTCCTCTTAGTTACCTTCCCTAAGTTTAAAATCGTTTCAAACTAAATTATCTGCCCCTAATAGCCGTCACTAAACCCGTCTTTACGATTGTAAACTTTTAGCGCGAACCACAGCTCACCAGACCATGTATGGGTGGGGGTGGTACGGAGCGCGCTTACATCTTGGTATTTTCTATTGTCTCCAAGAAGAGAATTATATCTATAGATGCAAGTACAGTTACTTGAAATAGGAAAGGTTTGTTGTGCTTTGATAATAACCTAAAAGTTCGTGTCACCACCTAGCAGCAGGGGTCACCACTCTGTCTAACTGATTTCTGTATGTGAAATGCGCTTGTTACACTGTTGCTTAATAATAAATGACTGTGTGCATAGCTGTATATTATTTTTATCTATGTTTTAAAATGGTGTCCTAGGTTGTAAGTATAATAATAATAATGTATGATGTCTCTACGTTTATGTGGTTGTGTATGTTTCTACCTGGTATGCTGTACTGCTGATCAGGTTGTATTAATTTAGATATGAAAGGTTCAAGTTTCTTAACTTAAATATTTGTCGATGTTTTATAATCACTGTTGAGTAAATAAATAGGTATGTAATTTACGATTTTTATCCAGTCCGTTTTATGTTTAGGAATGAGTGTCATATACGATGTTTTAAAACATAATCCTCTTGTTCAAGTATGTCTTGAAATTTAGCTTGCAAAAAGAGTGTTAAGTCATTTTTAAAGTTTTATTTAATTCACTACTAAGTCCGTCTGGTCCTGGAGTTTTATTTAGTTTTTGTCCATCTATCATCTTGGATAATTCCTCTTTTGTAATTGGAGGGCTGTTATAGGTATATTCATCGTTGTCTAGCTGTGTTATGTAATTAAGGTGATGTTTTTTTGTATTTCATAGTCTATGTCATCCTCGTAAAGGTGTAAGTTGTTTTGGTTAGAAAATGTTTAAAATATTTGCAGAACGTTTATGTACACGAGCAAGCATTGATAAAACTAAACAATTATACATAAAGTTTTAACTATTTCATATTGTCAACGTATGTATTTTTTAACTATTTTCGAAAAAAAATATTATACACATGGTTTGGTAATATACTATGTTTTATTTAATTAAACTAAATTATGTCTGTAAAAGTGATAAACCAAACACAATGATTATAATGTGAAATTATGAATACATTTATATTTTAATTGAGTACATTGTTGAAATATAATCTCCCTTGTTTTCTCAAAAGTAACAAACACAACTCTTTACACAAATCAATCGTTGATAAAAAAAATGTGCACTAATACATCGACACACAACTATGGGCAGGTTCAAAAGTGGCGTCTACATTGATCAGATATGTTTCTTCACTGTGTGGCATTAACATTGATTAACAATGATGTAAATTGAAATATTAAAACAATAATGACAAGGTTAAATGACGCTGTAAAAAAGAAAACGACATTCTGGAGGCCAACTTTTTAATTCGAATGGTCAAGCTATAGGAGTTAATACCATGAAAGAAACTATTGTCTTTTCATTTGCCATTCCTCTGACTGTGCAATAATTTATAGGATCAAAGAGAATTGGAGAAGTAGACATAAATTCGTATATCCTACTCAACATAGTCACTATACGAATTTTTAGAAATAATATGTTCGGCAAATAGCCTACATAGGTCAATAAGGGAAAATAACATAATGTGAATAGTTGTAAATCAATAACCGACATTGATTCAAAGCACAATCAAAAACATTTAGTCTACTGACTGACAACCACTACATTAACACATTGTCACAGACCTCACTATATTATGAAACAACCCCTACATTAACACACTGTCACAGACCTGACTATATTATGAAACAACCCCTACATTAACGCACTATCACAGACCTCACTATATTATGAAACAACCCCTACATCAACACATTGTCACAGACCTGACTATATTATGAAACAACCCCTACATTAACACATTGTCACAGACCTGACTATATTATGAAACAACCCCTACATTAACACACTGTCACAGACCTCACTATATTATGAAACAACCCCTACATTAACACATTGTCACAGACCTGACTATATTATGAAACAACCCCTACATTAACACACTGTCACAGACCTCACTATATTATGAAACAATCCCTACATTAACACACTGCAATATAATTCACAAAAGTATCCTTGCACTAAAGATTTGAACCTTCACCACAAATCTTCCCCCTACAACCCAACCAGATAACGTGATACAATTAACATTTTGAATCATCTGATTATATTAAAAGAAATGCTCACATTATCTAAAATAAATAACCAATGGCAAATACCGCAACCAAAAAACCAAGGCACGCTGGAGACAACTAGAACTAGCGCCAGCAACCCAGGTTTGAAACAAAAAATGGTCACTGAAAACAGATTTAAAACATATATTTAACAATATAACATAACGATAGCTCCAAAACGGATGAAGAAGGGGCAACAAAAATTAACAAACACAACCAATAACCCAACACTACACAACAAACCTGAGCTTAACAAACGATCTACAACAAAACAATAACGAGGGACAAATCAAATTACGCTGTGGAAATATCGAGAAAGCTATTATACAGATGTAAGCACAAAGGCCTTCTTCTCAAAAGATGACATCATTGACATCATTACACTCTGCGTTGAAAAATACCCAGAATTAAAAAAAAGAAAGTTTTAATAACAAATATGTATGTAATCACTGAAATATAAAGTAGAAAATAAATTATAAATCATAAATTAATATTTAGGAATAGAACAACGCTTTTCTTTATATTTATTTAAATTGTAGTGTATAATTTATTTTCTACTTTTAAGTGCATTATTACATAAAAGCATGTTATTAAAACGTTTTTTAAGAATTATTTTCTGCACTTAACATTTTTTTATTTACAATATTTTTTGTGATTATTACAAAATGACCAAGAAAGTAAAACAAAGTTGTTTGTCTCTTCATATTTACTATTACTGTGATTTGTATTTAACATGGTGCACTCTACTATTAACTTTCTATGTGATGGTTTGAAGCGGTACAGTGTCTTGTCAACTTCTCATGTAAAAAGTTCCACACCGCGAAATAAAAATACCAACCAGTCAATTGGCTCTTTCATATTTCCATAGTTCAGTGTAGGACTGCAATCAATAACTTGTTTAGTCTATAAATAACCCTGACGTTGACGGCGATTGGTGCAGCTTATCTCACGTGACCCTTGCCCTGCCATCGACTGAATGATTGCTCACGATACACGTCTGATCGTATAGTCGTGTATTCAGACATTATTTGAAGGGGGGGGGGGCGTGGTCGAGTCGGTAACGTTCATTGTTGCTTAACTAACAGTCTCAAATTCGAACCCCTGTGCATATGAGGCGAATTAGCTGGAGACAGCCACTATTCTAGGAGAGACAATTCCAAAATCAAACAACTGCTGCCTTGTAGTTTGTTCTTAGTTGGACAGAGGCTATGGAAGCAAATCCAAAAAGAAAAGCAGGCTGAAATCGGAGTCAATGCAATGGCGTATAACCAGTTGACTTAATTACTAATTAAATAATTAATTAGAGGGGATCCCTTCAAACACTGATATTAAGAACGAAGAAGAAGAGGCGACTTAGTATAAACTAGTCCTTATTAGATAAGCGCTTGCTTTATTTTAAATGTTTCTGTCAATACCAAACAAAAACTGCAAAATATTAAACATTTGATTTTGTATTAATAGAATTTTTCTGCTTTATATTATTATTTTTTTAACTGAAGACAGTGGCGTAGCGACGTCGGGTGCTACCTGTGCGGCACTTAATTGTGTCAACCTCAAGAGGCGTAGCGACCCTTCCCGGCGCCAGGGACAAACTTTCAATTTACGATATACCTCCCCCCTCAAACACCAAAAGGTGTCACCAGGTGCGTTCCGCAACCCCCGCTCCCCCCCCCCCCCTCCCCTTTCTAACTACGCCACTGAATGAAGATGCTGTAGAACGTATATTTTAATATGATTTGTGGATGCCTATATATTAGTTAAAATCAGTTAAAATCCCATGACCGTTAGATTGTTCAGTCGCTAGATCTACATTGTGACCCATGCCAATCCGAAAAGGTTTATAGGACAGCCGTCGCTGGTGTGATATAAAATACTTAAAAAAAACTTTTTAAAAAACCACGTTTTTCTTGTGGACTAAAAAGTAGAAAATAACTATGTACATACATTTGAGAGAGAATAAAAACAAGCAATATCTTACTCAACAATCACAGGAGATCAGTTAGTAATAATACATTTAATGAATTAATAGCATATGTTTAAAATAAAAGGAGCTTGTCTTGTTTGACAGCCTCGAGTTGATGCAATAATACAAATACAAAACCGAAATGCTTTACATTTTTATAGTGATATATCTTGCTGCTAGCAATAAAAGAAATTGCCGTGTATAGAAACGTCAATAAATAGTGCAATTACACTACTTTCAAAAACCAGTGTTTAACTACCTGCTAAATTTGCCACAAAGTTACATGGATGAACAAATTTAAAAGAAAAAAAAAACAAAAAAAACAGTACCCTGGTGGGGGTTGGTTAGGTAAGGTGGGCCAAGTAGTGCGATCGTTGTTGCGTGACATGACTGCAAAAAGGGGGGATAAATCTTCCAGTCTTACGTGATACAGTATTGGGGGTATCCAGCATTGATGACAAAAGGTGGATCTCAAATGCATGGCTTGTTTTAAAGAGATGATACATGCATGAACAACAGATTTATGAAACGAAAAGAGCTTGTTGTACTTGACAGCCTCACAAATGATACAACAATCCAATTACAAGAAAAAATTTACATTCTTATAATGGTATGTTTATTGACAGCTGCTGCTCACAATATAGAGCTTGCCGTGAATAAAATGTAGATAAATAATGCAATTACAAAACTTTCAAATAAAAAATTGCAAACTTCCGAAATGTTCCTAAAAGTTACATGGATAAACAAAGTTGAAGGAAAAGAACAGTGGTGGGGCGGGGAGGTGTAGGTGGGGGTTGGTTGGGTGGGCGGGGGGTGTAGGTGGGGGTTAGTTGGGTAAGGCTGGCTAGACAGCGGGATCGTTGTTGTGTGACATGACTGTTGAGGGTGAGGAGCGGGTCGCGCTGGTTGACGGGACATGGGGAGACTGAGTGTGTGAGATCAAGCCAGGAGTAATAGGCTGAGATGTGTGTGAACTGACTACTGAGGTGTTACTATTTATAGTGTGTGTGTTAGTGTGCTGTATTTGTCAAGTCGTCTGCTAAAACTTAAATCTAAAATATGTCCCGTAAACTGTGAATTGTTATTTTTTTGTATTTTTTGTGTACGTATATGATAATAGTAAAATAGAGACAAATGATAACTTTACAATGTTTGTTTGTAAGTGGTATAGATAAAACAATACACAAATAAGCAAATTTGCTAATATATATATATATATATATATTAATACTTTTATTTGCAATTAAAACAAATATATCAACATCACATTTTTTACATAGTTTCAAATGAAAACGAAAGGTTTTGCACACATTTTTTTGTTTCCTTTTTTTTTTTTTTAGTTGTACAAAAAATTTAATGACAAGATATGCACTACAATAAACAACTGTGTGCGCCTCAACAGAATGTGCAATAAATAGCCATATCTTCAGTTTTTACAATAAAAATTGAGATCAGTTCCATTAAGACAGTAGAGATGATTAGAAAAATATACCCATAACAGGTCAAGCTTGTCTGGGTAAGTCATCTTTTTAATTGCACCTGTAACGTATGGATGAATGAACGAATAAAATAAATATCATTTTTTGATTTTTCCTTGATCAGCTATCAAAGCTTTGGCAGCCGTCACCTCCTCGTCTGATGCCAGGTAGTAGCTAGTGACCTTTTGTAGATCCTCGTCTAACTCATAAACCATTGGAATGCCTGTAGGTACTTCATGACTAACAATATCTTCATCAGAAAGTTTATCTAAAAATTTGATGATTCATCTTAGACTGTTGCCGTGTGCAATGATCAAAACTTTTTGGCCTGACTTAATAGCTGGCACAATTTGATCATACCAACAAGGCAATGTTCTGTATATTGTGTCTTTGAGACTTTCACTTGTTGGAATCATGCCTTGATCCATGGCAGCGTACTGTCTGGCTTTTCCTGTCCATCTCTCATCATTTCTCTCTAGAGGTGGGGGTCGTACGATCTTCTCCACAGCTTGACTTGGTCTTCTCCGTATTTTGCTGTAGTTTCAGCCTTATGAAGGCCGTGAAGAGCCCCATAATGCCGTTCATTCAGACGCCATGATTTGATGACAGGCAACCAATGGCAGTCTAGCTGTTCTTGGATATAATACAAAGTCTTGATTGCTCTTTTAAGAACACTGGTAAATGCTATGTCAAATTCATAATTGTTTTCTTTCAACAGCTGTCCAGCACGAATGGCTTCTTGTATTCCAACATCGGTCAAATCTGCATCATGGGCGAATCCACAAAACAAATTCTGTTTGGTGAAGACACTCTCGCCATGTCTAACAAGAACTATTTTATACTTGGTCGCCATGATGCCACTTCCATAATGTTTCTATTCTACTGGTAGGGCGGGCCTTATCATAACAATATCTGAACCAGCAGACCGATTGTTATTCTCCACACAACTGATCAGGTTTTGCAAATGTTTGAAATTATTGCGAAAGATAAGGTGTACTGACGGTAACATTGATACATAAAAAAAAAATTACAAATAAAATACTAACTATTTTTTATCGTTACGGTTTGTGTTTTTAACTATAATTCATTTTTTTTTTATTTTACAGAAGATTCGGTAATAAATAATATGATATGTAATTAAAAAGTATTTTTGTATGTAAAAATGATAAACAAAACACAATGATTTTAATATTAAATTATGGAAACATTTATATTTTGATTGAGTAAATTGTCGAATTATAATCTCCCTTGTTTTTGTCAGAAGTAACAAACAAAACTCTTTACACAAAACAATCGTTGATAAAATCATGTGTACAAATACATCGACACGCAGCAATTGGCTGGTTTAAAAGTGGCGTCTATATTGATCAGATTTGTTTCTATACTGTGTGACATCAACATTGATTTGTCCCTGCAATGTGTGATAACACATACTCTCATTAAGGCACTTAAACATTCAGAATAAAAAAAAAACACAATAAAAACCGTCCCACTAATACACAAGCGGGAATAACCAAATACAGAGAAAAAAAAGACATTCCATACTATACTAAGAGAAAACAATCGACATTCTAAAAACCATTCCAGGCAGAAAACAAGCCTGCCAACATTGTTCATGAATGAAACACTGGACAAACCAGTGCAACCAACCACATCAGAAACCACCGCAGCAGACAACCCCAAACCAGCACCACGATCAACCGCAAAATCAACAACGCCTATTACAACAGGGATCGCAATACAGCAAATATAGTGGTTTAGCGGTAGAGAGCTAGACTGCTATCCTGAGTGTCTCGAATTTGAATCTCTGTTCAAAATCAGTTCACCCAGCTCTAATGGGTACCTGACTTACGTTAGGGAAACAAAGGCAGCTGGCCACAGTGTTGACCACACGGACCCTTCATATGCCGAGATCTCTGAAGCAGATGAACTCTACTTCGTCTGCCCCGTGTGACACGAGCAGTAAATGGTGATGTTATCAACATCAACATCGTTTACATAATTTCAATCCCCCTGTGAAACCGAAGGATTTTATAACTGTACGTAATGAATTTATATATACAAAAAAAAACAATAACACATGTATAAAAAACGTTAATTTTTTTTTCGCCTCGGACATGTAATTTACAGCAGCAGTTTGCCTTACGTGTTCACTTGAGTATTACAGTTTTTATCATCGACTCGTGAGGACTGATACAGATTTATATATTAATACTTCTACGTTACCTGTTGCCTACTTTCATTGATTTAAGATGGTTTACTTATACACTGATGTATTACAGAAAGTCTAAGTAGAAAAAGCAAATATGTAATTAAATAATGATTAAAGGGACTTTTTTTTTGTCATCGGTGTGGTGGGATGAGGGGGATTGGGCTTTTAATTAAAGCAGCAATAAACATGGGATTAAAGAAAAAAAATTATGAAAATTGTAAGCAGCCGGAATGTTATGTTGAGTACACCAGGGGCGTAGCGACCCTTCCCGGCGCCCGGGGACAAACTTTTCGATTTGCACCCCCCCTCAAACTTTCGATTTGCACCCCCCCCCCCCCTCAAACTTTCAATTTGCACCCACCTCAACCTTTCAATTTATTTTTCCAACCCATTTTGGCGCCCCCTAAGCTCGGCGCCCGGGGACATATGTCCCCCCGCACCCCCCCCCCCCCTAGCTACGCTACTGAGTACAACGAGACACATCAAATCAAATATACTTCACTTTCTAACTTCTATATCTATAGCAGAATGACATATAAAAGCAACTAAACACAATAGTCTTTAAATAACCGATTCACATTCCAAATTTAAAAAAAAGACACAAAAAATATGTTTGTGGTTTATACATGAAAAACAAAAAATGTGGTTATAAATACCTGGCTTAGATAATTTCAAAATGAACAAACATGAAAGTTAACTCGAATGTCATCTTTTCTTTACACCGGCTCAATCTGTGGGTAAGTCTGACACTTTTTTCTAGATCTGTGTGTGTGTGTGTGTAAGAGAGAGCGAGGAAAGAAGAGATATTTTACAATTACATGAGTGAAAATAGACTAGTGTCAAATGTAATTCTACCTTGTGATTAGGTTTGCATAAATATTTAAAACATAAGATTTTAGACTTTATACTTTAGTCTAATAGGCTTTGTTTTATACACACATTTAAATGGTGATAGGAAATTTAGAAAAAAGTCAACTAATAAAAATAGTTTTGTACTAGACAATGTTTGGTCAACACATGTACTCTAAGAATGAGAAGGGTGTGGTAATTATCGTTTTGTACTGTTTAGTATACACCAAATAATTATACACAATTAAAATTACGTGTCAGTTGGTTGGGTACCATTGATGCCGATTTCAGCCTGCTTTTCTTGTTGTCCAACTAGAA
Source organism: Physella acuta (assembly GCF_028476545.2). Taxonomy (NCBI): domain Eukaryota; kingdom Metazoa; phylum Mollusca; class Gastropoda; family Physidae; genus Physella; species Physella acuta. The sequence continues at coordinate 254,215 of NW_026732649.1, read as the reverse complement.
TAAACTACGAGTGAGCAATTGTTTGAGTTTGGAGTTGTCTCTCCTAGAAAGAGTGGCTGTCCACACTAACGAGTCTTATTCGACAGAATTCTCGATTTAGCACCCATGAGCTTTACCGACTCGACCACGCCAACCCTATATTTTTTAGGTTAATATTGCTGATTTGTCTGTGTGGAACTATGTATGGTCTAGTATAATTAGTGTAGTTGCAGCACAAATTATCGCCATCTATAATTGATTGAGTCAGACAATACTAGGGGGGAAAACATTTAACGTTTGGACAGTTTTAAACTGTCTTATTTGTGAAATAATTATAACTTATGTCATTAGTATATTTTAAGCGTTGTGCCTACAGAACCAGGTAACTGCTTTAACATGAATATATTTTAGGCGTACCCTGTTGGTTGTGTAGATGTATACACCAGTGCTAAGGTAAGCTAAATATAGAAATAGTGTAGGCATGTATAATGAAAAATTATGTATAGCCATGTTTTGAGAATACTTTTAAAACACCATAACAATCCAGGAAATTACAATCGATTAAATTAAACATTTCTTTTGGCCTCAGATGTAAAGTATTATATATTGAATTATTATTTTACCTATATATAAACCTTGCTGTTATCATCACTGGCCGTTATGGAATGCCATAGTTTACATTAATATTTTATCTGTTAAACCATTTCTCTATCATTCATCAATCATTTCAAATTGCAAATAAAAATTAATACATCTTATAGCAATGAGCTGAAAAGAAGATTTTTTAGTGAACATATGATTATTAAAAATGTGATTGATAAGTATTCTGTAGTTTTTTAGTATCTGTCTGAAACAAAAATTGTTAAATCCCAGTTGGTGTTTAATAGCATAATAAACATATAATAATAATAATAATAAAATAAATTATTTATAAATAATGCAAACAATATAGTGCTATACAATTATGTATATAATCATATATACCATATTTCATGCCTTACATTATGCCACTTTAAAAACTAAAGTCTACATTATCGACACAAATTAATAAGTACAAGATACAATCTAAAAAAAAAAGAAGTAAATATTAGTGATGAAAGTCTATATTACAGACCAAATCCATCAAGTAGATTTTTTTTTTTTTTTTTTTTTTTTTTTTTTGAAAAAAATTGTACGAAACTTAAGGGAGCATCGGAACGTTGTTAAAAAGTAAAAAATTATATTTTAATAAGTTATTTTTTTATATTTTCATGGTTTGTAAGATTTAACTATAATTTATTTTTAACTTTTTATTATGTAATGGTTCGATATTTAATTATATGTTATTTAATACAACTTAAATCCCAATATAAATATGTTAAAGAAAACACAATAATTATAACGATAATTTATGGATACATTTATATTTTGATTAAGTAAATTTTCGGATTATAATCTCCCTTGTTTTTCTTCGAAGTAACTCTTTACACAAATAAATCGTTGATGAAAAAATGTGTACTAATATATCGACACACAACTATGGGCTGGTTCAAAAGTGGCGTCTACATTGATCAGATTTGTTTCTTCACTGTGTGGCATTAACATTGATTAACAATGATTAAAATTGAAATATTAAAACAATAATGACAAGGCTAAATGACGCTGTAAAAAACAAAATGACATGTCTGGAGGCCAACTTTTTAATTCAAATGGTCAAGCAATAGGAGTATACCATGAAAGAAACCGCTGGCTTTTCATTTGCCATTCCTCTGACTGTGCAATAATTTATAGGATCAAAGAGAATTAAAGAAGTACACATAAATTCGTATATCCTACTCAACATAGTCACTATACACATTTTTAGAAATAATACGTTCGGCAAATACATAGGTCAATAAGGGAAAATAAAATAATGTGAACAGTTGTAAATCAATAACCGACATTGATTCAAAGCAAAATCAAAAACATTTAGTCTACTGACTGACAACCCTTACATCAACACACTGTCACAGACCTCACTATATTATGAAACAACCCCTACATTAACACCCTGTCACATACCTCACTATATTATGAAACAACCCCTACATCAACACACTGTCACATAATTTACAGATTCAAACCTTCACCACACATCTGCCCCCTACGACCCAACTAGATACGTGATACACTTACAGATGTAATAATTACATAATTTCAACATGTAGGGAAACATTTTAATGTTGTGGTTATAGTAAAGAAATACTCACATTATCTAAAATAAATAACGAGCGTCAAATATCGAAACTAAAAACCAAGACTGAACAAACGATCTACAACAAAACAGTAACGACGGTCAAAGCCAATTACGCTGCGGAAAAGTCGAGAAAGCTATCATACAGATATAAGAACAACGGCCTTCTTCTCAAAAGATGACACCATTACACACTGCGCTGAAAAGTACCCGGATTTTTTTTTAAACGTTTTAATAACACATTTTTATGTAATAATGAAATATAAAGTAGAAAATAAATTATAAATTATAAATTAACATTTAGGAATTAGGAATAGAATAGGAGGTTTTGTGCTGTGTGCTTTAGTTGTGTATTGTGTATGTGTATACTAGTTGTTTAATATGGCTGTGTAGTATGGTTGTGTATTATGGCTGTGTATTATGGCTGTGTATTATGGCTGTGTATTATGGCTGTGTATTATGGCTGTGTATCGTCCCAGTAAATCATGGTTTATTATGTCTTTGTATGATAGCTGCGTAAAATTCGCGAGGTGGATTTTGAATAGAGTATACATTCTGTTTAATTTATGTATTTTTAAAAATTTCTTTCTAGCAAGCGAATCAAATTATTACTTTCTTTCGACTAAGAACGTTTATACACTCTGCTAATAAAAGGTTGTGTGCGGGTTGATACATTGAAAGGATGGTGGCTATATCTTAACTGTAATGCCGAAAATTAAACAAAAAAAATAACTTTATATTTGTCGTGTTAAGGTTCGTATTGTCCTATATGAGAGTCACATTTATCATATATATTTAAACATCCAAGTAGCAGATAATCTACAATCAGTGTAAAGGAATTTTAAATGTTTTCGAAGGTGTATAAATACATTACAAAATGTATGCTATCGGTAAAAATTCACACGTTTCTGTATTGTAAGGTGAGACGTTGTGAACTAATTAAACAGGCTAATAAATATAGTTGCTGTTGCATATAAATTATAGATATACACGATCTAATTAGGTGTATTGTGTGCTGTTTCTAGATACACTTGATCTATTCACATGTATAATATGTATAATATATATATATATATATATATATATATATATATATATATATATATATATATATATATATATATATATATATATATATATATATATATATATATATATATATATATATATATATATATATATATACATATATATATATACATATATATATATATACATATATATATATATATATATATATATATATATATATATATATATATATATATATATATATATATATATATATATATATATATATATATATATATATATATATATATATATATATATTATATATATATATATATATATATATATATATATATATATATATATATATATATATATATATATATATATATATATATATATATATATATATATATATATGTATATATATATATATATATATATATATATATATATATATATATATATATATATGTATATATATATGTATATATATATACATATATATATATATATATATATATATATATATATACATATATATATACATATATATATATATATATATATATATATATATATATATATATATATATATATATATATATATATACAGGGATGTGACCAGACCAGGAAAAAAAATTAGGAAATTTTCTTCGGATAAATAACTCAATATGTTTTATCTACTTTTGATCGCAGTTAAGCAGCTTTATACTGTTACTGTACTAATTAACTGTTTAATGAAGTTAATACTTTAAATACAAGAAGTTTATATTACTCAAAAATAGCATTAAATTGCAATTAGACAAGACTTTCAATGTTTACCCTATAAACAACTTTAAAAAAATTACAATGTAACAAAAGTAGCAATTAAGTTTTATTTTACCATTAAGCTAATTTAAACTGTACGAATCTAATGTAGATTCTATATGTACTCCTGTTTTCAATTTTTAATAGGGGGCCTAATGCCTTATATTCTTTTAAAGATTGGATTGGTAAAAATATTTGTCTTCAACTGTAAAGAGCCTAGATTAAGATTAGTTAGCCTATAATTTGAAAATTTTAGGTTCATGTGATGGAAAAATGAAAAGGACCAGGTTAGCTAAAATTAGAAAGGGTCTGATGTGTGAACCAAAGTTAATCATTTTGATAGCCAAGCACATCGATATTTATGTTTTTTTTGGAATAACTGTAAATTGTTAGGGGTCATCCACGTTTTTTTTTGACGATATTTACCTCCCATGTCTCCTACAAAAGCCAAGACTCCCCCCCCCCCCTATAATGACGTCACATCTCAGCCAACAAACGCTTCCCCTCCCCCCCCCTCGAATTGAATTTGAAAAAAAAAATAACATCGATTTTTTTCTAAAATATTGACTGAGGTCGACCAACTTAGGGTATCTTATTCAATTTCTATTACAATGTTTTACAACAGTTGTCCAGCATGCGTAATAGCGGCTAAAATGCAGTTGTTTCTAACTACTTTTTTAAAATACAAAAATATGACGTTACACTATCTTACGAGTGTGAAGTTATTTATAGAAGACCCCTTATTAAAAATTTAAAAACAGTCTGTACTTATTTTTTCTTCCACAAACAAGACACGATCGTAGTCACGTTGAGTTTAGTATTTTTTTTTTAATCTGTAGGCCTACGAAGCATACGTATTGCAGGAACAGCTATTTGAAATTGACTGTGACGTCATTTTTTTTTCCACAAGCAGTACCGAACACGTACTTGCGGTCAAGGTGAGGTCACAAGAGCCACCGTTGCTACAAGGTGGGGCGGGTTTGTCTAGTCCTCATAGTCACCATTTGCAAGGATTTCAATATTAATTTGAGATTGCGAAATAAAATAAAATCAGAGAGAAACTGTAGATTTCGGCGGGTTAAAATACCGATAGGTAAATTAGGCTACATCGATAGCTAGATTACCAGGCTTGAGAGTTGTAAGTTTCTTTTGAATAACTGCATTATTTTAGATTACATTTTCCCGTGTTTTTGATAAATAGTTAACTGAAAATAAAAAAAAATATCAGCGGAAAATTTGGACTAAAAATGTGCTTTAAAAATCCGTCCAAATTCCGAATCTTAATCTACATTTAACTTGATCTAGCACGGTCAGACCTAGCGAAATCGATCAATCGAAAAGAAATGCGCATATTCGAGTGTTTGACCTAGGTACAGTAGTTGTCGATTTAAATTTAAATACGAATAAGTGGAATGAGCATGTCGGCCCTTTCCGTAGAAGACATTTCCGGTTTTTTTTTTCCTAATTTTTAAAAATTCGTAAAAATTCGACAAAAAAAAAAGTCGGCGGAAAAATTCAACGAAAATTAAATCAGCGGACAAAAATCGCAACTGAAACGGAAAAAATCGGATTTCCGCTAAAATTCGGAAAAGTCACATCCCTGATAATATATATATATATATATATATATATATATATATATACATATATATATATATATATATATATATATATATATATATATATATATATAATGTGTATTATTGTTTCATACAGCAGGCTTAAGACAGAGTTAAAGGGCCGTATAGAGAATAACTTATTAACCCACAATATTTAACTATGTGAGAGGAAATCATCTGAGACATACAAAAATTAAACAGTAGAACAAATTATGCTGCCATTTGATCAATTATTTTTGATTATTGTTTTACGTATCCCCATTACTTTTGATTTTTCTGCGCTTATTTTTCCCCCGATTCCTTTCCCCAAGTTGTTGCATTTTTCTATTACAGTCTGTATTGCTTTTTCTGTGTGTACTAAGAAAGTAGTGTCGTCTGCGTATGCAAATTTGTTCTTGCCTACTGTGTTTGGAATGTACAGTCCTTTAATGGAGTTGTCTTGTCTAATGTTTGCTATTAGGGGTTCTAAGCTAAGGATGTATAGTAGGGGAGATAAAGGACAACCTTGTCCAACTGATTTATTTATGTGAAAAGCGCTTGTAACACTTTTGTATATTAATAAATGACTATGTGTATTTTTGTATATTATTTTGATCCGTGTATTAAGATAGTGTCCTACGTTGTAAGCATCTATTGTTTTCATTAACCATGTTTGACCAACTCTATCAAGAGCTTTCTGTTGGTGGATGCTAAGAATCGCTAGTTGTGTCACCTTCTGCGTGCTATAATGTATGATGTCTCTGATTAAGTGCGTGTGGTTGTGTATGTTTCTACCTGGTATGCTGTACTGCTGATCGGGGTGTATTAATTTATGTATGAAAGGTCTGAGTTTCTTAAATTAAATTTTAGTCAATATTGTATAATCACTGTTGAGTAAATATATAGGTCTGTAATTTTTTATGTTTTCCTGTCCGTATCATGTTTAGAAATGAGTGTTATATTTGCTGTTTTAAAGTCTGTAACACAATCTTCTTTTTCAAGTATGTCTTGAAATTTAGCGTGCAAACAAAAAGCGTTATTATTGGTACATTGATCATTGTCTAGCCTTGTTATGTAATCAAGATAAAGTTCTTGCATTTCATAGTCTGAGTCTTGCTTGTAAAGGTGTAATTTGTTTTGGTTAGAAATAATTGCGAAAGATGAAACACCGTGTGGACAGTACTGAACATATTAAACAATCACAAATAAAATACTAACTATTTTATATCGTTAAAGTTTGTAATTTTTTAACTATATTTTTTTTTAATTCTACATATGATTTGGTAATAATTAATATGGTAATTAATAAAACAATATTTGATTAGTAATTATGCTAAAAAAAACAAACACTGATTTTAACGATAAATTATGATTACATTTATATTTTGATTGAGTAAATTGTCGAAATATAACCTCCCTTGTTTTTTCTCAGAAGTAACAAAGACAACTTTTTTACACAAATCAATCGATGATAAACAAAATGTGTACTAGTACATCGACACACAACTATGGACTGGTTCAAAAGTGGCATCTACATTGATCAGATATGTTTCTTCACTGTGTGACATCAACATTGATTTGTCCCTGCAATGTGTGATAACACACACTCTCATTAAGACATTTAAACATTCAGTATAAAAAAACCACAATACAAACCATCCCACTAATACACAACCGTAGAATAACCATATACACAGAACAAATTGAATACATCACATACAATATTAAATTAGGCTACAAAGACAAAACAATTGATATTCTAATAGCGAATTCCAAAAAACAAGCCTCCAAAAACTGCTCATCAACACAACACTAGACAAACCAGTGTAACCAACCACATCAGAAACCACCGCAGCAAGCAACCCCAAACCAGCACCACTATCAACTAAAAATTTAACAACGCCTATTACAACAGGGATCGCAATACAGTCAATACAGTTGTTAAGCGGTAGAGAGCTAGACTGCTATCCCGAGTGTCTCGAATTTGAATGTGGGTTTAAAATCAGTTCACCCAGCTCTAATGTTTACCTAACTTACGTTAGGGAAACAAAGGCGACTGGGCACAGTGTTGGCCACACGGACCCTTCATATGCCGAGATCTCTGAAGCAGATGAACTCTACTTCGTCTGCCCCATGTCACACGAACAGTAAATGGCGATGTTTTCAACATCAACATTGTTTACATACTTTCAATCATCGTGTGAAACCGAAGGATTTTACAACTGTACGTAACGAATTTATCTACAATAAAAATTTAAAAAAAAGTAAAAATTAAAAAATGATAATTTTTTTTTTACTCAGACATTTAATTTACAGCGTAATATTGCCTTGCACGTTAGCTTTAGTATTACAGTATTATTTTTCATCGGCTTGTGAGGACTGATACAGATTTACTATATTAATACTTCTTCCTTACATGTAGCCTTCTTTCATTCATTTAAGATGGTTTACTTATACATAGATCTATTCCAAAAAAAAAAAAAAACCCTGAAAATGCAAATATGTAATTAAATAATGATTAAAGGGAATTTTTTGTCATCGGTGTGGTGGGCTGAGGGGGCTTGGGCTTTTAGTTAAAGCAGTAATAAATATTTGATTAAAGAAAAAAAAATGAAAATTGATAAAGACAAAATACCTCCATAATTACGCATGAATTACTGGACGATAAGGGATCGGCGTGGTCGAGTCGGTATAGCTCATGGTTGCTAAACCGAAAAGTCTCGAGTTCGAACCCTCGGGCAGATGAGGCTCGTTAGCTGGGGACAGCCACTCTTCTAGGAGAGACAACTCCAAAATTAAACAACTGCTGCCTTGCAGTTTGTTCTTGGTTGGACATAAACTGACCCTTACATCAACTTTCAACTTCCACATTTGCCAAAAAGCAATAACATCCCAACTGACAACCATATCAATAATCTGCAATATAAAATCAAACACTCATCACAATATCCCTAATACTCTTATATTGGCACACAGACACAGTCATTACTAGACGATCCTTCTATTTTAAAACATGCCATATGTTAAGAAACTCACAAAATTCCCACAAATATATATGCATACAGGAAAGATTTGAACCTACATCACACATGTTTCTTTCATTTCAGCCAGGTGATGCCGTACACATTATGGTGTAATAATTACACATTGTCACCATATAGTTGATTCACATTTATAATTATCTGACTATGGTAAGAAAAATTAATGCTCACATTATCTAAAATAAGTATTGCATTTCTTATTTCCCACACAAAATATGTTTTATGATAGTGTTTGAAAACATCAATAAAAAAGTTTTAAAACTATGCACTAAACGTAGCAATCATTCTGAAATTCGAGTATACGAATGCATATACTGTAAATACTAATGACTCCTAATCCCTGAGATACACAAAGGATAACGTGTGGCCAAAACATGTATCTTCACAATTAAGAGTACATTAAAATATGTACATATACATATGTACCTAAAACAATCATAACGTTTAAAACGTATTAAACTATTTTTAAAAGAATTACCTACTCAACATAGTCTATATAAGCAATTTAGAAATAGCATGTTCGGCGTATACATATTTCAATAAAGGAAAATAATATAATAAAGAAATAATGTGATAGAGGTGTAATTAAATAACTATTATGCAATTTTTACTATGATGAAAACGCTGATACATCAAACGTATTAAAATTTACAAATATTGCTTTGCAAGTAGCTTAATGTCTTTTGGTTTCACAATATAAAAGAACTAATAACATCATTTAAGAAAAAACTTAACTAGTAATTAAAAGAAAATAATTTAATTATATGTCTTTATTGATTTTAATATAATATTATATGGATCATGAAAATCATAAAAAATATATATATAAAATATACATATGTATGTTTTAGTATATTTTTTAAAATAATTATTTGAATTATTTCCCTTTGTAGCTTATGCGTTATTTTTTTGTAAAAAAGGGATGTAATAAAATAATGATTGTCAAATTTTCTTATTATTTAATAGGATATACATACATCAAACACATATTTATTAATGCATGATACACTTATTTACGAATGTATTTTAACCTAAAACCGCAATATGTTTAGGATAAAGTATTTTTTTAGTATTTTATTTTATTGATGATGTGTAAATGTCTAAAGTTATGAAGAATTAATAACTCGTGGAATTATTACATTTATTATCGATCTATGAAATAAAAGTGTGTTTTATCTGTGAATAAATGTGTATTATGATAAACAAGTATTAAACTTGTTTTATTTCACACACACTACACACAAACACACACACGCACGCACGCACGTTCTTCGTCGCAAGCAAGCTGCTAAACTGGGGACAGCCACTCTTCTAAGAGAGACAACTCCAAAATCAAACAACTCTTGACCCTTTAGTTTGTTCTTGGCTGAATGGCTTCAATGGCGCATAACCTGTTGACACTTAACGCTTAATTGTGATGGTAACATGGTCGAGTCGGCAAAGCTCATGGTTTATAAATTCGAAAAACAGTGTCGAGGAGAAGGAGAAGAAGAAGTTAATTGGACTAGTGAAGTAGAGTTCACCTATTTCTGTAAACTTGATCTTTGAAAGGATATTGTGTCCAGCACTATGCCGAGCCCCAATCGGTCGACACGCACTTATAATTGTAGAAATATGCGTTAGTTAAACTTTTTTATATATTATTTTTAACATAATTTTATTGCATTTCATTTAATCCTTGTAACTCCCCGAAGAGTAAAGGGCAGCAACAAGTCTTCGCCATTCCATTCTGTCTTGTGCGAGCCACTTTAACTCTAGCCAGATCTTGCCAGTAGCCTGCACTTCTTTTTCCATCTTTCTCGTCCATGTCCCCAACAGTCCATTTTAGTGCTATGTACCGGAGTCTTCTTCTGTTCATGTAAATGGCATGACCCAGCCATCGCCATCTCCTCATTTGTACACTACATGTCGTTTATGTCTGTCCTTCGTCGTATTTCCTTGCTCGGGATTTTGTCGTCCCACGTTATCTTTTACAATACTTTCGATGGATCTTCTTTCAAAACCAGTAAGGCGGATCTCTACTTTCTTGTTGTTCTTTTCCCATGACTCTACAGAATAGAGGAGTTCAGAACGCGCATTTGACTTGTAAATACTTATTTTGGTTCTCTGCTGCAGCGAGGATGATTTCCAGATCTTAGCTAGTCTGTTGAAAGCCTGTGCTGCCCTAGCTACTGTGGTGGCTATTTCACTATGCTTTCAAAGCTCGTTGTGCGATTGTGATCGTTTTATTACTCACTCACATCTAGGGATATGTTTCTAGATTTACAAAATTGAAATTTCGCTGTTTGTAATTTTTTCTTCATGTCTCATGGTGTATTCGGTGACCAAATATTTCTGAGAGTCAAACATTGAGGACACATGGGCGTCAAGCATGTGTCTGTATGTACGGGGGAACGACTTCCAATATTCTAGGGGTAATAGAGCAGCGGGATCAGTATCGCCCTGTAAGGTAATTTATTGTACTAATTAAAACTATCCAATTAATAAATCGTTGACTATACCTAACGTTTTGTTGTTTTAAAAAAGCGAATAAGAAGCAACCAAAGATGAAATAAAAAACTGACAAACAAATGCGAAATAGAAAACAAATTGAGACCAGTGTGGTGATGTAAGGGTCAGTTTGTTAGTGTATAGGTAATGTGGTGATATAGCATCAGTTGAATAAAGTTAGGGTCAGTTTGCTGCCAAAGTTGTTGTGTTGAAGTGTGAGGTTATACCGGATACTGACCCACTGACTGAGCCGGTGTAAAGAAAAGATGGTATTAGAGTTAACTTTCAGGTTTCTCATAATAAAACTATCTGCTCTATGTTATATAAGCTATTTTTAATATATAAATCACACGAGTAAACTATTTTTGTTTTGTTTGGAATTTATATTGGCTATTTAAACACCAGTGAATTAATAAATATATATTTTTTTTAATTATATCGTCGAATCTTAAGACAAAATTTAAAAAAAAAATGTAATCGATAATTACAATGTAGAGTTGAAACTTAAGTTGTTGTATTGCAAGTAAACATTAAAGGGGCGTAATTATTAAATATAATTTTGCAATAGTACTAATGTTATAGTTATGGCTTGGAAACACTTGATTTTAATTTAACAAACATAATTTAAATGATATTAAAATATTCTATTAGAATAGTATCTTAAAATACTATCATTTTCGTTAGTTGATTTAGAATCTGAATGTAAAATGAAGATGAAAACCTTTGAAATTAAGGTGCAGACACTGTTTACAAAAGCAAAAGTAAATTTGAAGTAATATTATTATTTCATGAATAATTTTTAATTTAGTGATTTTTTTAAAATTTGAAATAATATCCAATCAACGTGCCTGTCCACAACAAAAAAATAACGTGTATTCTATGTAAACCAAAAATATTTTGAATCTTTTTAAAAAAAATCGGTCTGAATTTAGTTTTAAATACATTTGATGTTTAAGTTTGTTGTAGGTAAATAGACAAAATAATAATTTAATAAATGTTAATAGCTTGTCTTTTTTGCGCAGTAGGAAATATATTTTCAAACATACACCTTCTCATTTGATGATTAGTCATATATTGTGTTCTGCTATGGATATCTCAGAACATTTTAATGGATGATAAATTGGATGTAATTCTGAGGTTTTTTCTTTTGGAAATTGCATTAAAAATCAACTTAAACCAGCCTCTTTATTTCAAACAGTATTTTTGGTAATACATCATCAGTAAATGATATAGTATTTCAACTCAAGGGTTGGTCATGGGGACAAGGGAGATGCAGTTATAGGGGGGGGGGCAATATGATGGGGCCTGGTGTTTGATATATAAATATATTTTTTACAAAAATAGGCAAGGTTTTAATTCTATAACAAGACTCAAATAACGAAGTAACATATGTCTATAGAGTCGAAGAGGACTAGGCCCGTCAACAATGAAATATAACTTCAATGCTTCAAATGACAACCAACCAACACCACACGAACTTAAACAATCGTCAACTTTTATATTAAATCCAAACTTTTTTTTTAATCTGGTTAAACACCCAATTAAAATGAACTATACATGTCAGATATATAAATATTTTAAGAGGAGTTAGCCAGTAAAGAACGTAGATCACGGGTTCCCAACCTGGGGGTCGCGACCTCCAGGGGGGTCGCGAAGGGCTTTCTGGGGGATCGCCAACTGGTATACTAAACTTTAGTAATGAGAAACAAAACATACATTTTTAGAAGAATATTATGTAGAGGGGGTGGAAGCAGGCGTTGTAACTGAAATAGCAAAATTAACAGAAAGTGATATTTCAACGCCAAGTGTAGACAAAGGTACAGAAAATAGTCCAAGTAAAAATAAGCAGTCAGAAACCAACGGGATCCGAATCTACCATTCCATATAATATAATATTGCTATTAGAAGAATATATGAAATTCGGATTCAGTAACATCACTTGAAATGTAATAGAGAAGAAACAAAGCGTACTGTACAAAGTTGTTCTCAGTCACGAGTCTATGAAATCTTCAAAACTAAAATGTCATTTGAGACGAGTCATTCGGAACACACCAAAAAATATATGGAGTTCTTTCATCGGCATGAAGCTAGTTGCAAACGTCAGAGACTTGATCAAACAGGAAGTTTTCACCAAGAAAACACACCATTAGTGCACGCATCAAATTAAGTCCATTGCTAGTAAAAGTCGTAAACAAAAATTTATCCGCGAATATTTAGTAAATAGCATGCAATTTTACTCATAGTATTAAAACAGTTATCAATTCAAGAAAATCTTATTTTAGTGCTTATTAATTTCTATACTAATTTCGGCCTTTTAATTATATGGGGGTCGCGGGTCACTTACATTTTATAAAAGGGGGTCTCCACTCAAAAAGGTTGGGAACCACTGACCTAGATCAAGTAACAAATAAAATTCACAACTTCTATTTTTATGCAAAGAATGAGTTAAAAAGCTGATTTAATTCGGTTTAAAAAATGCATAATTTTATATTTAATTTTTTAGAAAGTCGAAGCCATTATTGCAAATCAACCAATTATATGTATCCGTTGCTCGCTTTTTATTGCCTGTTGATACAATAATATAATATTTTGAAACTCTTATTTTCTGCTTCTTCTTCTTCTTCTTCGTTCTTAATTATTAGTGTTGAAGGGGATCGAGATTTATCTGCCAGTGGGTTTGAACTCGAGACTTTGTTCGAATTTATCAACCATGAGCTTTTTGCCGACTCGACCACGCCTCCAACACAATTAAGCGTTACGTGTCAACTGTTTATGCGCCATTGAGGCCATTGACTCCGATTTCAGCCTGCTTTTCTTTTTGGATTTGCTTCCATAGCCTTTGTCCAACCAAGAACAAACTACAAGGCAGCAGTTGTTTAATTTTGGAGTTGTCTCTCCTAGAAGAGTGGCTGTCCCCAGCTAACGAGCCTCATCTGCCCGAGGGTTCGAACTCGAGACTTTTCGGTTTAGCAACCATGAGCTTTACCGACTCGACCACGCCGACCCCCCTATTTTCTGCTAATTATCACAATATTACCATTTTGAATGAATAACATAGAACTAGTATAATGTATAAATTACTAACGTAAAATGGCATTCCCTAATGGCCAGTAATAATTATATAATGGTAAAATAATAGTTCATTATACACACATAGACTTTTTCGTCTTGTAGTTACATGTTTGTTTATTTAATACATTTTAAAATGAAACGACGGTTGTATTGCTTTCACACACCGATAACAACTCCAACGAAGTTGTTTATGTTGCAATTAAAAAATGTAAAGCCGTTAATATTAATTTAAGTCTTCACTGTTCGTATAGTAGATATACTATGATTCTCATATCGAGAAATTAGATGAGTTGTCCGAGTTATCTATAATAATAGTTTCGCTGTCTGTCTATCTATCTATCTATCTATCTATCTATCTATCTGTCTGACAAGAACGCTCTAGAGAAAACACAAGGAAAATAAAAACATGCATAGTAATTCGAAAAACGAAGTATGACGTCGACACATTTAGCGCACAGAGTAGAAAATAATCTCAAACCCAGAGAGTGCTCACAGTTATATGACGTCATTGATTTTCGCGTTAACATTGAATAAAAAGGAAATGTTGTCTAATCTTAATGGTTTGCGTGAAGAATTTCTTGCATACAATTCTTCGGGTAGGGGCGAAGCCCCACCCCCGCGTAAGAACGTCTGAGCCCCCCCCCCCCCTCCCCAACTCAAAAGAAATTTCTTCATCGATACTCTATAATAAAATTACCGCCTAATTAATGTGTCTAATCTAAAAAGTGGTTTTCTTGCAATTTCTTTAATGCAATTCTTCGGGTAGTGGCTAAGCGCGACACCAGTGTTTCTTTCAGACTTTTTCCTCCCCGGAGAGGGGTGGGGGTAATTGAAATTTTCGAGGGCGGGGTTAGAATTTTCGGGGAGGGGGGGCGGACACTGGAAAAAGTATATAATTATATTTCGTTGAATGGGACGGTAGACATGTTTTTTTGGGAGTGGGGTGGGGGGGGAGTGGGGGGGGGGGTGGGGGGAGGTGTGAGTGGGGGGGTGGGTGGGGCGGTGGTTTCCTCACCGATACTCTATAATAAAATTACCGCCTAATTAATGTGTCTAATCTAAAAAGTGGTTTTCTTGCTATTTCTTTAATGCAATTCTTCGGGTAGTGGCTAAGCGCGACACCAGTGTTTCTTTCAGACTTTTTCCTCCCCGGAGAGCGGTGGGGGTACTTGAAATTTTCGGGGGCGGGGGTAAAATTTTCGGGGAGGGGGCGGACACTGGAAAAAGTATATAATTATATTTCGTTGAATGGGACGGTAGACATGTTTTTTTGGGGGGTGGGGGTGGGGTGGGGGTGGGTGGCGGTGGGTGGGGTGGGGGTGGGGCTGGTGTGTGGGGTGGGGGGTGGGGGGTGGGGGGTGGGGGGGGTGGTGTGTGTGTGTGGGGGGGGGTGGGTTGGTTTTAGTTTAGAGAAAAGAGACAGCACTATCAACCTAGCGCCCGGTGTATCCTTCCTCAACGGGCCATTTTTCTCGTCTATAATAATAGTTTCGCTGTCTCTCTATCTATCTATCTATCTATCTATCTGTCTGACAAGAACGCTCTAGAGAAAACACAAGGAAAATAAAAACATGCATAGTAATTCGAAAAACGAAGTATGACGTCGACACATTTAGCGCACAGAGTAGAAAATAATCTCAAGCCGGATAGTGCACACATTGATATGACGTCATTGATTATCGATATTCAATACAAAGGCAATTTGGTCTAATCTAAGTGGTTTGCGTGAAGAGTTTCTTTCATACAATTCTTCGGGTAGGGGCGAAGCCCCACCCCCGCGTAAGAACGTCTGAGCCCCCCCCTCCCCAACTCAAAAGAAATTTCCTCATCGATACTCTATAATAAAATTACCGCCTAATTAATGTGTCTAATCTTAAAAGTGGTTTTCTTGCAATGGGACGGTAGACATGTTGTTTTTTTTTTGGGGGGGGGGGGGGGGGGGGGGTGGAGGGGTGGGGGGGGGTGGTGTGTGTGGGGGGGGTGGAGGGGCGGGGGGGGTGGTGTGTGGGGGGGGGGGGGGTGGGGGGTTGGTTTCAGTGTTTCTTTCAGACTTTTTCCTCCCCGGAGAGGGGTGGGGGTACTTGAAATTTTCGGGGGCGGGGGTAGTATTTTCTGGGAGGGGGCGGACACTGGAAAAAGTATATAATTATATTTCGTTGAATGGGACGGTAGACATGTTTTTTTTGGGGGGGGGGGGGGGTGTGGAGGGGTGGGGGGGGGGTGGTGGTGTGTGTGGGGGGGGGTGGGGGGTGTGGGGGTGGGGGGTGGGGGTGAGTTGGTTTCAGTGTTTCTTTCAGAGTTTTTCCTCCCCGGAGAGGGGTGGGGGGTAATTGAAATTTTCGGGGGCGGGGGTAGAATTTTCTGGGAGGGGGCGGACACTGGAAAAAGTATATAATTATATTTCGTTGAATTGGACGGTAGACATGTTTTTTTTGGGGGGTGGGGGTGGAGAGGGGGGGGGGGGGGTGGAGGGGTGGGGGGGCGGTGTGTGGAGGGGGTGGTGTGTGTGGGGGGTGGGGGTGGGGGGTGGTGTGTGGGGTGGGGGGGTGGGGGGTGCGTGGGGTGTGTGGGGGGTGGGTTGGTTTTAGTTTAGAGAAAAGAGACAGCACTATCAACCTAGCGCCCGGTGTATCCTTCCTCAACGGGCCATTTTTCTCGTTATAGAATATAGGTACAAATATTGTTTATAGCAGAATGTAAAAAGATGTTGCGATATCTATTATCTAGGGGAGTCAACTCTTACATAAGTAGTAAATACAACGCTACTGCAAATTTTAAATGTATGTCAATTGAGTACACACACAATTTCTAAAAAAAATTATATTATATAATTTAATTGAGAAAAATATAAAAATTAAAAAAAACGGTAATCTAATTTTGCCATAAAGGTATGTAAGTAAAAACAACGAAGCCTTAAAATATTAGCACATGTAGTATTTTTATTTGAGAACATTTCAGATTGAACAAATATTCCTCACATAGTAAAGGGCCTTATATTATGTTTTAACAATTCCAGGATTGTACCTACTACTCGTTTAATATCTCAGAGTGTGGATTTTCTGTTAGCGGGACAGCGTGGCCTAAGCGATAGAGCGTTAGGCTAATAGCCCCAAAGTCTCGAGTTCGAATTCAGACCGCTTGGAATCAATTACTTATAATCAGAAATGTATCAAAAACTGAACGATTAAAAAAAAATTGTTAGCGAGCCTGAACTTTGTCCCGAAGACGTCTGCTGTTTCAATGTATTTCATCACGTGACAGACCATGGCTGGCTTAGATTTATACAAAGTAAAGTTAAAAGGGGAGGGGAGCCATGACTTAGTTGGGGTTGTATAGAACCCAGAGTATTAGAAGCCGATTTTGAATTAAATAAGGAGAAAATCACTCTTTCGTGAAAATATGGGGAAGTTTATTAGCTAAGTTTGACATCTTAATCCGGTACTCTAGAACTGAGGCGACATGCAAATTAGGTTAGACTTGCTGGAAAACTGTGGCGACATGCAGATTAGGTTAGGTTTGATGGAGAACTGTGGCGACATGCAAATTAGGTTAGGCTTGATGGAGAACTGTGGCGACATGCAAATTAGGTTAGGCTTGATGGAGAACTGTGGCGACATGCAGATTAGGTTAGGCTTGATTGGGAACTGTGGCGACATGCAAATTAGGTTAGGCTTGATGGAGAACTGTGGCGACATGCAAATTAGGTTAGGCTTGATGGAGAACTGTGGCGACATGCAGATTAGGTTAGGCTTGATTGGGAACTGTGGCGACATGCAAATTAGGTTAGGCTTGATGGAAAACTGTGGCGACATGCAAATTAGGTTAGGCTTGATGCAGAACTTGGGCGACATGCAAATTAGGTTAGGCTTGATGGAGAACTGTGGCGACATGCAAATTAGGTTAAGCTTGATAGAGAAGACAAAGAAGTTAGGACAGTGAGGGTTAGAGAGAGCCGAGGCTGGACAGTTGAAGAGAAAGGACGTAAACTAGTGGTGAACTAGGAAACAGTGTAGTGACGCTAGTTGTAGGAATATTGAACGGTGGGTATAGGCAAAAAATTACATTCTGTAGTGGACGCTAATCCCAAACGTATTACAAATGATGCAGTGGACGCTAATCCCAAACTTATTAAAATGATTATTGTATTCAACTATCAAGTGCATCATAATAAAATGTTGTCTATGAAAAACTGATCTTCGAGTTTCATTGAATGCACGGAATAGTGTCCTATATCTCCCTTTGTCACATATATAGTCTATATGTGTGGAGACTGATAGTGTTTGTTCATATTTGAGAACTAAATACATATAGAGAAATAATTCTTGCAGCATATTGGGTGAACCAGCTACCTGTATATATATTCGTATATATATATGTATATATATATATATATATATATATATATATATATATATATATATATATATATATATATATATATCGCCACTACACCAAAGTCTCGCCACTACGTCACAAAACTACCACTACACCAAAGAATCTACACTACGCCACTAAACTGCCACTACTTCAAAGAATCGCTATTACGTCACTAAACTGCCCCGTGCGATCCATCCAGGTGACTAGATACACCTATGGATGATGTAATAACCAGTTTTTTAAATCGCTTTTGAAAATAAATTTTAAAAAGTATTTGCATGAATTGTATTTTATAAATTACTGTATATTATTATTCACATACTTCCAAGGAAGCACCGACACCCCCCCCCCCCCTTCAATACAATACATGTTTTCTTTCAGTGAAACATAAATGAACTTCCTCCCCCCTTTTTCCCATCCCTCCAACACGGAGTTTCAAAATCTTCCAAATGACATAATGTAAACGATTTCACCATTTTTCACGAAGCAGTCAACGTTTGGTTTATTATAATCCCATTCACGTTTCAATTTGACTATGTATTACATGTATATTTACGAGCGAAATAACGAGGTAGCGTTAACTCTACACCAGTCCTCGCATGTCACATGATTAGAAACACAGTGAAACAGTTGACGTCTTCGGGACAAAGTTCAGGTACGGTGACATTTAAATAGTAACAAAAATGTATTTGTAGTTTTATACAGCTTCAAAGACATGAACATTAACCTGTAAAATTAATATAGTAATTAAATGCAGAAGTGTAAAGGACATAGACTAAAGTAGGGGATGCTAGGCGTTTCTAAGGATATATTTGCGGGGAGGGGGGGGGCAAAATGAACTAAACAGGCAGAGTGGCCCTTAATTATTAGTTTTTTTTTTGTTATTAAAACGGAATAATACCAATATTAGCTAGGCGCCCATCGTTTGATAACTCTAAAATTTTCATTTTTATAAACTATACATGTGTAACTATATTTTTGCTTTATTATTTATAATTACTATAAGTTTATGGTAAAACAAGCTTTAATTTTACAAAATATTAACATTTTTATTATCTAAGTAATTTTTGAAAATTATTGTTTAGAAAAAATAAATGTATGCATTATCAACATTCATTTAAATTTGCAGTCGCATTTTTAAAGTTATTATGTAAGTGTTGTCTCCCCTAGATTATTGCCATCAACACATGGGAATGTAGCTGTAATAGATCATCTATCCTTTTTTTGCGTTATAATAAAAACCAAATATACAACAATGCTTTAAATATACTTTATATATATATATATATATATATATATATATATATATATATATATATATATATATATACGAACACCGGTACCAAGTTAACTCTTAAAGTTTTAATTGCATCATTAGTGACGATGGAAAAGTGTAGCCACTATACAAATGTACCGTTATGTTAATTTCATAAATGCGTTTCTTTAAATGTTATTCAATGATTTTTTTAATTATCATGCTTTTAAACACAAAGCATGGTTTAATGTTTATTATAAAGAATATTGTCACAACATGTAGTTATGGTTTATAAATACTTATGGTTGTGTGTTCATGAATAGGCCTACATTACACTGAACTCTGTATTTACACTTCTATATATAAACAGTGTATCGCCAGTGACATAACATAATCAGAACAAACTGCGGTCAAGCGTTATAACTTATAGTAGTAAAATACATTGAAGCACACCATCATTCACACGGTTCTCGGGTGTAAGCACGTCCTGCAGTCATCTATGGTGGCTGATGAACACCACGTTTACCCAGCTCCATTATCTCACTCCAGTCAGTGAGCGATATCCATGCAGCATCAAATACAATCATTGATCGCTCACACATTAACTTACGTTGGTCAGGTATTCAACTGTTACACATGATTAACTATAAACATAATAGACAATAATAGTCTGTTAAAAATTGAATTTTTTAAAAAATCAGTGACGTATAAATTGGTTGAGGGCAAAAAGTCTAAAGACAAGATATGTTAGGGGCAACGTTTAAAATATAAGCTAGTTATCATAAGCGCAAATTAATTTCCGGGGGGGGGGGGGGAGAGAGACACTGTCAAACTTATATATTTCCTATATAAATTCCCTTTCGTTGGGGGGTGGGGGATGGGGGCGGGGGGGGGGGGGTAGATGCCTGGAAGAAACTCTGGGGTCAGACTATGGGTCAGTCACCTGATGTAACCTCACACTTCAACACAACTAACTGTAGAAGCTTACTGACCATTGCACCACCACCTTACCTCAACGCATACACATTTACCATTGCACCACCACCTTACCTCAACACATACACATTTACCATTGCACCACCACCTTACCGCAACACATACACATTTACCATGGCACCACCACCTTACCTCAACACATACACATTTACCATTGCACCACCACCTTACCTCAACACATACACATTTACCATTGCACCACCACCTTACCTCAACACATACACATTTACCATTGCACCACCACCTTACCTCAACACATACACATTTACCATTGCACCACCACCTTACCTCAACACATACACATTTACCATTGCACCACCACCTTACCTCAACACATACACTTTGACCATTGCATCTCCAACTTACCTCTACACAAATTGACCCTTACATCACCACCTTACCTCTACACAAACAAAATGACCATTACATCACCACCTTACCACCTCAGCATCGCGTTTGTTTGTGGGTTTGTTATTAAAATTGACAACGCAAATTAGCCTACTTCTGATTGCTCTAGACATCTGAAATTCGGCATGCTGGCTATTTTCGCCTAACAATTTCAGATGCAATCATAAAAACTAGCAATTAGAGAACTAAATTAGCTTAATTAAATTACGCCCCAAGGACCCTAAAATTGAGGACATAATTTCTAAAGATACCGACAAGACTGGAGGCCTATTGACACAGTTACTTCGGCCCCAATCGATGTGAGCGCGATGGCCGTGATCGTATAGTGGTTAGTACTTCGCGTTGTGGCCGCGACAACCCAGGTTCGAATCCTGGTCACGGTATGTAGGCTGCTGTGGGTGTCGCGCTGCCAAGCTCAGATAACAATTTCAGATGCAATCATAAAAAACTAGTAATTAGACACATTAATTAGCTTAATTAAATTAAATTACGCCCCTTCTCTGTTTAAAGCGTATCGGTCGCCTAAGATTTTTTTAGTCCGTGTATTTAAAAACACTTAGTCAAGTCATACTTAATCAAGTCATTAGATAAAGTAGAAAATAAACTATACAAAAAGTTTTTTAAAAACCACGTTTTTCATGTGTAGCAACGGACTGAAAAGGAGAAAATAAAATACTTAAAAAAAACTTTAAAAAAAAACACGTTTTTCTTGTGGACTAAAAAGTAGACAATAAATTTTTCTTCCGACCCTAGGGGATCTACCAACGACTGCTCGTAGATTTTGTGCTTCCTCGAGCTGTGCAGGTTCTTGTGATGACTGTTCATACATTTGATGACAAAAAAACGTGGGTCGGGCAGATGGGTCGGGAAATTTGATGGTGAACGTACCAGAGGCTTAATGTAAAGCATGGCCCCATCCTTTTCAGGAACAAGTCAACTTAGACAGCTGATTAGCAACCACGTCATTAGGCAGCTGATTAGCAACCACGTCATTAGGCAGCTGATTAGCAACCACGTCATTAGGCAGCTGATTAGCAAAAAAATAATTCTTTTACTCATTTACGGAAAAGACGACACATGGTTTTTCAGCTCCGATGCTTTCGATATTACAAAAAAGAATAAGACTACGAAGAATTACGGACCATATTCTCTCATTTTCACAGTTTACGACAAGAATCGAATGGAAGGAAGCCTAAGACGGGTCTCACCCACAATTGACATAGATGCTCTTATTGAGACAATTAAAACATTATGTATAAAAGAACCCACAATACAAACCATCCCACAAACACGCAAAAGCAGAATAACCGTATACCCAGAAAAATAGCAGACATTCCATACTATATCAAATTAATGGGGGTAGGATCCAGAAAGAAACAACTTCTTAATGTAAACGTTTTATTGATTTATTTGTGGATATGTAAGTTAGGGTACTTAAAGCAAAATATTTGCAAGCATCAGGGACTATTTTGAAAATATGGTTTGCCATGACTGGCAACCATATCAACAAACTGCAATCTAAAATCAAACACTCATCATAATGTCCATACTACCCTTATATTGGCACACAGACACAGTTATTACTAGATTATCCTTCTATTATAAAACATGCCATATATTAACAAACTCACAAAATCCTCACAAAATATGTGCATACAGGACAGATTCGAACCTACATCACATATGTCTCCTTCATTTCAGCCAGGTGATGCCGTACACATTATGATGTAATAATTACATAGTGTCACCATATAGTTAACTGACATTTATAATCATCTGACTATGGTAAGAATAATCAATGCTCACATTATCTAAAATAATGATTGCATTTCTTATTTCCCACACAAAATATGTTTTTTGATAGTGGTTGCTTGGGACGGAGTGGTCTAGCGGTAGAGAGCTGGACTGCTAACCAGTAAAACTCGGTTCGAATCCGGTTTCAAGTCAGTAGACCGTTCACCTAACTCTGGTGAATACCTAACGCACGTTAAGGAAAGTAAGGCGGCTGGGCATAGTGCTGACCACACTATCTCTTCATATTCCGAGGTCACAGAAACAAGTGAACTCTACTTCACTTGCCCTATAGACCGTCAGGTTTGAAAAGGGAACTTTACTTTTTTTTTCATAGTGTTTGAAAACATCAACAAAACACGTTTTTAAACTATGCACTAAACGAATCAATCATTCCAAAATTCGAGTATACGAATGCATATACTGCAAATACTAATGACTCCTAATCCCATAGATACCCAAAGGGTAACGTGTGGCCAAAACATGTATCTTAACTAACAAAAGTACATTAAAAATGTATAACATGTGTAATGAAAAAGTCATAACGTTTATAAATTATCATATATTATTTTTTAAACTATTACCTACTCAACATAGTCTATATACGCATTTTTAGAAATAACATGTTCGATATATACCTATTTCAATAAAGGAAAAATGACATAGAATGTGACATAGCTGTAAATAAATTCCTAATGGTAAAACCTGACTCCAGAATACTGAATCAACAAAATTATCAAAGTATTAAAAGTTATTGCTTTGCAAGTAGCTTACTGTCTAACGATTTCACAATATAGAAGATTAATAACATGATTGTAACAGAAACTTTTAACGAGTAATTAAAAAAAGGAATATAATCATAAGTAAATATTGATTTTAATACATTATTATATGGATAATGAAAATCATTGTATGCCAATACATATGTATGTTTTGGTATATATTTTAAAATCATTATTTGCATTATTTCCCTTTGTATGTTTTTTAGCGCAATTTCCATTCTGGAGAATTGCGTTTATTAACTCGTCATTTCTGGGAATGGATGGATGCCCGCAGCTTTAAGTCGTATGTCCTCCTCAACAAAGAAAAATCGAGGACTAGTTCCGAAGTAAAAATGTTAAGCAAGTTCCAAGGATGATTGTGGGCCAAAACATTTCCTGGGTTTCCTTCCTGGATTTCCCGGAAAAGCCAAAAAACCTAAAAAAAATGCAGTTGTTTGCCCATATCTCGGCAACCAGACTACTTAGCGACTTAAAACATTTACCAATCGATTCCTGGCATAATTTAGAACAATATTGCCGAAGAAAGTTTTCAAAAATATCCTTTCGTTCGGTCACAAAAAATTAATTTCTTTAATTTCTTCTAATTTGTATTGGCTAAGATTACTAAGAATATACAAAACCAAGCACACCGGCTGAGGCAGTCGCTAGTGAGAGGTAACGTCTACTTGTACACGCTGCCCTTGGCCAGACTCGCGCAGATCTCGCGAGGGGGCGGGGACTAGCTCTGCTCGTGTGGTTTAATTTATAATTTATATGAGAGTGATAGGGAGTTACAATTACAAGGTTTTGTTTCGCTAGGCCTAATCATGTGTTCACATTTTTTAAAAACAAACTTGATCACTATCTATTTTTAGACTATTATTTGACCTCAAGGTTCTTTGGCCAAACAAACATGTCTTCCATGGAAGGTTTCATTCATGATAGCCCTGAATAGATAATGTTTTAAAATTATAATTACTTTACGACAGAGCTATTTTTAGATAACATAAGGAAATTGCGCTTAAATTGTCACTAGACTTTTTAATAACTTGTTTTGTCAAAGAAGGGATGTAATAAATAATAAAACAATAATGATTGTCAAATTTTCTTATTATTTAATAGCACATACATATATCGAACATATATTTTCTAATACATAATACACTTATTTACGAACATATTTTAAACTAATACCGCATTTTGTTTAGAATAAAGTGCATATACTGTACTTTTTATAGTGATGTTTTTATTGATGATGTGTAATTGTCTAAAATTAAAATTAAGGATTAATCATTCTTGTAATTCTTACATTTATTATCGAGCTGCCATAAAAAGTGCGTTTTATTTTCTTATCAGTGAATAAATGTGTATTATTATAAACAATTATAAACTTGTGTTTTATTTAACACCCACTCATACACACCCATACACACACACATTTTGTTCACATTTTCTGCCCCAAAGAGTTAAAATTTAAAGACAAACAATTATTGAATATAATTTAACCATTGAAGAGTTTCTTCTAGGTTTAAGGCTTTTTGTCACGAGCCAAACACAGTAGAAGTCACGTGTCTTCACGTTTATTGGCTTACAACATTGACAAATACTGAGCTCATGACGTAATTTTACAAAACTGTTGGATGCAGAGAAACAGCATAAATATAAATATCTGCATTCAAAGTCAACATAGGGTACGTCAATGTAAACACGAACATTAATATACGAAAGCGTTTAAGAATTGCTTTAACCAAAGACACTGGCTAATAATGTAATACAAATGTTTATAAGAGTCAACGTGGCCCACGCTGAGAAAACGAATTGCTTGAATGGAACTCATATGTGCCCCGCCCCCCCCCCCCCCTTTAAAATACTAAGGTCCAATTAGAATCAGCCCTTTATTGTGTGTGATACAACGGGACCACTCAAAATCACAAGACAGAAGAAAGTATGAATAATTGTAAATGTACAATTAAACTAGAAGATGTAAAGCTGCTAGAGGGGGTGGCAAAGATAAGACATGACGAGATAACTTTTCTAGTGATATTGGGGTGTTTACCTTGAAAGAAAGTTGATATTGCACGGGGGGAGGGGGGTCGGGGCTTGTTATGGTACATACATGAAGAATACTTTACATCAATTTATTTAAAAAATGCACACTGCACATTTATACCTATCATCTAAATCAAACCACGTTTATTAAAAATAATAACTCCAATATATAGAATACATCATTAGATTAATTTACAAATAAAGGGAAAACAATGGATCAAAAGAATAATGCAATTAATAATTAAGTGTAAAAGCACCATTTAACAAGAAGATAATCAAATACGTCGTCTTCTTTCTGTGGTTTTGGTTCGATTATTACCTTTAAGGTGGGTGTAAGTTGAAAATGTATTTCGATATTTAGGAGGGGCGAAGAGCTGGCAATAAAATACATTTTAAAGCAACAATGTACCCCAATAAAACATTACAATGGATGTGATAAATTAAGGAATAAGAGACCAACACAAGATTTGGTTCTAGAAAAAAAGTAGGGGATGCAACTTTGACGTCCTATCTTAAGCTGAATTTATCTGGTTATTCCCCTTTTAAAAATGAGCGAATGAAATAAACACTTTTCAAAATGCATATTGGAAAAGGGGGTGGGGGATTGGTGACTCTTTAATATGTGTAATGGCGAAAATTTGGTGTTGGATCAGTATAGAGTTGTAGGGGCAAATATGTTGTGTATGGTATGGTCTGACATTGCACTATGTTTACATTTACCATGTGACCTGAAATAGCGCTATTTATATAATAATCATTTTTTTTCAGTTTACAGTGTGAAAATATTACAAGAGAAGTTAACAAGATACAGCACCGTATGAACCTTTTACATACAAAGTTAACTTCATACAGCGCCATGTTAAACTATGAATAGAATAGCACCGTGTAAAACTATGACATTATAGCACCGTGTAAAACTATGACATTATAGCACCGTGTAAAACTATGCCATTATAGCACCGTGTAAAACTATGACATTATAGCACAGTGTAAAACTATGACATTATAGCACCGTGTAAAACTATGACAGTATAACACCGTGTAAAACTATGACATTATAGCACAGTGTAAAACTCTGACAGTATAGCACCGTGTAAAACTGTGACATCAAACTTCATCGCTTTAAACTTTCACATGAGAAGCTAACATCAGACTTCACAGTATAAGAATTGTTCATGATACGTTAACAACATGCTTCACAATCAAGTTGAGAGCCTTTACCCTGAAATGCATGATTTTTTTTATTTTTAAAAAAATTGTATTCACAATTGTTTTGATGGATGTATACTTAATACAATAAAGAAAAAAATATGTACAATATAACATGTACTTTCTTTTTGAAAAATGTACCATGTGTGCAAATGTTTCCAGTAAAGTGATAATTAATTAATTTTTAAGACAGCTGTTGATCAAGTTGCAAGAAATGTATACGTTGCACTTGTTACGCAATGTTTGAGCATATGCTTTACATGATGGGTATTTGCACCTGTCACGTGCGCTAGTCTAGGGGACTTGGTGTCCACACTGGTCCAAGGGATCTAGTTACCACACTGGTCCAAGGGATCTAGTTACCACACTGGTCCAAGGGATCTAGTTACCACACTGGTCCAAGGGATCTAGTTACCACACTGGTCCAAGGGATCTAGTTACCACACTGGTCCAAGGGATCTAGTTACCACACTGGTCCAAGGGATCTAGTTACTACACTGATCCAAGGGATCTAGTTACCACACTGGTCCAAGGGATCTAGTTACCACACTGGTCCAAGGGAGGATCTAGTTACCACACTGGTCCAAGGGATCTAGTTACCCCACTGGTCCAAGGGATCTAGTTACCACACTGGTCCAAGGGATCTAGTTACCACACTGATCCAAGGGATCTAGTTACCACACTGGTCCAAGGGAGGATCTAGTTACCACACTGGTCCAAGGGATCTAGTTACCACACTGGTCCAAGGGATCTAGTTACCACACTGGTCCAAGGGATCTAGTTACCACACTGGTCCAAGGGATCTAGTTAACACACTGGTCCAAGGGATCTAGTTACCACACTGACCCAAGGGATCTAGTTACCACACTGATCCAAGGGATCTAGTTACCACACTGGTCCAAGGGAGGATCTAGTTACCACACTGGTCCAAGGGATCTAGTTACCACACTGGTCCAAGGGATCTAGTTTTCACACTGGTCCAAGGGATCTAGTTTCCACACTGGTCCAAGGGATCTAGTTACCACACTGGTCCAATGGATCTAGTTACCACAATGGTCCAAGGGATCTAGTTACCACACTGGCCCAGGAGATCTAGTTACCACACTGATACAAGGGATCTAGTTACCACACTGGTCCAATGGATCTAGTAGTTGTGCATGCTGTGAAGGCCTAAACTGCCCACTAACTCCCCCCCCCCCCACACTGCGGTATAGTAGTTCCGCCCCTGTTTAAACACATAGCCTAGAACGTAAAACATTGATATGTTCAACTTCACTCATTACAATGGGTCTAACGTCTTTCCCACAACAATGTGTGGAGTTACCCACCGCCTAATTGTCGACGACGGAAAGTGGCGCTCTTGTGAACCCGATTACACTACCGCAGGGGCGCTGCGTACGGCCCCTAGCTCGGTTTAATCATCGTATGTCGTATTGAAGGGTGCTCCTTAAAACTAAGATAGGCGCTTAGTGCTCGCGGGATAGCCCGGGGCGCCAAATCGCATCCTGCAGAGAAGCCGGAGGTTGCGCCTGATTCGATTTAGTGTGCGACTAAATCAACGCGTGTCTATAGTGTATAGCCTATTTTTAAAAACGAACGTAGGCGCCATAGTGCTCGCATGAGAGCCCGGGGCGCGTCGGATCGCGCAATCGACGAGGCGCCGGTGGTTGCGCCTGTTGCAGTTTTGCCGCTGAATATAGTAGTACCCCTTACCCGATATGCAAAACGCTCGATTAACGGATGCCAAGTACTAACATAGCTGCTCGGGAACTCTGGGCGTTATGTTTGCATTTTGTTGTTTTGGTTGGTTGTGGTTTGGGTGGGCAATGCCGGGTTTATGATGATTACTAAACACACAGATAATGGTCTTTAACAGAAAGGTTTTTCACAGAAGCCAGAGCAGCAGGGCCTGGCCGGGACGGCTAGTATATATATATATATATATATATATATATATATATATATATATATATATATATACCAAATCCTAAATAAACATCATATTATTGAAAAAAAAATTTTGGCGCGTCTTTAAAAAATGGGAAATTTTATAAATTGTAACTTTTGGCTCTTCGGCCTCAAAAGGTTGCCGACCCCTGGTATAGCGGGTTTGTTTTTAAATAAATTAAAACAATTGCCTGCATAAGACTACTGAAACATTGATCAATGTAAACATTCAGATGTCTTTAAAGTATATGCACAGTAATATCAAAGGTTTCTTATCTTCATTTTTATTTAAAATTAAACGACACCTACACATAAATGCAACACTTCCAGCAACTTTTCTGACAAATAACTTTTTAAAATTTACAATATATTGGTAAACTAAAATTACGTAATTGTAGCGAACTATGTTGTATTATCACAATTTTAGAAACTTAATTTACAAATTACGCCCCTTTAATTTTTACTTGCAACAATAAATGTAGTTTCAACTTTGTATTTAATATTTTAAAATAAAAGCTCTTTTTATTTATCGATTGTAAATGTTTTGTTTTGTCTTATTCGTGATAGAATTATATTTAAATGCCCCTTAAATACATAGTTGTTTAAATAACCGATACAAATTCAAAGAAAAAGAAAAAAAAAATACTCTTATGGTTTATACATGAAACAGAAATTGTGTGCAATAAGACCTGGCTCATAATGAAAAAAAATCTGATAGTTAACTCGAATGACATCATTTCTTTACACGGGCTCTGTGGGTTAGTCTGTGGGTCAGTATGTGGGTCAGTCTGTGGGTCAGTCTGTGGGTCAGCCTGAGGGTCAGTCACCGCTTACAGTCTCACACTTAAACACAACCAACTATAGCAGCTTCCCCACACCTTAGTATCGGTGTCACGCTGTGCATTACATTTCCCGAGATATTTGAATAAAATCTGCTTTATATTATTCAGCGCTAACACGATCATTGGAGCAGGTAAAGGGGTCATGGTGGTATCAGGGGTAAAGGTCATGGTGGTATCAGGGGTAAAGGTCATGGTGGTATCAGGGGTAAGGGTCATGGTGGTATCAGGGGTAAAGGTCATGGTGGTATCAGGGGTAAAGGTCATGGTGGTATCATGGGTAAAGGTCATGGTGGTATCAGGGTCATGGGGGCAGGTGGGGTGGCTCGCGGTGGCTGACGAAGCGTGAAGGAGTGCAGATCTTACAGCAAATGAGGGTGAATATTTGTAACTTATGTACACAAAGGAAACAAGGGCTGGTTGAAAAAATGTACAGATCACATGGTGTGTTCTCTCACGCTATGTATAAACAGTAGAGTAGTCAAACACACACAACTTAGTTGTTTTACACAGATTTCATTACATTTGTACAATAGTTTGAGGGTGGTGTGGGCAGAGGGGGGGGGGGGAATGGGGGGTAGAGGTGTCTGACGAGGCATGGAGAGAGTGTATGTGTGTGTTTTAGGCAAGCCAAGCGTCAAATATAGAGATCTAAAATGATCAATAAAATGTTTCCATGGATCATAATCGTAATAACAACAATTGAATATTCTATGGTCATCGGAAACAAAGCTTCCCTGAAAATTTCAGCGCGCTAGCTAACTGGGAAGTGCCCGAAATATCGATCGCAAGATTTGATTGGAGAACCAAACAAACAGACGCGAACGCAAGTTAAAGAAAACGTGGGAATAACCACGATGCAATTAAATATATACAAATAACAGCGCGTGTATACTTTTTCAGATGTGTAGGGCCCATAGTAAACCCAATAGAAAAGGGGGGGGGGGGGCGGGATGAAGGTGGTTTCTTATAGAAACACGTCTAGCGTTAATCTGAATAAAAGTAACATAATGATGCCACGTTGATTGGCCGAATTTACCCTAACTAGTTTATATATATATATATATATATATATATATATATATATATATATATATATATATATATATATATATATATATATATATATATATATATATATATATATATATATATATATATATATATATATATATATATATATATATATTCATAAATAACATTAAAATATTCAATCTACAGTATCTTCAATTTAAAAAAAATAGTGTTAATAATTTAAAGCAGCAAACTACTACAAAATCAAATGTTTAATATTTTGCAGTTTTTGTTTGGTATTGACAGAACCATTTAATATTAATCAAGCTATTATCCCATAAGGCCTAGTTTATACTAAGTCGCTTCTTCTTCTTCTTCTTCGTTCTTAATTTTAGTGTTTGAAGGGATTCCCTCTAACTCAATTAAGTATACGTGTCAACTTGTTATGCGCCATTGCATTGACTCGGAATTTTAGCCTGCTGTTCTTTTTGGATTTGCTTCTATAGCCTTTGTCAAACCAAGAACAAACTACAAGGCAGTAGTTGTTTGATTTTGGAATTGTCTCTCCTAGAATAATGGCTGTCTCTAGCAAATTCGCTTCAACTGCCCGAGGGTTCGAATTTGAGATTTTTCAGTTTAGCAACCATGGACTTTACCAATACGACAACGTCCCATTCAAATATTGTTTGAATACACGACCAAACGATCGGACGTGTATCGTGAGCAATCATTCAGTCGATGGTAGGGCAAAAGTCACGTGAGATAAGCTGCACCAATCGCCGATAACGCCCATAAATAATTATTTCAGTCGTACACTGAACTACCTATCTATCTATATATATATATATATATATATATATATATATATATATATATATATATAATTCTCTTCATGGACACCATAGAAAACACAAAGCTGTAAGCGCGCCTAGCAGCCCCCTCTCTTCCTCTCTAGACATATCCCTACCACCCCCCCCTGCACCAATCGCCGATAACGTGGGGTTATTTTTAGCCCATAAATAATTATTTCAGTCGTACACTGAACTACCTATCTATCTATCTATATATATATATATATATATATATATATATATATATATATATATATATATATATATATATATATATATATATATATATATATATAATTCTCTTCATGGACACCATAGAAAACACAAAGCTGTAAGCGCGCCTAGCAGCCCCCTCTCTAGACATATCCCTACCCCCCCCCCCCCCCCCAAAGTGGGGAACGTTTTACATGAGTAGTTGGCAAGAAACTGTACAGCTTGAAGCTACCATATCAGAAGTTAACAGTGAGTGCGCTGTGTTAAACACAAATCACAGTCATAGTAAAGGTGAAGAAACAAACAACTTTGTTTCCCTTTTTAGTCATTTTTTAATAATCGGAAAAAAACTATTGTAATTACAAAATGTAAAGTACTGAAAAAAATTCTTAAAAATGATTAAATAACAAGCTTTTATGTAATAATGCACTAAAAAGTAGAAAATAAATCATACATTACTTTTTAAATATCTATCAAGAAAAGCGTGGGTCTCTTCCTAAATATTAGAAAAGGTATCCATTTAATATTAAAGTGGCGTATCATGGTGAACGATTGATTTGTGTAAAGAATTTTGTTTGTTACTTCTAAGAAAAACAAGGGATGCTATATTTCAACAATTTACTCAATCAAAATATAAATGTATCCATAAATCAAGATTATAATCACTGCTTATTTTTTATCATAATAACATAAATAATATTTAACTTTCTTCATTATGATACAATTTAACACAGAATCATGCGTATTATTCAAATTTAGAAATACGTATAATTAAAAATTAGAAACGGTGACTATAAAAAATAAATAATGTTTTAATTGTAATTTGTTTAATTATCTCTATGATGCGTGTTCGATGATTGGTTTTGCAAAATTATTTCAAACACAATATTGACATCTTACTTTTACAGGAAACTAACATTGGAACTACAGAAGAGGCATTAGATGCATATATCGGTATTAAAAACTCACTGCACTGTACTGGTTTTAACTGCAGAGTATCCAGTATACTTTGTACATCAGACAAACACAAAATTAAAAGTACATACACGGATAAACAGGGCAGGATAACGTGCATCACATTGGATATTGACAAAACAGAAATAACAATCATCAATATATACGCCCCAACACATAGACAAGAACAAAAACATTCTACCACACGCTTAATGAACTTATAAATACCGAATACAAAAACAAGACGATACTTTTAGCAGGTGATTTTAATATGGTCATTGATGATACAGACCTAATAGGACAAGATGACAGGAAAACGAAAAGGCTAAAACACGATAAAGAACAAATTAATACATTAAACAATATAATAAAAACGACAAGCTTAAAAGACACCTACAAGAATACACTAAATTTACTGAAACCACGCACTACAGCAGAACACAGCATAGCGCGGCTAGGCTAGACAGAATATATGCTCATGAAAGTATAACGGTAAACAAATTAAAACACCTTGCTCAGACACTTACATTTACAGACCACAAAATAGTTATTGCTCAACTACAAATCAACCCCACTCACAGAACAAAGAATACATATTGGAAACTCAACAACACACTTCTAGAAAATAGCGAAAACATCACAGAAATAAGGAAGCTAGCATCATAATTCACACAGAGAGCATCAAACACACATGCACTAGAGCTCTGGGAAGATTTTAAATATATGGTACGGG
The DNA here is from genome assembly GCF_028476545.2 of Physella acuta. Classification (NCBI taxonomy): domain Eukaryota; kingdom Metazoa; phylum Mollusca; class Gastropoda; family Physidae; genus Physella; species Physella acuta. Next base: position 220,605 of record NW_026732649.1, on the reverse strand, counting down.
AATACTCTATCAAAATAGCAAGGCAAATAAACATAGATAGGAAAATTATGTAAGAACTACTAGACAGACAACTAGATACGTTAATCAGTCATAATGCATCGCAGGACAAAATTGAAAAAGTAGAATCAGAATTAAACAAAATACAAACACATAGACACAAGGGAGCGCTAATACGTAGTAGAATAGACATGATAGGCAACGAAGACCCCTCCCATTACAACACAATTTTGGAAAACATACACTGCAACAGTAAACAGATATCTAGCACAGGGGTCGGCAACCTTTTGAAGCGGAAGAGCCAAAAGTTACAATTTTAAAAATTTCCATGGTTTTAAAGAGCCACTAACATTTTTTAGCGCAATTTCCATTCTGGAGAATTGCGTTTATTAACCCGTCATTTCTGGATGGATGGATGGATGGATGGATGAATGTGTGTCCGCAGCTTTAAGTCGTATCTCCTCCTCAACGAAGCAATATCGATGACTAGTTACAAAAACAATTATGTTAAGCAAGTTACGAGGATGAACATAGGCCATAAAAATTCCGGGTTTCTTTCATGGATTTCCCGGAAAAGCCAAAAAACCTCGAAAAAATGCCGTTTTTGGCCCATATCTCGGCAACCAGACCACTTAGCGACATGAAACATGTACCAATCGATTCCTGCCATAATTTAGAACAATATTGCCGAAGAAAGTTTTCAAAAATATCCTTTCGTTTGGTCACAAAAGTTTTTTTGAATTAATTAAAATTTGGACCGAATTAGTAGGCATTTAATGCAGCCACACCACACGCGTCATCACGTTCAATAGCTGCGCCATCGCGTTCCATGGCTGCGCCATCACGTTCAGTAGGCGCGCAATGGTTTTTAGTCATGTAACTCTATTGTAAATAAAACATGTATTTTAACCAATGGTTTTACTAACCCTGCTCTTGATTTACGCTACAACAGAGCTATTTTTAGATAACATAAGGAAATTGCGCTAAAATTGTCACTAGACATTTTAATTACCTTGTTTATTTCAAATATTTTATTTTTTGATTATGATTATTAGTATTTGTGCAAGGAGCTGGAGAGCCGCATCTTGATCTAACATAACAGATGACGACGGGACTATAACAAATGACCTGGAAAGTATAAAACTTCAGTTTACTTTATACTATCAAAACCTCTTCAATAAGGAAGATACAGACTATGACATACAAGAACATTATCTTAATTATCTTAATTACACAACAAGGCTAGACAACGAAGACTGTACCAAAATCAACGCGCTAAAGAGGAAATATCCAAGACTATAGACGGACTAAAACTAAATAAAGCTCCAGGACCAGACGGACTAACCAATGAATGTTATAAAACCTTCAAAAATGACTTAATACTCCTTTTACGCGCTACATTTCAGGACATACATGAAAGAGAGGATTGTGCTACAGATTTTAAGAGGGCATATATAACACTCATTCCCAAAAATGATACGGACAGGACAAAAATTGCAATGTTAATAAAGACAAAACATTTAGTTTAAAATTTAATGTTACATCTGTTACTTAATTTAACACTTACAGATTTTTTTATTAGAAAAATAGTCTGTTACTTGTCTGTAACAATCATCATTGTATAGCCTTGTGACTAAGAGTTCTTGTAACACATTGCTGTTATTTTAAATATAAACGCACATATATTTTTTAAGTTATTATTTAGTAATAGACTTGGTTATAAAGGTGGATAGAAGCCTAGTCAATAGCGGTTAGTGTTATAAAAATACACATTTTGTGCATACAATTTTCCAAAAGTTTAATGGGCTATTAATATGCAATAACATACGTTGGTTGAGTAATGTGTTTTTACATTTTTTTTTATAAATATTGCCTATTGTTAACAGAGTATTTACAATCAGTGTTCATTCAACACGTTTTATACTAGCCACTTGCGCATTCAATATGTTTATAATGCTACACGTTTGTTATGTCAAATGAAGCAACTATTTAAGATTACTACTTTGTTTGGGCTTGACAGGACAATAACCCTGTCCGACTTTGCTCCTAGGAGACTATTTAACTTTAGTTAATCACTAATTTAGCTGGTGTGATCATTATTTTTCTCTATATATTTTGCTATTTTTTTTTTCCTTTTTGTCACCCCCCCCCTCCAAATGGTGTCACCCGCTCCCTCTTTTTCCCAACGCCTCTGTATATGATGTACATATAATTACACTTTTTAATTGTTTCATTTTATGTCATTTTTTTTAAAATGTTTTTTTTTTTTTTAAATTTAAATAAAGAAGCATGGCTTCATATTAATAGATCAAAGAACTAGGGAAAGATATAGTGTTGAAAGATACCAAGAAAGAATGAAGAATACATGTAAAACAAAACTGTAAAGATTATTTTTGTAAATATGTATATTTAAAAGTTTTAGATAACTCGAGTACCTTCTAGACATCAATTACATCTCCTCTTAAACCAGACTGTAGTTATATATAGCACAGGGGTCGGCAACCTTTTGAAGCGGAAGAGCCAAAAGTTACAATTTTCAAAATTTTCCTGGTTTTAAAGAGCGACTAACATTTTTTTTTAAATTTCAAGTATTTTTTTTATTAAGTTTATTAGTATTTGTTAAAGGAGCTAGAGAGCCGCATCTTGATATCAAAAGAGCCGCAGGTTGCCGACCCCTGATATAGCATAATATATAACAAACAATACAACATGTTTAATTATACAGCATAATATTTTATGGTATTATTTTTAATACTAAATGTGACATTTGACAAAATTAATTATTCTCAGCTAATTACTTAATAATTTAAGAAAGAAATAATATAATCATTTTAATTTTCATGTCTTCATAATAACATTTATTTTCTGCTAATTATCATAATATGTGAAGATGTATTCATTTTTATTAGTATTTTGGAATGAAATATGAATAACATGGAAATAGAATAACGGATAAAACATTAATGTAAACTGTCATTCACTAATGGCCAGTGAAGATGACAGTAATACGTATATAGTGGTAAAATAATAGTTAATTATACACATATAGCCTTGTTCGTCTTGGAGTTACATACTATGTTTTTTAATTTAACACATTTTAAAATGAAACGCCTGCTGTATTGCTTTCACACACCGACAACAACTCCAACGAAGTTGTTTATGTTGCTATTTTAAAAAATGTGAAGACATTACAGTTAATTTAGTGCACAACTGTTCATATAGATAAAATATGATTCTCATGCCGAGACATTAAAATCAGATGAGTTGCCCGAGTAACTATAGTATATAGGTAGGCCCTAACCCAGGGGTCGGCAACCTTTCTAGACGGAATAGCCAAAAGATAAAATTTGCAAAATTTCCAAGTTTTTAAAGAGCCACTCACATTTGTATTTTAGTTTTATGTTTAATTAGGATGTTATATATATATATATATATATATATATATATATATATATATATATATATATATATATATATATATATATATATATATATATATATATATGTATGCTTATCTCTCCATAAACTTGTTGTATGCTCAAGTGTTGGGAATGGCATAGTTCCCAGGACCTACTTTCTTCAGTGGCTCACCAAAAAATGAAAAGCGTCTGGCAACAATTCTACCCAACATTTTCTTGCCTTGTTGTCCTTGATGTCCAATTTCAATTGATAAAGTAGTAAATAAATAGCCAATGTGCATTTTACAACGGTTGGGGATTGCAGATTCACGTGATCACGTATCTTTCTACTAAAATCAGATGATTATAGTTGTGTAGTTATGTAAGTGGTTACATTATGTAACTAGAAGGATATTTCAGTGCGGTCTGTGGTAATGTTTTAATATAAGTGTAGGCATTGTGATGATTGTTTGATGTGGAATGCAGTTTGTTGATGTAGTTCTCAGCCAAAAGTGATGTTGAGCACTGTGTGTGATGTAAAGGTCAGTTTGTTTGTGTAGAAGTAAGGTGGTGAAATAGGGTCTGTTAAGTGAAGTAAGGTGGTGAAGTAGGGTCTGTTAAGTGAAGTAAGGTGGTGAAGTAGGGTCTGTTAAGTGAAGTAAAGTGGTGAAGTAGGGTATGTTAAGTGAAGTAAGGTGGTGAAGTAGGGTCTGTTAAGTGGAGTAAGGTGGTGAAGTAGGGTCTGTTAAGTGGAGTAAGGTGGTGAAGTAGGGTCTGTTAAGTAAAGTAAGGTGGTGAAGTAGGGTCTGTTAAGTGAAGTAAGGGACATCAAGCTGCTGTAGTTGGTTGTGTTGAAGTGCAAGACTGTACCCGGTGACTGACCCACAGACTGACCCACAGACCCACAGACTGACTCACAGACTGACCCATAGACTGACCCACAGAATGACCCACATACTGAGCCGGTGTAAAAAAATTACATTCGAGTTAACGTTTAGGTTTTTTTTATTATAAATGTAGCTGAGCAAGGTATTTTTACACACACTTTTGTTTCATGTATAAACCACAAGATTCAATGTTTTTTTTGTTTGGATTATGTATCGTTTTTTTAAGGAACAGTGTATTTAATGACTTTTAAATATAATTTTGCAGTCGAATTTTAAGACCAAACAAAAAAAGTTTTGCTGTCGATAATTATAAAGAGCCTGAATCTTCAAATAAATCCATAGTTAAAATAAGTTATGTCAATACAAGTAAACATACAAGGGGCATAATTGTCAATTATCTTAACAAAATAGTAATAATTTAATAGGTCTAATTGAAAGCATGTGATTTTAATTAATACAAAGTTGCATTTGTATTTAAACTTTGCTATTCGGAACAATTTATTAAATAATACCACTAGTTATGTTTTTTCTTTTTTTAATTATGAATGAAAATGAAGAATCAAAACCTTTGAAATTATAGTGTTAATTTTTTAAAGACATGCAAGAGTTAAATTAAATCACTCATTTTTTTCTTCCTTAATCTTAGGATTTTAAATATTTCTTTTTTAAATTAAAACAAAATCATATCAACGTGCCCGTCCCTGTCAATACAGACACACGATTTACCGCACACATATTTTGTGTGAAATGATTTCAGACCCAGTCTGATGAGTGTAGTTGAACATTGCAATATTTTACGTTTTGTTCTGGTTTATGTGTTGCATACGTTTAACAAAGGGTAACAAAACTAACATATTCATATATTTTGTGGCAACCAACCACGTTTTTAGTCAACTAAATGTCTCTACTTAAAATAGCACGCATTTGTTAGCGTCTTTTTTATTCTAGTATAAAATTATGACGTTATGTGACATTGCGAGATGATTCAATCTGTATTGATATTGTCAATTCCACTGTTTAAAAGTAACTCCATATGTCTTTATTTATATTATTAATTCTCCTGTTTAAAGTAAGTTCATGTCTTTATTGATATTATTAATTCTCCTGTTTAAAGTAATTTCATGTCTTTATTCATATTATTAATTCTCCTGTTTAAAGTGATTCCATGTCGTTATTGATATTATTAATTATCCTGTTTAAAGTAATTTCATGTCTTTATTGATATTATTAATTCTCCTGTTTAAAGTAATTCCATGTCTTTATTGATATTATTAATTCTCCTGTTTAAAGTGATTCCATGTCTTTATTGATATTATTAATTCTCCTGTTTAAAGTAATTTCATGTCTTTATTGATATTATTAATTCTCCTGTTTAAAGTAATTCCATGTCTTTATTGATATTATTAATTCTCCTTTTTAAAGTAATTTCATGTCTTTATTGATATTATTAATTCTCCTGTTTAAAGTAATTCCATGTCTTTATTGATATTATTAATTCTCCTGTTATCTATTGGTTATCTTTTGGTGTATGATGACCATGTATTATGGCTGAATTATGGATGTGTATTATTGCCGTCCTACAATTAACACTTGGGTACGGATGTTTATTCTTTGCGTTTAGGAGGTTTTGTGCTGTGTATTTTTATTTTAATTAAAGGCAATACGACTACACGTGCAATGATTTGAGCATTGATTGAAGTGATTTTTGCCGTGTCATTTAAACACTCAAGCGATAATAAATACACGTACTGATTTTAAATTTAGAACACATATATAAAGCTTTCGACAAACAGGTTTAAATGCACATATCTAATTAAAAACTTTTTAATATGTCTTAAAAATAGATTGAATGCCAATTTGCAGATGTATTTACAAGACAGTCTAATAACTTGATTTGAGCTATTTAAATAGTAATTATAGCCCATGCAGTTTTTTCAAGAGAAGTAACAAAATAAACGTTACAACTAGTTTTACTTGTACAACAAAATGATTACTTTAAAAACATATTTATTATAAAGAAAGTTTATATAGCAAATGTAGACTGAATACACCAACGCTGTAATCAAACATATATAGCAATATATTACATTATTTGTATGTAGTTTTTGTTTATATGTTAAGTAAGTTCAATGTTGATAATACATCGTTGCTGAATGCGTTAGTTCAATGTTGAAATCACACATTACAACAGTAGTTTAATGTAGATCTCACAAAGTGGAGGGACCTATCTGATCAATATAAAAACCACTTTTGAACCAGCCCATAGTTGTGCACCTTGACAGTTCCTCAAGTTAGTCCGGACCTTGACAGTTCCCCAAGTTAGACCGGACCTTGACAGTTCCCCAAGTTAGTCTAGACCTTGACAGTTCCCCAAGTTAGTCTAGACCTTGACAGTTCCCCAAGTTAGTCCGGACCTTGACAGTTCCCCAAGTTAGTCCGGACCTTGACAGTTCCCCAAGTTAGTTCGGACCTTGACAGTCGTTTCTGTGGTGTGCATCTCCTTGTCTTCTTTTGCCCTTACTGTTGTCTTTTTCCTGGATGTGTCCAGTTCAGTGCCATACGTGTGACACCATTTGGTCTCAGCATGAATCCATTGCCCACTACTTGTACATTTGATACAATGACATCACGAAACTGTCCCAACAATTTAATTTGTCATAAGCATCACGTTAATTTCCCATCACAAAATATTTGCCCCTACAACTCTATACTGATCCTACACCAAAATTTCGGCATTACACATATTAAAGAGTCACCAATCCCCCACGCACACTTTTTGAGGGAAATAACCAAATAAATTCAGCCGAAGATAGGACGTCGAAGTTGCATCCCCTTCTATTTTTCTAGAACCAAATCTTGTGTTGGTCTCTTACTCCTTAATTTATCACATCCATTGTAACGTTTTATTGGATACATTGTTACTTTATAATGTATTTTATTGCCAGCTCTTCGCCCCTTTCTAAATGTCGAAACACATTATCAGCTTACACCCTCCTTAAAGGTAATAATCGAACCAAAACCACAGAAAGCATGACGACGTATTTGATTCTCATCTTGTTAAATAGTGCTTTTACACTAAATTATTAATTGTATTAGTCTTTTGATCCATTGTTTTCTCTCTATTTGTATATTAAAATCATTTTGTATTTTAAATATTGGAGTTCATTATTTTTTTTTAAAATAAACTAGGTCTGTAATAGATGGTAGGGATAAATGTGAAGTGTAAATTGTAGTTAATAAATTGATGTAAAGTATTCTTCATGTATTTACCATAACAAGCCCCGATCCCTCCCCCCCCCCCCCATACGATATCTTTACATCTTCTAGTTTAGTTGTACATTTACAATTATTCATACTTTCTTCTGTCTTGTGATTTGAGTGGTCCCGTTGTATCACACACCCTGGACGGCTGATTTTAATTGGACCAAAGTAGTTTAATGGTGGGCGGGGGGGGGGGGGGGGGGGGGGGTGGGGGGGGGGTGGAGGGGGCACATCGCTGTGTTCCCGTTACGCAATTCGTCTTGTGAACGTGGGCCACGTTGACTCTTATAAACCTCCCGTTTACATTATTAGCCAGTGTCTTTGGTTAAAGCAATTCTTAAACGCTTTCGTAGATTAATTTTCGTGTTTAAATTGACGTAACCCATGTTGACTTTGAATGCAGGTATTTATATTTAAGCTCTGTTTCCCTGCATCCAACAGTTTTGTAAAATTACGTCATGAGCTCAGTATTTGTCAATGTTGTGAGACAACGACTGTGAAGGCACGTGACTTCTACTGTGTTTGGCTCGTGACAAAAAGCCTTAAACCTAGAAGAAACACTTCAATGGTTAAATTATATTCAATAATTGTTTGTCTTTACATTTTAACCTTTTCGGCAGAAAATGCGAACAAAATGTGTGTGTGTGTATGTGTGTGTATGAGAGCGTGTTAAATAAAACACAAGTTTATAATTGTTTATAATAATACACATTTATTCACTGATAAGAAAATAAAACGCACTTTTTATGGTAGCTCGATAATAAATGTAAGAATTACAAGAGTGATTAATCCTTAATTTTAATTTTAGACAATTACACATCATCAATAAAAAAAATCACTATAAAAAGTACAGTATATGCACTTTATTCTAAACAAAATGCAGTTTTAGTTTAAAATATGTTCGTAAATAAGTGTATTATGTATTAAAAAATATCTGTTCGATATATGTATGTGCTATTAAATAATAAGAACATATTTTATGTGGGAAATAAGAAATGCAATCATTATTTTAGATAATGTGAGCATTAATTATTCTTACCATAGTCAGATGATTATAAATGTGAATTAACTATATGGCGGCACTATGTAAATATTACATCATAATGTGTACGGCATCACCAGGCTGAAATGAAGGAGACATATGTGATGTAGGTTCGAATCTTTCCTGTATGCACATATATTGTGAGGATTTTGTGAGTTTGTTAATATATGGCATGTTTTATAATAGAGGGATAATCTAGTGATGATTGTGTCTGTGTGCCAATATAAGGGTAGTATGAATATTGTGATGAGTGTTTGATTTTAGATTGCAGTTTGTTGATATGGTTGTCAGTCATGGCAACCATATTTTCAAAAGAGTCCCTGATGCTTGCACATATTTTCCTTTAATTACCCTAACTTACATATCTACAAATAAATCAATAAAACGTTTTAATTAAGACGTTTTTTTTTTTTCTGGAGCCTACCCCCATTAATTTAATATAGTATGGAATGTCTGCTATTTTTTCTGGGTATACGGTTATTCTGCTGTTGCGTGTTTGTGGGATGGTTTGTATTGTGGGTTCTTTTATACATAATGTTTTAATTGTCTTAAGAAAAGGATCATTGTCAATTTTAGGTGGGACCCATCTTAGGCTTCCTTCCATTTGATTCTTGTCGTAAACTGCGAAAATGAGAGAGTATGGTCCCTAATTCTTCGAAGTCTTATTCTCTTTTGTAATAGTGAAAGCTATAGCAATAAATCCAAATAAACTATGTGGTTCTTAAAGTACCAGTACTAATTATTTCTTACTTCAATTGAATTTGTTACATATACTTAAAAATTGTAAATCTTAATGTCCCTTCATGCTTGTCTGGCTGATACTTTGATCAGAGACAATTGTGACTGGTTTATGCTGCTGAAAACAGTTATCTTAAGACTATGCTGTACCTATGCTATGAACATTTTTTTTAAAATCTAAATCATTGCTATTTATTTAAAAAGTAATAAGTTTTTCTTACAGCGGAGTAGATGTCAACCCATTGCAATTCCCTTTGTATTAAATCATCAGAAGTTGCTTGTTTGTCTAATTTCCAGTGTGTACATTTATCAAATGAGTGTGTAGCTATCAATTTTCTCTCTTCATCTTCTCTTGTTCTTTTGTGATGTTCTTTTAATACTAAACCTGTAAATCCAAATGGCAAGCTTACTTCTACCCCATTTAAAGGTCGTCTTCTGAATGTGGCAGCAAGTACTTTATTTTCATTTGATGATCCGTAACATATTGTTTTTTGGAAGAAATCAGATATCCTTTCTTTTCCATCAAAGTGTGTTTCACGTGGTAAATAATGACAATTTAGTGCCAGTATGAAATATTTAGAGTATTTCATAGAAAGCCATTTACCTAGATTAAATAAAAACTTTTAAATTTAAATAAAAAAATTATTTTATTTCCTAACCCTTAGTAATATTTTATTACAGTTCTTTTATTACTGACCCACAGACTTACCCACATAATGACCCACAGACTGACCCACAAACTGAACCACAGACTGAACCACAGACAGTCCCACAGACTGACCCACACACTGAGCCGGTATAAAAAAAAATTCATTCGAGTTTGCGTTCAGGTGTTTTTATTATGAAATTAGCTGAGCAAGGTATTTTTACACACACTTTTGTTTCATGTATAAACCACAAGATTAAAGGTTTTTTTTTGTTTGGATTATGTATCGTTTAATGAAGCAACTGTGAATTTAATGACTTTTAAATGTAATTATGTCGTCGAATTTTAAGACGAAACAAAAAAGTTTTGCTGTCGATAATTATAAAGAGCCTGAATCTTCAAATAAATCCATAGTTGAAATAATATAGTTAAATGCAAGTAAACATACAAGGGGCATAATTGTCAATTATTTTAACAAAATAGTACTAATTTAATAGGTTTAATTGAAAACATGTGATTTTAATTAATAAAAAGTTGCATTTGTATTTATACTTTGCTTTTCGGAGCAATTTATCAAATATGACCACTTTTTTAGTTTTTATTATTTAATTACGAATGACAATGAATAATTAAAACCTTTAAAATTATAGTTTTACTTTTTTTAAGACATGCAAGAGTTAATTTTAATCAATGTTTATCTTCCTTTTCTAACATTTTGGATTTTAAATATTTCTATTTTAATTTAAAACAAAATCATATCAACGTGCCCGTCCCTGATAATAGAGACACACGATTTACCGCACACATATTTTGTGTGAAATGATTTCTGACCCAGTCTGATGAGTGTAGTTAAACATTGCAATATATTACGTTTTGTTCTGGTTTATGTGTTGCATACGTTTAATAAAGGGTAGCAAAAAATAACATATTCATATATTTTGTGGCAACCAACCAAGTTATTAGTCAACTAAATGTCTCTACTTAAAATAGCACGCATTTGATAACGTTTTTTATTCTTGTATAAAATTATGACGTTATGTGACATTGCGAGATGATTCAATCTGTATTGATAGTATCAATTCCCCTATTTAAAGTAATTCCATATGTCTTTATTGATATTAATTATTCTCCTGTTGAAAGTACTACCATATGACAAAATTCATTTATTAATTCCCTTGTTGAAAGTAATTACATATGTCTCTCATAGAGGTGGTTAGGTTGTATTATTTGAATGTATGCGTATTAGATTAATTACAAATTAATTGGTTATTATGTTTGTGTGCAATATTTTATTGTGTTTATTTTAGCTGTGTATTTCGATGTGTTCCCATAAGAAATTTTTAAAAGCATATGAAATATTTAGATTTATCAAACCAAAACTATACATTTCTGTCTGAACGTTGTTTAACCCAACACAACATTAAAAGCTGCTTGATACTGTCATTTATTATTACACGGCTAACGGACACAGTTTCTCCCAGGCATCTCAATTTTTACCGCCCCCCCCCCCAAACGAAATGAAATTTATATAATTTATATAGAAAATATATACTTTTAACAGTGTCCGCCCCCCCCCCCCCCCGAAGAAAGTCTACCGCCCCCTCAAAAAGTTCAAGTGCCCCCCGGAGAAAAAGTCCGGAAGAAACACTGCTAACGGAATAAACATAAATCATATTTCCCTCGTGTGAAAGAGACACATATTTGTCTACCCCATGTTCATGGGCGTTAGTGTATGTAAACGCGTGCCTCGATAACTGTGACCCAAGCACAGGCATTGATTATATTTAAATAACTCAGGTTTAGAAAACAAGAAAGTACATAGAAATAGGAAGTAATTAAATACTTAATAGAATAGACAGTTTTTAATGATTATATTTATTATCATATGCAGTGTTGCAGACTAATATTGTTATGAGTTTTAAAAATAAAATAAAATAAATATTAATACGTGTGCATGCAGCTGAAGAGCCGCAGGTTGCCGACCCCTGGAGTATATGATTCAAAATAAAAGGTGGAGCTTGATTCAAATTAACTCACGCTTGTTTTAGAAAAAAAAAAATACGCAATAACTTTTAAAGGATTCAATTTTTTGTTTTCATTTAAAATTAAATACAACAAACGAAACAAATGGTAATATTTAAGAAACTTTTCCAACAAACAAAGTCTAAATACATTAACACTTTCTCATTAATTAAAATAAATTTGTTTACATTATTACTATTTTGTTAAGTTAATTGAGAATTACGCCCCATGTATGTTTACTTGCATTGAAAGGATTCGTTTCAACAGCTGATTTATTATTTTAAGAATCAGGCTCTTTATAATTATCGACAGCAAAACGTTTTTGTTTTGTCTAAAGTTCCGACGGCAGAATGACATTTAAAAAGCAATTAAATACAATAGTCTTTAAATGACCGATATACATGCCAACAAACAAAAAACAATTAGTCTTGTGGTTTATACAGTGTGTAAAAATATCTGGCTCATATAATTTCATAATGAAAAAACCTGAACCTTTACTCGAATGCCATATTTTCTTTACACCGGCTCAGTCTGTGAGTCATTCTGACACTTTTCTAGATGTGTGTGTGTGTGTGTGTGTGCGTGTATGTATGAGTATTGTTCTTCTTCGTTCTTAATCTTAGTGTTGAGGCCATTGAGGCCATTGACTCCGATTTCAGCTTGCTTTTCATTTTGGATTTGCTTCCATAGCCATAGGGAGGAAGTGATATTTTACAATTACATGAGTGATAATAGACTAGTGTCAAAATAAATGTAAATATAATTCATTCTACCTTGTAATTAGCTTTGCATAAAATATATAAAACATACTAGTTTAGACTTAAATACTTTAGTGCTGTACTTTAACTGTACAAGGACTTTGTTCTATACACAGTTTTAAGTGTATGGAAAGGGTGATAGGAAATTTAAAGAGAAGTCAACCAATAAAAATAATATTGTACTAGACAATAGGTCAGCCAGATACTTTTGTTTGATCAACCCATGTTTTCTAAGAATGGGAAGGGCGTGGTAATTATCGTTTTGTACTGTTTAGTATACACTAACTAATTATACACAATTAAATTTACGTGTCAGTTGGTTGGGCGCCACTAAGACCGATTTCAGCCTGCTTTTCTTGTTGTCCAACCAACAACAAACTACGAAGCAGCTATTGTTTGAGTTTGGAGTTGTCTCTCCTAGAAAGAGTGGCTGTCCACACTAACGAGGCTTATTCGAACTCTAGAATGTTCGATTTAGCAACCATGAGCTTTACCGACTCGACCACGCCAACCCTATAGTTTTTAGGTAAATATTGCTGATTTTTCTGTGTGGAACTATGTATGGTCTAGTATAATTAGTGTAGTTGCAGCACAAATTATCGCCACCTGTAATTGATTGAGTCAGAGAATACTAGTGGGTAAAATATTTAACATTTGAGCAGTTTTAAACTGCCTTATTTGTGAAATAATTATAACTTATGCCATTAGTACATTTTAACGGTTATAACTACAGAACCAGGTAACTGCTTTAACATGAATATATTTTGTTCGTTCTCTGTTGGTTGTGTAGATGTATGCAACAGTGCTAAGGTAAGCTAAATATAGAAATAATGTAGGCATGTATAATGAAAAATTATGTATAGCCATGTTTTGAGAATACTTTTATAACACCACAACAATCCAGGAAATTACAATCGATTAAACTAAACATTTTTTTTGGCCTCAGATGTAAAGTATTATATATTGAATTATTATTTTACCTATATATAAACCTCGCTGTTATCATCACTGGCCGTTATGGAATGCCATAGTTTACATTAATATTTTATCTGTTAAACCATTTCTCTATCATTCATCTTTCATTCCAAATTGCAAATAAAAATTAATACATCTTATAGCAATGAGCTGAAAAGAAGATTTTTTTTAGTGAACATATGATTATTAAAAATGTGATTGATAAGTATTCTATAGCTTTTAAGTATCTGTCTCAAACAAAAATTGTTAAATCGCAGTTGGTGTTTAATAGCATAATAAACAGATAATACTAATAAAATAAATTATTTATAAATAATGCAAACAATATAGTGCTATACAATTATGTATATAATTATATATACCATATTTCATGCCTTACATTATGCCACATTAAAAAATAAAAATTTCATTTTTAGAGATGTAATGAATAAACATAATAATATACCTATATTATATAATGTGAAATACATATTCATAAACATACATATTTAAAATGCCTTAACATTTTTATACAGATTTATTTTCCATGTATTCTTCTTTCTTTCTCCTATCTTTAAATACTATAACATTCCCTATTTGTGTAATCCAACAAAAGGAAGCCATGCTTCTTTATTTAACTCAAGAACATTGTTCTTTTTAATGGAAAAGAACATGAAATGAACAAAGTTAGTGGGTAATATTATGCACAAAAAACATTCTGAATAAATGTTAAGTAAAATTAGCAACCAAAGTCTACATTATAGACAAAAATTAATAAGTACAAGATACATTCTAAAAAAAAAGTAAATATTAGTGATTAAAGTCTACATAACAGACCAAATCCATCAGGTAAATAATGTTTGAAAAAAATTGTACGAAACATCAAGAGTCATATTAACATTGTTATAACTAAAAAAATTACATTCTAATAAGTTATTTTTTTAATATTTTCAATGTTTGTAAGATTTAACTATAATTTATTTTTAATTTTTTATTATGCAATGATTCTATATTTAATTATATGTTATTTAAGAAAACTTTAATTCTAATATAATTATTTTGAAGAAAACACAATTATTATAACGATTCTTTATGGATATATTTAAATTTTAATTAAGTAAATTGTCGGAATATAATCTCCATTGTTTTCTTCGAAGTAACTCTTTACACAAATCAATCGATGATGAAAAAATATGTACTAATACATCGACAAACAACTATGAGCTGGTTCAAAAGTAGCGTCTACATTGATCCGATTCGTTTCTTCACTGTGTGGCATTAACATTGATTAACAATGATGTAAATGGAAATATTAAAGCAGGCTGAAATCGGCGTCAATGCAATGGCGTATAACCAGTTGACATGGATACTTAATTGTGTTAGAGGGGATCCCTTCAAACAATAAAATTAAGAACAAAGAAGAAGAAGAAGACGCGACTTCGTATAAACTAGGCCTTATTAGATAAGCGCTTGCTTCATTTAAATGTTTCTGTCAATATAAACAAGAACTGCAAACTGTTAAACATTTGATTTTGTATTAATAGTATTTTTCAGACAGTGGCGTAGCGACGTCGGGTGCTACCCTATGCGGCACTTAATTGTGTCTACTCCCAGAGGCGTAGCGACCCTTCCTGTCGCCCGGGGACAAACTTTCAATTTACGATATGCACCCCCCCTCCCCCGCTGAAACACCAAAGGTGTCACCCGGTGCGTTCCGCATCCCACCACCCCACCCTCGCTACGCCACTGATTGAAGATGCTGTAGAAAGTATATTTTAATATCATTTGTGGATGTCTATATATTAGTTAGGGTAAATTCGGCTAATCAACGTGACGTCATTATATTACTTTTACTCCAATCAACGCAACATGTGTTTTTATAAAAAAAACACCTCTCCACCCGTTTTTATGTCGATGCCGCGTTTACCGTGAGCCCTACACACCTGATAAAGCGTTCATAGTATACACGCGCTGTTAGTAAAATAAATAGTTACATGTCGGTTACTTTGAGTTTTTTCACTTGAAAAAAAATATCTAGATCTGCGTTGTCTTAGGCTTTGACACAAATTAATGACTTGTTGGTATTTTTATTTATTTTAGATAATGTGAGCATTTCTTTTCAATAATCAGATGGCTAAAAATGTTAATTTTGCCTACATGGTTAAATTATGTTTTATTACATGTGTAAGTGTATCACGTTATCTGGTTGGGTTGTAGGGGCAGATTTGTGATGAAGGTTCAAATCTTTAGTGCAAGGATACTTGTGTGAATTATGTGACTGTGTTAATGTAGGGATTGTTTCATAATATAGTCAGGTCTGTGACAGTGTGTTGATGTAGGGGTTGTTTCGTAATATAGTGAGGTCTGTGACAGTGTGTTAATGTAGGGGTTGTTTCATAATATAGTGAGGTCTGTGACAGTGTGTTGATGTAGGGGTTGTTTCATAATATAGTCAGGTCTGTGACAGTGTGTTAATGTAGGGGTTGTTTCATAATATAGTGAGGTCTGTGACAGTGTGTTGATGTAGGGGTTGTCAGTCAGTAGTGATGGTGTGGTATTGTTGGTCAATGTGGCAGCTGAAAGTAGATGTTGCTGTAGTTGGTTGTCTTGAAGTGTGAGGTTATACCCGGTGAATGACCCACAAACTGAGCCGCTGTAAAGAAAAGATAACATTCGAGTTAACGTTCTGTATTTTTTCATTTTTGTAATTAGCTGAGCAAGCTATTTAAACGCACATTTTTTTTCATCTATAAACAACAAAACCAAATGTTTTTGATTTTGCTTTGAATCAATGTCGGTTATTGATTTACAACTTTTGACATTACAGCATTTTCCTTTATTGACATATGTATTTGCCGAACATATTCTTTCTGAAAATTAGTATAATGACTATGTTGAGTAGGATATACAAATTCAAATGTAGGCCTACTTCTCCAATTCTCTTTGATCCGATAAGTTATTGCATAGTCAGAGGAATGGCAAATGAAAAGCCAGTGGTTTCTTTCATTGTATTAACTCCTATTGCTTGACCATTCGAATTAAAAAGTTGGCCTCCAGGCATGTTATTTTGTTTAGCCTTGTCATTATTGCTTTAATATTTCAATTTACATCATTGTTAATCAATGTTAATGCCACACAGTAAAGAAACATATCTGATCAATGTAGACCCCACTTTTGAACCAGCCCATAGTTGTGGGTCGATATATTAGTAAACATTTTTTCATCAACGATTGATTCGTGTATAGAGTTTAGTTTGTTACTTCTAGAAATACAAGGGAGATTATAAACCAGCAATGTATCAAATCAAAATATATATTTATACATAATTTATCGTAAGAATCATTGTGTTTTGTTTATCATTGTTAAAATAGCAATAATATTCTCTCATTAACGTATAATTTAATATTGAAACATTGCTTAATACAAAATAAAAAAATAAAAAAGTCAACTATATCAAATAATGAAAATGAAAAATAAATAATTCTTTTAGAAGTAATTTTTAAGGTTTATCAATGACACTAACTCTCCCTTTACTCTTATCACAATTATTTCAAACCTTAATACAAAACAAATTGGAATGGCTTAAAGTTATTCCACTGTATACATTTAGGCCCAAAGCATTTAACATAACAGCCAATGACCTATTAATTAATCATTAAATTTCTCAATACAAAACAAATTAAATGGATGTATAGGGCTACACGACATTCATACTAAAATAAACACCTTCCTATTATAACATCTGGATAGAATAAGGATAGAACCACATTATCATCCATTAGCACAATACTACATAGGGTTAAAAATAAAGAGCATTCTAAAATTAAACATCACAACACCACATTATGGGGGAAAAGATATAGGCAGCTTTTATATTGAAACGCTATACAAATTTCAAGGAAACAAAAGCATTATTGGGGAAGACACAAAAAATGAAATATACGACTTCCGAATCAAACAACAAGCGACACCTTTAACACCAGAATTAGTTGGGCCATTGAACACAATATAATATACATTAAAGATACATTTAGAAACCTACATAATTGATGCATTACACCAAAACAAAGAGAAGTGGCATGCATACTGATTTTTAATAAAACGCCAGTTTCACGAAATACAAAGTTAAATCAAAATGTTAGAATAATAACATGTCAAAGGTGTAAAAAAAGTATTCAAGAAACTGAGAAACACATTTATTTAGGTTGTATATTTATACAGAAAGGAAAGCAAAAACAAATATAAAAAACCACCAATCATACAGCCACAACAAATAAAGCAAGCACACATTACTTAATTAACACGACTAGACTAAGGACAAAATTAAAAATAGCATTTATCTTAGAATATTAAATACCCAAATTAAAATGCAGTCGCTTTAGTGCTAATGATAATACAAGGGGCGCAATTATCAATAAACTTTTAAAAATGAAGATAATTTAAAATTTTGGCAAGAAAACACGTGATTTTAGTATTTAGATTAAATATGTATAAACGTATATCGTTCCTATTAGTATGCTTTCTTAAATTGCTTAATATACTGTTACTTAAACTTAATTGTGAACAAAGTGTAGTTAGTTTGTAAAAGTATTTTTAAGACATCAGAATGTTACGTTCAAACAACTAGCTTGGTACTGGGGAATTATTGCTACATTATCCATCTATTCCCCGATAATGCTTACAAACGAGTTACTTCTCTCGTTTTTGTGGTAAAGTACATCAGACCCACTCTAGTGAGTTTATGTGATTATTGCAATATTTTACGTTCTGGTTTTTGGGTTTAAAGCATCAGGTTTAATAAATGGTCAGAAAACAAATTATAGTCATATATTTTGTAACAACCAAGTTATCAGTCAACTAAACGTGTCTACTTTAAACAATATAATACAGAAAACCAAAATCACACATTTTATGTGTAGTATGAATTACTGATGTTATGTTGTAATATTTGAATGCATGAGTAATATATAATTTACAAACATATCACACTTCTTAGCTTGTTGGTTATTATGGCTGTGTATTATGGCAGTGAATTATAGATGTGTATCAATGACTTATTATACAGTAACCACCATAACCCGGGAACTGTACACAGCCATCATCAACAGCCATAATGCACATCCTTAATCCACAGTCTTAATCAACCACCTTAATCCACAGCCATAGTTCACAGTCATAGTTAATTAACAATTAGTATGCATGTATATTTTTTATTTAGGCTAGATCTATATGTAGATCTAGATTTTTCTAGATAGATCTAGATCTAGATTGGTTTACTTTTAACAAAAATTGAATATGCTATAGATCTAGTATTGTATGGATCTAATCTACAGTAATAAGTATAGATTCTAGATCTAGTTTACACACATTACTGTGTTTAAATTAAAAAAGAAATATTTAAATCGAAAAAATCAAAGAAAAGAGCAAACAGTTGAGTAGAATCAACTCCTGCATGTCTTAAAAAATTAAATCTATAATTTTAAAGGTTTTAATTCTTAATTGTCCTACATAATTAAATAATAAAAACTAAAAAAGTGGTAATATTTGATAAATTATATACAAATGCAACTTTGTATTAATTAAAATCACATGTTTTCAATTAAAACTATTAAATTAGTACTATTCTGTTAAGATAATTGACAATTATGCCCCTTGTACCTTTACTTGCATTGAAATATATTATTTCTACTAAGGATTTATTTGAAGATTCAGGTTCTTTAGAATTATCGACAGCAAAACGTTTTTGTTTTGTCTTAAAATTCGACTGCAAAATTATATTTAAAAGTCATTAAATACACTGTTCCTTAAATAAACGATACATAATCCAAAAAAAAAAAAAAAAAACATTTCATCTTGTGGTTTATGCATAAAACAAAGGCTCTTTCTTTACTATGAATGATGCATGTGTAGATATTTATAGGCTTGGCTATTTATAAATATTGTACTTTTTAGGCAATAGCTATTTCTTTTTTTAAAATTTTATCAGTTTCTTTATTTGTAGAAAAGTTTGATAGAATTATGTATGTGCTACATTGGCATGTATATAAATCTTTAGCATCCCATTAAATCCCAACAGACTGACAACCATATCAACAAACTGCAATATAAAATCAAACACTCATCACAATATCCATACTACCCTTATTTTGGTACACAGACACAGTCATCACTAGATTATCCCTCTATAAACATGCCATACATTAACAAACTCACAAAATCCTCACACACTGTGTGCACACAAGAACGTTTCGAACCTACATCACACATATGTCTCCTTCATTTCAGCCAGGTGATGCCGTACACATTATGATGTAATAATTACGTAGTGTCACCATATAGTTAATTCACATTTATAATTATCTGACTATGGTAAGAATAATCAATGCTCACATTATCTAAAATAATGATTGTTTTTCTTATTACCCACAGAAAATATGTTTTATGAGAGTGTTTGAAAACATCAATAAAAATGTTTTAAAACTATTCACTAAACAAATCAATCATTCCGAAATTCGAGTATACGAATGCATATACTGCAAATACTAATGACTCCTAATCCCATAGATACCCAAAGGATAACGTGTGGCCAAAACATGTATCTTAACAAACAAGAGTACATTAAAAGTTTATAACATATATATGAAAAAGTCATAACGTTTAAAAATTATAATATATTATTTTTAAAAGCATTACCTACTCTACTTAGTCTTTTAGAAATAGCATGTTCGATATATACCTATTTCAATAAAGGAAAAATGACATAGAATGTGACATAGCTGTAAATATTTTTTTTTTTTTAAATACTTTTATTTGCAATTAAAACAAGTACATCAACATCAAATTTTTTAACATAATTTTGAACACCAAATGAAAACGAAAGGTTTTGCAAATGTACATAATGAATATTTACATGATGTCATGTATTTGATTATAAAAAAAAATTGCAAAGGATGACAGTAAAAGGGGTGAAGGTCAAATGAAAGTGTCAGAAGTCTGGGTGGGGAGAGGAAAGGAAATTTTTCAGAGAGGGTCAATGGGACAGTGAAGCATTTTCTATGTAGGGAAACAACTTAAGTTGACTAGTTGAAAGGGTGTTGTAGTGGTCACATTGAGTTTTCAAAAGGTTGCAGTGTGAAAGATGAGGGGGAAGAGACAAGATTTAGAACTTTAAATAAGTTCTGGATATTGATGTTGCGGTGGGTGGTGGGGTCGTTGGAACAGTTAAAGGGATTGTATTGTCTGGGGGTAAAGTGGATAGAGGGGGAGAGAGGAGGGGGTAGATTTTTTTTTAAATTTTTATTTTTATTAATTCAATTGTTTTAAACATTTAAATCAGTAATAATAATATATTTGATAGATTTTTACATAGCATCAAAGACATGAACAATGAACATCAATTGCATATATAATAATCAAAGGGAAAAAATAAAATGGCATAAGAACTAGATTAAAATAAGGTGTGCAAACTAGGTTTCTCTTCACTGCTTAGTTTAGTGTGCTGCGGAGTCAAAAGTTCACACTGTAGCCACCCATGGACAGAAATAGAAACGACTGTGGGAGAAGTGACTCTGTAATCACGTACTTATCTATCATTCCAAAACTTTCCATGACATAAAATTGACCCTTGGCAATGAGGGCACGCTACCTTGAAATGTGCGCCAGTCCGGTTGAGTGGGGGGGGGGGGGGGAAGTGTGTGTGTGTTGGGGGGGGGGTTGAGGTGGGTATCTCTTTCTACCATTCAGGTTGTGCATTTTAAAACCCGGGAAACAGAAGACTGTTCTAATGTTAATTTACTTGGGGGCTGATCGAGTGATGTTTGGCTTGAGACTGTCTAAATTAAAATTAATACTTTATTTATTTCTTTCCTGTATATTTCTTTTTTTTTTCTCAGTTAAGTGAGAGTTCCCAGTCTATGTCTTAGCTTTGCTTGAAATATTTCTTTTAACTCGATTTTGTGAAAAAAATATCTGACTTTATTCCTAATTTGCCATATAGTCGATCTATAAATAGCCATTGCTACTAGTCTGTTTTCGTCTTCTGTTCTTTGTCTAGTCGTGTTAATTAAATTAAGTGTGATTGCTTTATTTGTTGTGGCTGTTTGATTGGTGGTGTTTAATATTTTCGCAAGTGTTTGCTTTGTTTTCTGTACTAATATACAATCTAAATAAATGTGTTTCTCAGTTTCTTGTATATTTTGTTTACACGTTTGACATGTTATTTTAACATTTTGATTTGACTTTGTATTTCGTGAAACTGGAGTTGTGTTAAAAATCAGTCTGTATGCTATTTCCCTTTCTTTTCGTGTAATGCGTTTATTATGTAGGTTTCTAAATGTATCTTTAATGTCTATTATATTGTGTTCCCTGGCCCAACTAATTCTCGTGTATAAGGGTGTCGCTTGTTGTTTGATTAGGATGTCGTATATTTTTTTTGTGTCTTCCCCAATAATGCTTTTGTTTCCTTGGAATGTTGCTAGCGTTTCTTTATAAAAGCTACCCATGTCATTTCCCCCATAGTGTGGTGTTATGATGTTTAATTTTAAAATGCTCTTTATGTTTAACCCAATGTAGTATTGTGCTAATGGATGATAATGTGGTTCTATCCTTATTCTATCCAAGTGTTTTAATCGGAAGGTGTTTATTTTAGTTTGAATGTCGTGTAGCCCTATACCTCCATTTAATTTATTTTGTATTAAGGTTTTGTGGCTAATGTTTCTAATCGTATTTTTGAAAATGAACTCTCTAATGTGCTTGTTTATTTTTTTAATAAATGAGTTGGGTATTGTAGAGTTCGTCGCTACGAAAATTATTTTTGGAATGATATATCTGTTTACTAATGCAGCTCTGGCAAAAATGGTTGTATTGCAGTATTGGTATTTTTCCAGATTGTGATTTATTTTATTTTTCAGTGTGGTCCAAGTTTCTTGGTCGTTTATTGTGGGATCGCTAGTATAGACCACGGGTCGGCAACCTTTTGGGACGGAAGAGCCAAAAGTTATAAATTACCAATCATCCCAGTTTTTGAAGAGCCACTATCATTTTAGTTTCAAAATTATGATATTTGATTAGGATTATATATATATATATATATATATATATATATATATATATATATATATATATATATATATATATATATATATATATATATATATATATATATATATATATATATATAGCTTTAAACATGAAACAATAGTTATTCAAATAAAAACACATGTTTCGCAGAAAAAAGTATTAAAGTATTGCGTTTAGCTCTGCTAGAAAAATAAAGTCAGTAATCGAAGTATATAACTTTAATTATTGAATAGTATTATAAACAGTTTCACCTTGCAAGCCTTTTGAAAGTTTGTTTAAACCTGGCTCATAACTTGTTTTCAGTTTCCAGCACTCCTCTAGATTTTTATTTGTTAGTTGGTTTCTATACTTTGTATTATATTCATTCTACAAAACTTGCTCGCATGAATAAGCTGACCCGAAGATCGTTAGCACTCCAAATGCCAACTTCTTCAACTCACTTCAGTATCATGGGAGACTATTCCATTCTTCACATAATAGGGCCTCAACTCGCGGCATTTCATTTAGAGCTGTCCAGTTGTACAGTGAAACTTTCATGTTTTACTGGACTTCCAAATGAAATGTTCCAACTTGCTCTTGAGATTTGTGAACTAACCGCTCCACAAATGTTTAGTTTTCAAATCTAGCAATTTAATTTGAAGCGAACCAGCATCAATTCCAAATTGTTAGCAATCATTGAGTTAGGTTATTTATAGCTCAAATAAGTTGAACAATGGAACTTTTTACATGAGACGTTGACAAGACACTCTACAGCTTGAAACTACCACATAGAAAGTTAACAAAAGATTGCACCTGTTAAATACAAATCACAGTTATAGTAAAGATGAAGAAACAACTGTGTTTTACTTTTTTTGGCATTTTTTAATAATCAGAAAAACTATTGTAAATAAAAAATGTAAAGTACAATTTTTTTTCCTAAAAAACGTTTTAATAACAAGCTGGTATGTAATAATGTACTAATTAGTAGAAATGAAATTATACAATACTATTTCAATAACTATCAAAAGCACATTCAAAAGCACACGCATTTAATTAACAACAGTGTGCTTTTGAATGCTTCTACCTGGTATGCTGTACTGCTGATCGGGGTGTAATTTGTGAATGAAAGGTTCAAGTTTCTTACTTAATGCTTTTGTTATTTTTTTTTATAATCACTGTTGAGTAAAGATAAAGGTCTGTAATTTATAATTTTTGTCCGGTCCGTATCATGTTTAGGAATGAGTGTTATATATGCCCTGTTAAAATATGTAGCACAATCGTCTCTTTCATGTATGTCTTGAAATGTAATGTGTAAAAGGAGTATTAAGTCATTTTTTGAAAGTTTTATAAAACTCAATGATTAGTCCGTCTGGTCATGGAGCTTTATATAGTTTAAGTCCGTGTATCGTCTTTGATATTTCCCCTTTTGTAATTGGAGCGTTCTTATAGGTACAGTCATCGATGTCTTTCCTTGTTATGTAATTAAAATAATCTTTTTGTATTTCATAGTCTGTGTCTTCCTAGTAAAGGTGTAAGATGTTTTAGTTATATAATGTTTGAAATAATTTCGCAAAAGATTTCTAGAAAAAGCAAAATTGAAAGAAACTAAACAATTACAATTAAAAAATTATTTATTTTTTATTGTCTCGGTTTCTAATTTTTAATTACACGTGTTTCTAAATTTGTAAAATACGCATGGTTCTGTGTTAAATTGTATTATAATGCAAAACAAAAAATATTTTTTATGTTATTATGATAAATAACACACAATGTTTATAATCTTTATTTATGGATACATTTATATTTTGATTGAGTAAATTGTCGAAATATAATCTCCCTTGTTTTTCTCAGAGGTAACAAACACATTTCTTTACACAAATCAATCGTTGATGAAAAAATGTGTACTAAAACATCGACACACAACTATGGGCTGGTTCAAAAGTGGCGTCTACATTGATCAGATATGTTTCTTCACTGTGAGGCATTAACATTAATTAACAATGATGTAAATTGAAATATAAAAGCAATATTGACAAGACACAATGACGCTGTAAAAAACAAAAGGACATGTCTGGAGGCCAACTTGTTTATTCGAATTGTCAAGCTATATGAGTTAATACGAAAGAATCCATTGGCCAGTAGCGTAGCAAGGGGGGGGGGGGGGGGGTTGCGGGGGGACATATGTCTCCGGGCGCCGACCTTAGTACGATTGTGTATTTTGACGGTGTATTATAGATGTGTGTTATTATAAGTGCGTTATGGCTTTGTATAAAGACTGTGTACTATGGCTGTTGATTAAGGCTGTGTACAGTTCCCGGGGATGAATGGTGGTTAATGTATAATCATTGTATTTTTATTTTGTTTTTTCTTTATTTCTTCATAACCAACACGTTGTTGATATGCTCAGGGGGATTGTGATACAACTAGTCAATTAGCGCCAGTTTCTTCAGTCGTCATTATTCCCGAGAACATTTACTTCCCTTTTTAATTCTGGCCACTATGGTCGCTGACGTGGACACTTAAAAGCCACACTTGAAGGTACCATCAACATGAACAACAAAACAACAGTTTAGATATCCCTGTACAAACATAGCGTTGTGTAAAAAAGCTTCATAATACCTTTACATGAGTTTACAAAGCTCTAGGTTATACAATTCTTGGACCCAACGAAGAAGAATATTTGGGCGCTGTAATAAATTTTGCCATATTTTGCCCATAGTGTAAACTGTCTGTCCACTATGATCTTTACGTCACATTTTGCCCATATTGTAAACTGTCTGTCCATATGATCGTTCATGTCACATCTTGCCTACATCTTAAACTGTCTGGATGCTGTGATGATTTATGTCACAATTTGACAAGTGATTACTTATGTCACAGTTTGAAAAGTGATTATTTATGTCACATAATGATTTCTCACTATACACGTCTGATCGTATTGTCGTGCATGCTAACATTACTTGCGGCGGTGGGAGAGGGGGGGGGCTTTGTCTAACAAAAAATATACTTGTGAAAAATATCTAAGAACACATTGTCCAATGACACAATATCAAAGAAAAAAAAATTAGAAGATGTCTCAATAAAATGACACAAAATGTCTAATATATTAACCTACAATGTGTACTTTGCTGTATTATTAATTGCTAATGTACTGTAAATTAATATATTCGGTAACATCTACTACTAGCCCTAAATAATAATATAAAAAATTGAGCCTATAAAGTGTTTTTAAAAAAAAAGCATGTTAAACGACTTAGTATACACTAGGCCCTATGAGATACGCGTTTGTTTTATTTTAGATGTTTTTTTTGTGAGTTGTAAATAGTAGGTTACCAAGTTCTCGTTTTGGTACTTGCTAGCTAGCTTTTTTTATTTGTTTTTTTCCGAACAAATAGTAATTTTTTATTAAATCTGTAATGTTTAAATTGTATTCACTTGCAGACAATGTCACTCTTGTAAGACTTCATTATAAATAATTTTAATGTCTAACCTTTTACTCTCACATCAACACCATGATAATACACAATAAAAATAAATTCAGTTCAATTGCTCTTTAATATTTCCGGATATCAGTTGTCGTTGAACGGGTCATTTTATTAACTTGGTATGTTTTAAGTGGATATTCTTCAACACATAAACCAGAATAAAACGTAAAATATTGCAATGTTCAACTACACTCGTCAGACTGGGTCTGAAATCATTTCACACAAAATATGTGTGTGGTTACTCGTGTGTCAGTATTGACAGGGACAGGCACGTTGATATGATTTTGTTTAAAGTTGAAAAAATAAATATTTAAAATCCCAAAATGAAGGAGCAGGAACCACCATTGATTAAAATTAACTCTTGCATGTTTTAAAAACATTAACAGTATAATTTCAAAGGTTTTTTTTCTTCACTTTTATTCATAATTAAATAAGGAAAAACAAAACTAGTGGTAATATTTAATAAATTGCTCCGACTAGCAAAGTTTAAATACAAAAGCAACTTTGTATTAATTAAAATCACATGTTTTCAATTACACCTATAAAATTATTACTATTTTGTTAAGATAATTGACAATTATGCCCCGTGTATGTTTACTTGCATTGAAATATATTATTTCCACTATGGATTTATTTGAAGATTCAGGTTCTTTATAATTATCGACAGCAAAACTTTTTTGTTTCGTCTTAAAATTCGACGGCAGAATTATATTTAAAAGTCATTAAATACACTGTTCCTTAAACAAACGATACACAATCCAAAAAAAACAAAACATTTAATCTTGTGGTTTATGCATGAAACAAAAGTGTGTGTAAAAATACCTTGCTCAGCTAACTTCATAATAAAAAAACCTGAACGTTAACTCGAATGTCATTTTTTTTTACACCGGCTCAGTCTGTGGGTCATTCTGTGGGTCAGTCTGTGGGTCAGTCTGTGGGTCTGTGGGTCAGTATATATTTTTAAACTAAGCAGCGGCGGTAGCCTCCTCAGTAGTTTATTAAGGTTTACTCTTACATGTCTTAAAAAAATTAACACAAACATTTTAAAGGTTTCTTTTCTTTGTTTTCATTCAAATTAAATACAATAGACGAAAATGTGGTACTATTTAAGAAACTTTCTCCGAACAACAAATTATAGGTACATTTATAAATTTGTATTAATGAAAATCACATGTTTTTAATCAAACCTCTTAAATGATTACTATTTTATTAGGTTTATTGACTATTACGCCCCTTATATGTTTACTTGCTTTGACAGGAATGTTTTCAACAGTGTGTTAATTATTTTAAGAATCAGGATCTTTATAATTATCGGAAGCAACACTTTTTTGTTTTGTCTTAAGTTCCGACGACAAAATGACATTTAAAAGCAATTAAATACTCTATTCTTTAAATAACCGATATACATTCCAAAAAAAAAATTAAAACAACATGTAATCTTGTGGTTTATACATGGAACTTAAACTGTGTGTAAAAGTACCTTACCCAGCTAATTTCGTTGTGGAAAAATCATAACGTTAACTCGAATGTCATATTTTCTTTACACCAGCTCAGTCTGTGGGTAAGTCTCACACTTTTTCTAAATCTGTGTGTGTGTGTTTAAGAGAGAGAGAGAGAGGGAGAGAGAGAGAGAGAGAGAGGGAAGAAGAGATATTTTACAATTGCATGGGTCCTAATACACTGTTAAACATGTGCATGTAATTCTACCTTGTGATTAGGTTCACATAACATATTTGAAACATAAGAGTTTTTACTTTAAAAATTAGTGTAATGCTTAACTGTACAAGGGCATTGTTAAACACACACCTTTAAGCTGACTGATATGGTGATAGGAAATTTAGAAAGAAGTCAACCAATAAAAATAATATTGTACTAGACAATATGTCAGCCCGATACTTGTGTTTGGTCGGATCAACTCGTGTACTCTATGAATGAGAGTCAGTTCGTCGTCATTATCTTTTTGTACTCTTTAGGTTTTTAAAAAAATAAATGAATGACTACTCTATAACTACTAGATAGATCTACTACTACTAACATGTTTATAGAATATAGATCTATAATCTACGGGCCTATGATATTTTATATTGTAAATTAAGTGGTAAATTTACCTGTTGCAAAAGTGGCATCACTCTTCGTTAAATTGTCTTTTACAGACAATACGTCGTTTATGGCTCCACTCCAACTTTCCATTATAAGGTTTCTCCTGTTTTATAGTTGCGATCCATTTGCATCATTCGGAACGAAGATCTTTATTTTTGGAGAATAGGTATCCACCTTTTCCAATACACTTTGGTACAGAGCAATATGCTGGCATTTTTCAGGCTTATACACTTTATTAAATTTTTAATAAATGCGAGTACAATCACTTGAAATACTATTAATAATTGCAGACCAAGAAAGGTTTGTTGTACTTTGATAATAACCTAAAAGTTCGTCTCCCCACCTAGCTGCAGGGGTCACCACTCTGTCTGATTTCTGTATGTGAAATGCGCTTGTGACACTGTTGCTTATTAATAAATGACTGTGTGCATAGCTGTATATTATTTTTATCTATGTTTTAAAATGGTGTCCTAGGTTGTAAGTATAATACTAATTTATGATGTCTCTAAGTGCGTGTAGTTTTGTTTGTTTCTACCTGGTATGCTGTACTGCTGAACGTGGTGTACTAATTTAGGTATGAAAGGTTCGAGTTTCTTAACTAAATATGTGTCGATTTTTTATAATCGCTTTTGAGTAAATAAATAGGTCTGTAATTTACGATTTTTGTCCAGTCCGGTTTATGTTTAGGAACGAGTGTTATATACGATGTTTTAAAATATGTAACATAATCCTCTTTTTCAAGTATGTCTTGAAATTTAGCGTGCAAAACGTGTGTTAAGTTATTTTGAAAGTTTTATTGTATCCACTAGTTAGTCCGTCTGGTCCTGGAGCTTTATTTAGTTTTAGTCCGTCTATCATCTTGGATATTTCCCCTTTTGTGATTGGAGCTTTATTATAAGTACATTCATCGTTGACTAGCCTTGTTATTTAATTAAGATAATGTTTTTCAATTTCATAGTCTGCATCTTCCTTGTAAAGGTGTAAGTTTTTTTTTTTTTTGTTTTTTTTTTGTTTTTTTTTTTTCATGTAATTATTGACTTTTTATTTAATATCATACATAAAGTTTTTTCAGGACAAAATATGACTCGAAGTAAAAAGTTGACAAAAAGTACAAAAACCGAGAAAAGTCCACTGATGTATCTTTTTAGGTTATACATGTTCAGCTGTAACAATGTGGGCCAATATACTAAGGATAAATGCCTCATGTTCTTAACAGACAATGTTATCGAGAAGTTGGGTCCCTGAATCTGGAAGCCTGCTCTCTCACTCGTCTCTCATACTCTGCACGATTTTGACAATAAATTGTGTATGCCACAGCTTGAGCAGGGTCTTTTATGTTGGGCTCATTCAGCAACTCCTGGATACCCAGTTAAATCTGTTCTATTGTGACTGCATGACGCCAATCTTTTTCTTCATCCAATAATGAAAGACATACTGTACCAGTTGGATAGACATTTGGATGAAACAAAGGTGGATCAAATTTACATTTAGGTGGAGAACTAGGATAATCATCTTTAAACAGCATTCGCAACATGTACAAACCACCCTCCCATGGTGTTCCCTTCTTGCCTGGTATTTTACATTCCTAATTTAAAAGATTTAGTGTGCTGTCTGGATTTTTTGTTGGTTTGGCTACAAATCCAAATGGATGATCTTTTCTCTATGCTTTTCTTTCTTCACCCAAACGACCAAGTGCAATGCCAGACATTTTGTTGTGTTTTAAGTCCTTAAACTCTGGCAGTATGGCCAATGTTAGCCAGATTTCTTTAAATATTTGTTTTCCTTTTTTTTTGCCTCAGACATGTAATTTACAGCGTCAGTTGTGTGTGTTCGCTTTAGTATTACAGTTTTCATCACCGGCTTGTGAGGACTGATACAGATTTACAATTGTAATATTTCTTTCTTACTTGTAGCCTACTTTCATTCATTTACATCTTAAAGGTATAAGTTGTTTCGGTTAGAAAATGTTTGAAATAATTGCGTAAGATGCCTGTGACCATTTATCATAGAGAAAACTAAACAATTACATATAAATTTATAACTATTTTAGATCGTCAACGTTTGTGTTTTTTAACTGTTTTAGAAAAAAAAAATTTGTTACAGACGGTTTAGTAATAAATATGTTCTAATTAATAAAACTAAACTTGTTATGTAATTATGATAAACAAAACACAATGATTATAATTTTAAATTATGATTACATTTATAATTTCATCGCGTAGATTGTCGAAAGATAATCTCCCTTGTTGTTCTTAGAAGTAACAAACAAAACTCTTTACACAAATCAGTCGTTGATAAAAAAAAATGTGTACTAATACATCGACACACAACAATTGGCTAGTTAAAAAGTGGCGTCTACATTGATCAGATTTGTTTCTATACTGTGTGACATCAACATTGATTTGTCCCTGCAATTTGTGATAACACACACTCTCATTAAGGCACTTAAACATTCAGTATAAATGAACTCACCATTCAAACAGTCCCACTAACAAACAACCGCAGAATAACCGTATACACAGATAAAATAGAAGACATTCCATACTATATTAAATTAAGCTACAAAGACAAAACAATTGATATTCTAATAGCAAATTCCAGACAAAAAACAAGCCTGCAAGGACTGCTCAATAACACAACACTGGACAAACCAGTGCAACCAACCACATCAGAAACCACAGCAGCAGACAACCCCAAACCAGCACCACTATCAACCGCAAAATCAACAACGGCTATTACAACAGGGATCGCAATACAGCCAATAGAGTGGTTTAGCGGTAGAGAGCTAAACTGCTATCCCGAGTGTCTCGAATTTGAATCTGGGTTTAAAATCAGTTCACCCAGGTCTCATGTGTACCTGACTTACGTTAGGGAAACAAAGGCAGCTGGGCACAGTGTTGACCACACGGACCCTTCATATGCCGAGATCTCTGAAGCAGATGAACTCTACTTCGTCTGCTCATATCACACCGCTTACATAATTTCAATCATCGTGTGAAAACGAAGGATTTTACAACTGTGCGTATTGGGCTGAGGGGGCTTGGGCTTTTAATTAAAGCAGCAATAAACATGGGATTAAAGAAAAAAATAAATAGTTGTCAGTTTTACAAATGTTCAAAGACACAATTATCAATTGTATTTATATATTAATTAAATGGAGAAAGCAAAATGGCATAAGAACTACACTAGTTGTTGAAGAGTTCCCAGTCTATGTCTTAGATTTGTATGAAATATTGTTACAAAATATTAATTTGTTAAGACAAATACATCCATAATTACTGGACGAAAAAAACGAATTTCTTTACTATGAATGATGCATGTGTAAATATTGTTAGGCTTGGCTATTTATAAATATTGTACTTTTTAGGCAATATCTGCTTCTGTTTTGCAGATAGGGGTGGCACCAAGGCAAAACAATAGCAAAATATAATAGCGAAAAAATTGAGGGGGTTGCAAATCGAAAGTTTGAGGGGTGGGGGGGTGGTGCAAATCGAAAATTTGTCCCCGGAAAGGGTCGCTACGCCTCTGGGGGAGGGGGGACGACACCATTAAGTGCCGCACCGGGTGACACCCGACCTCGCTACGCCACTGTGTGCTACATTGGCATGTATGTAAATCTTCAGACTTATATTGATCTTACACAAATAAACTGACCCTTACATCAACTTTCAACTTCGACATTTGCAAAAAAGCCATAGTATCCCAATTGACTGACAACCATATCAACATACTGCAATCTAAAATCAAACAGCCATCACAATATCCATACTACCCTTATACTGGCACACAGACACAGTCATCACTTAATTATCCCTCTATTATAAAACAGGCCAGATATTAACACTTACAAAATCCTCACAAAATATGTGCATACATGAAAGATTCGAACCTACATCACACATATGTCTCCTTCATTTCAGCCAGGTGATGCCGTTCACATTATGATGTTATTATTGCATAGTGTTACCATATAGTTAATTCACATTTATAATCATCTGACTAATCAATGGTAAGAATAATCAATGCTCACATTATCTAAAATAATGATTGCATTTCTTATTTCCCACACAAAATATGTTTTATTATAGTGTTTGAAAACATGAATAAAAAACGTTTTAAAACTATGCACTAAACGAATCAATAATTCTGAAATTCGATAATACGAATGCATATACTGCAAATACTAATGACTCCTAATCCCATAGATACCCAAAGGATAACATGTGGCCAAAACATGTATCTTCACAATTAAGAGTACATTACAATATGTACATATACAATTACATATGTAACTAAAACAATCATAACGTTTAAAACGTATTACATTATTTTTTAAAAGAATTACCTACTCAACAAAGTCTATATAAGCAATTTAGAAGTAGCATGTTCGGCATATACATATTTCAATAAAGGGAAATAATATAATAAAGAAAAAATGTGATAGAGGTGTAATTAAAAAACTAATAAGCAATTAATGCCAGGATCATAACGCTGATACATCAAACGTATCAAAATTTAGAAATATTGCTTTGCAAGTAGCTTAATGTCTTTTGGTTTCGCAATATATAAGATCTAATAAAATCATTTAAGCAAAAACTTAACTAGTAATTAAAAGAAAATAATTTAATTATATGTCTTTATTCAAGTTCAAGTCAGTAGACCGTTCCTGAGTCCACCCAACTCTGATGGGTACCTAACTCACGTTAGGGAAAGTAAAGGCGGCTGGGCATAGTGCTGACCACACATCTCTTCATATGCCGAGGTCACAGAAACAAGTGAACTCTACTTAACTTGCCCCATAGACCGTCAGGTTTGAAAGGGAAACTTTACTTTTATATGTCTTTATTGATTTTAATATAATATTATATGGATCATGAAAATCATTGTATAACATATACATATGTATGTTTTATTTTAACTGATGCTGTGTAAATGTCTAAAGTTATCAAGAATTTATAACTCGTGGAAATATTACATTTATTATCGAGCTATGAAATAAAAGTGTGTTTTATCTGTGAATAAATGTGTATTATGATAAACAAGTATTAAGCTTGTTTTATTTCACACACACTACACACAAACACACACACGCACGCACGCACGTTCTTCGTCGCAAGCAAGCGGTAAATTGATTCGCTTGCTAGAAAGAAATTTAAAATAAACCGGTAGTGATCTCCCCTAAACTTTCTCGAATATTCTTATATAAAACAACAGGGGATGGTAACTGGGGATATAGTTATGATTTTTAATCTATTTTAAATACTTAAACTTTTAAAAATAGAATAGAATCTCATAAAAAAAACATTGCGCACCAAGCAAACGCCGAATAAAAACGCGTATAATAGTGCGCAATATTATTAGTACTTTAAAAATTTACATTAGTTTTTTGAGAAATCGGAAGTAGCGTAAATTACTACTTCCAGTCAACGGAAATTACTCAAAATTTAACAGAAGGTAGAGAATTAGATCTTTTACTTACGTGTGAAATTTCATTTATCTATCTGAAATAGTACTCAAGTTATAGGCTTTTGAAAAATTCAAAGTAGGAAAAGTACCACTTCCGGTTATCGGAAATCGCTCAAAAGTTGATACGGATCTACGATTTTGATAAAATACTTATATATGAAATTTCATCAACCTAGCTGTAACGGTACTCAAGTTATCGTGTTTACACACGGACAGACAGACAGACAGACAGACACACACACACACAGACATACGGACGAGATTGCAAAATTATGTTTTTCCGTATCAGTGAGGTGTAAAACGTCGAGATTTGTAAAAATCTCGATTTTTTTTTTTGCACGATTACAATACTTTCTCTATACTACGTATATACGAGAAAGTAA
This sequence comes from Physella acuta, assembly GCF_028476545.2. Taxonomy (NCBI): domain Eukaryota; kingdom Metazoa; phylum Mollusca; class Gastropoda; family Physidae; genus Physella; species Physella acuta. The sequence goes on along the minus strand of NW_026732649.1, from coordinate 186,411 downwards.
AAAAAACAATAAATAAATTTATTTTTAGCGCAATTTCCATTCTGGAGAATTGCGTTTATTAACTCGTCTTTTCTGGGAATGGATGAATGGATGGATGGATGTGTGTCCGCAGTCGTAGCTCCTCCTCAACGAAGCAATATCGAGGACTAGTTCCAAAAGCAAATATGTTAAGCAAGTTACCAGAATGAACATAGACCAAACAAATTCCGGGTTTCTTTCATGGATTTCCCGGAAAAGCCAAAAAACCTCGAAAAAATGCAACCAGACCACTTAGCGACTTGAAACATGTACCAATCGATTCCTGCCATAATTTAGAACAATATTGTCGAAGAAAGTTTTCAAAAATATCCTTTCGTTCGGCCACAAAAAATTAATTAAGAATTTTTAAACTGAGCGTCCTGTAGGCCTAGGATGATTTAGCGCAAAGCGCTGAGGTTCGACAGAATTTTACCATAGCGAATGAGCGGAATTTAAAAAGGATTTTTCTATTTTGTTTTGAATTATTGAAACTACTTGTGTTGCATTATTTATTTGCTGAATATATGATTTATCTCGATTTAATTTACTTATTAATTCAAACGTTATTTTTGTACCCTATTAATGTATTTATAAATTATATCAGAGTGATAGGGAGTTACAATTACAAGGTTTTGTTTCGCTAGACCTAATCATTTTTTCGGTTTTTAGCGCATAGCGCTGAGGTTCGAAAGGATTTTACCATAGCGAATGAGCGGAGGTTCGAAAGGATTTTACGTAGGTCTGTGAATTCTAAAAAAATAATTAAGGAAATTGCGCTTAAATTGTCACTAGACTTTTTATTAACTTGTTTTAACAAGGTATACAACTCTGCATTACTAAAAGATGAATAGGATTTTCTTTGTTACATACCTTTGACCGCAAACTACATTTTTAAAAAAATATCTAATTCTAAAATTGGTTAATTGGTCAGGGGTCGGCGTGGTCGAGTAGGTAAAGCTCATGGTTGCTAAACCGAAAAGTCTCGAGTTCGAACCCTCGGGCAGATGAGGCTCGTTAGCTGGGGACAGCCACTCTTCTAAGAGAGACAACTTCAAAATCAAACAACTCTTGACCATGTAGTTTGTTCTTGGCTGAATGGCTTCAATGGCGCATAACTTGTTGACACTTAACGCTTAATTGTGATGGTAACATGGTCGAGTCGGCAAAGCTCATGGTAGATAAATTCGAAAAAAAAGTGTCGAGGAGAAGGAGAAGAAGAAGTTAATTGGACTAGTGAAGTAGAGTTCACCTATTTCTGAAAACTTGATCTTTGAAAGGATATTGTGTCCAGCACTATGCCGAGCCCCAATTGTTCGATACGCACTTATAATTGTAGAAATATGCGTTAGTTAAACTTTTTTTAATATATTATTTTTAACATACTTTTATTGCATTTCATTTAATCCTCGTAACTCCCCGAAGAGTAAAGGGCAGCAACAAATCTTCGCCATTCCATTCTGTCTTGTGCGAGCCACTTCAACTCTAGCCAGATCTTGCCAGATCCTGCACTTCTTCTTCCATCTCTCTCGTCCATGTCCCAAACAGTCCATTTTAGTGCTATGTACCGGAGTCTTCTTCTGTTCATGCGAATGACATGACCCAGCCATCGCCATCTCCTCATTCGTACACTACAGGTCGTTTATGTCTGTCCTTCGTCGTATTTCCTTGCTCGGGATTTGTTCTTCTCACTTTAATTTTGAAAATACTTTCGATGGATCTGCTTTCAAAACCAGTAAGGCGGATCTCTAATTTCTTGTTTAGTTTCCATTACTCTGCAGCATAGTGGAGTTCAGAACGTTCATTAGACTTGTAAATACTTATTTTGGTTCTCTGCTGCAGCGAGGATGATTTCCAGATCTTAGCAAGTCTGTTAAAAGCCAGTGCTGCCATTGCTATCCTGTTGGCTATTTCACTATGCTTTCAAAGCTCGTTATGCGATTGTGATCGTTTCATTACTCACTCACATCTAGGGATATGTTTCTTGATTTACAAAATTGAAATTTCGCTGTTTGTATTTTTTTCTTCATGTCTGATGGTGTATTCGGTGACCACATATTTCTGACAGTCAAACATTGAGGACACATGGGTGTCAAGCATGTGTCTGTATGTACGGGGGAACGACTTCCAATATTTTAGGGGTAATAGAGCAGCGGAGATCATTATCGCCCAGTAAGGTAATTTATTGTACTAATTAAAACTATCCAATCAATGAACCATTGATTATACCTAAAGTTTTGGCGTTTAAAAAAAATCTAAACTCAGAATAAGTAGCAACAAAAGATGGAAAAAAAACTTACATCAGTTAAGTGAAGTCAGGGCCAGTTAGTTGCTTTAGTTGGTTGTGTTAAAGTGTGAGGTTATACCCGGTGACTTACCCACAAATTGAGCCAGTGTAAAGAAAAGATGACATTCGACATAACTTTCAGATTTTTCATTATGACATTAGCTGAGCAAGGTTCGTTAGCACACAATTTATGTTTCATGTGTAAACCACAAGATACAATGTGTTTTAATTTGTTTGGAATGTATATCGGCTATTTAAAGACAGTGTATTTAATTGCTTTTACAAAAAAATTCTGCCGTCAAAAATTAAGATAAAACAAAGAAGTTTTGCTGTTGATAATTATAAAGAGCCTGAATCTTAAAATAAAAAATAAATCGACAGCTCAAATTATTTCTTTCAATGCAAGTAAACATACAAGGGGCATAATTGTCAATGAACTTATCAAAATAATAATAATTGAATAGGCTTGAATAAAAACATGCAATTTTAAATAATACACATGGATATGTGTAAATTAACTGTGTATTATAGAAAAATTTTATACATTTTCCCGACAATTTTTTTTTTCTAATTTAATGTTTAATGAAAAGAAAGATGGAAAACCTTTGAAATTGTTGGGTGTATTTTTGTATATATGCAAGAGCTAACTTAAATCAACAGTGACTAAGGCATCCCAATTGTTTAGTTTAAATATTTCTTTTTTTAATTAAAAAGAAAATCATATCAACGTGCCCGTCTCTAACAATACTGACACACGAGTTACCGCACACATATTTTGTGTTAAATGATTTCAGACCCAGTCTGATGACTGTTGTTGAACAATGCAATATTTTACGTTTTGTTCTGGTTTATGTGTTGCATACGTTTAACAAAGGGTAAAAAAAAAAAACTAACGTATTCATATATTTTGTGGCAACCAACCAAGTTATTAGTCAACTAAATGTCTCTACTTAAAAAAGCACGCATTTGATAGCGTCTTTTTTACAATCTTTTATTACACTCACTTTCTCTGTCTGATTGTCTGTCTGTCTAGATCGAAACGCGGGAGCGAAAATTCGGACACTTCTAACTGTCAGATACGGTTCATAATTGGAACGCGGGTCAAGACATGAAGACAATGCATTATGACATTAAATTCGACTAAATTGGAAGCCTAATTAATTTTTTATGAATTAATGAAAATTTGGACCGAATTGGTAGGCAGATATATCCACACGCTTAATGACGGCCGTGTTGGGCGTGGAGCGAGGGGGGCTCTACGTCAAAAGTGCGTCATCACTTTCAGTAGGCGCGCGAAGGTTTTTAGTCGGGTCAACAGTCTAATTCTTTACCACTAGACAACGCCATCCCATAATACTGTGACACGTATAATAAAACTAATCATATTATTAAAGCCAAACTGTTTTTCAAGTTGTATATCATATATTTGTTGCTACACTATATTGTCTTAACATACGTATAGCTCGTTAATACTAAAAAGTGGAAAAATAATAAATACATAAAAACGTTTATAATTACAAGCTTTTATAAATGAACTAAAAAGAAGAAAATAATACAATTTTAATTAACTATAAAATATTTTTTAAAAAATATAATTAATCTGTGGTTACTTTATATATTAAAAAAATACATCTTTAAATATTTTAATGCACTACTATTTTATTACTACAATTAAAAGCGTGGGCCGCTATAATAATAAGTATTTTTCAAGCCAAGTAGATGTTGCTGTAGTTGGTTGAGTTGAAGTGTGAGGTTATACCCGGTGAATGGTATTGTTGACCAATGTGGTAGCTGAAAGTAGATGTTGCTGTAGTTGGTTGTGTTGAAGTGTGAGGTTATACCCGGTGAATGATCCACAGACTGAGCCGCTGTAAAGAAAATATGACATCCGAGTTAACTTTCTGTTTTTTTTTTTTCATTTTTTAAAATTAGCTGAGCAAGGTATGTATACGCAAATTTGTTTTCATGTATAAACAACAAGACTAAATGTTTTTGATTTTGCTTTGAATCAATGTCGGTTATTGATTTACAAATTTTCACATTATGTTATTTTCCTTTATTGACCTATGTATTTGCCGAACACATTCTTTCTAAAAATTCGTATAGTGACTATGTTGAGTAGGATATACGAATTCATATGTACTTCTCCAATTCTCTTTGATCCTATAAATTATTGCACAGTCTGAGGAATGGCAAATGAAAAACCAGTGGTTTCTTTCATGGTATTGCTAGTCCATTCGAATTAAAAAGTTGGCCTCCAGACATGTCCTTTTGTTTTTTACAGCGTCATTTAACCTTGTCATTATTGTTTTAATATTTCAATGTACATCATTGTTAATCAATATTGATGTCACACAGTGAAGAAACAAATCTGATCAATGTAGGCGCCACTTTTGAACCAACCCATAGTTGTGTGTCGATGTATTAGTACATATTTTTTTCATCAACGATTGGTTTATGTAAAGAGTTTTGTTTGTTACTACTAAGGAAAAAAAGGGAGAATATAGTCCGACAATATATCCAATCAAATTATATAGTCGTATATACGTATTTATAATTTATTGTTAGAAACATTGTGTTTTATTTATCATATTTACAATATAAATAATATTTTCTTAATTAGCAAATAATTAAATATCCAAACACTGCAAAATTAAAAAATTAAAAAGTAGAAAAATTAAATATTAAAAGCTATGAATATATAAAATAAATAATATTTTATAAAGTAATATTTATGTTTCATTAAAGATTAGGTCTGTATTCTTTTGGACGCAATTATTTCAAATATTATAAAAAAAAAATATTTTTTTTTCCGTCTTTACACATTGTATTTCATGCTTAGACAATAACTATGGCAAAAAAAAAAAAAAAAAAAAAAAAAAAATAAAAAAAAATAAAAAAAAAATATTATCACGTCGGTAGTATTGAAAAACAATCAATCAACAGAACTTGATAGTTTCTTGTCACGATCGTTTTTAGATTTAGAAAATATTGATGACAATTTGTTTAGAAGTAAATCATTATGGAAACACAAATTAGCTCGTGATGTCTATGTAGGACAACTCATAGGCCAATCCCTAATAGCTGCTTCATATGGTATACATGAAAGTCAACATATACATAGTTTACATTCATATTTCTTACAAAAAGGCAACACAGATATGCCCATGTTTTACCATGTTGATAAAACAAGAGGGCGTAAAACCTACTGCTTCAGCTCAATAAATGCAGTACAGGCAGGCAACGTTGTGATCTCCATGCAGGCTTCATTTAAAATGGCAGAATCTATAGAGAAAACTCATCAGCTGCACAAAAGTACCACACCCTGATGAGCTAAAAGCCCCACCTGAGATACTGTCAACTTTAAGACAACATGATCTGATAACAGAAGATCACCTCACGCTTGGCCTGGACTATTTTGAAGGTTTCCCAATGGATATTAGATGGGTAGATCCTGAGTTATTTTTGTATATCCGGCCACATTACCCCAAGAGAAGTGCTTGGATCCAGGGGACACATAGGTGATGACCAGCACCAGAATGTACACAAATGTTGTTTGTCCTATTTGTCTGATGTGTACATAGTTCAATGTACACAAATGCTGTTTGTCCTATTTGTCTGATCTGTACATAGTTCAATGTATGTACACAAATGTTGTTTGTCCTATTTGTCTGATCTGTACATAGTTCGATGTACACAAATGTGGTTTGTCATATGTGTCTTATCTGTACATAGTTCAATGTACACAAATGCTGTCTGTCCTATTTGTCTGATCTGTACATAGTTCAATGTACACAAATGCTGTTTGTCCTATTTGTCTGATCTGTACATAGTTCAATGTTCACAAATGTTGTTTGTCCTATTTGTCTGATCTGTACATAGTTCAATGTACACAAATGCTGTTTGTCCTATTTGTCTGATCTATACATAGTTCAATGTACACAAATGCTGTTTGTCCTATTTGTCTGATCTGTACATAGTTCAATGTACACAAATGCTGTTTGTCCGATTTGTCTGATCTGTACATAGTTCGATGTATACAAATGTTGTTTGTCCTATTTGTCTGATCTGTACATAGTTCAATGTACACACATTTTGTATGCCATTGAAGAATCTGGGACACAAATGGAACTTAAGTGACAACTGTTTCACAGGAGGGAGTTATCCGCCCCGCTGTGGCTTAATTATTGAAATGTAGAGTCTTCATAGAACATATGAGTTCACTGGATGTAAAAAACTCATTAGTGACAATAAGCTGAACCTAAATCAGTTTGACTGGTGATGTTATCAGAGATTAATCTTTTAATTTTTTGTTGTATTTGGATGATACAGTTTGGAGATAAAAAAAAAAATCTTCAAATCTTAGATTTTTGTTTAACACATTAACACGGAGTTATTTTATCTAAATAGCTGATAGACACTTAGCGTGGTGCTATTTTCTAAAACAATTGCATAAACTCAAATTTTTCAAATGGATAAACGTTACAACATACCTCAGAACATTAGTAAAAGTAAGAAAATTGTCTACTTGATTGATCTATTTGTGTCAGTTCTAGATATGTGTTTAAGATCATGATAGTAATAGTTTTTTTGCCTGAATTTAACGAAACAAGTTCATAAAAAGTGAAAAAAAACACTAATCTATATAACCACTACTTATATCAAAACTTAAAATGGACCATTTGTAAAATAGTTCTGGTTGTTAATTTCATTGTATTTATATCTTTTATACATTTGTATGTACACAATGTGTGTATACAAATTTAAATGTAAAAGTTGATGTTTAATTTATATAATTATATAATTTGGTTTCTTTCTTTTTTTTTCATGTCACTGACATTTGTCAGTCTTAACATTTGGCTGCTCATGTTATACATTTCCCTTAAAGAAATGCTCACAATCATATGAGGAGAGAGGGTGAGGGTTTAACTACCCCATCCATTGATGAGAAAAGTGTAGCATTTTGTATTTAAGTTGTTCTGTTTTGAATATTTTAAAACGTTCATTTGTAAAACCTAGAGCAGATCTCAGGAGGGACACGGGAAACCCCCCCCCCCATATATTTATATCTATCTCACCCTCCAAAAACAGAATCTTGATGACTGCGATAACTGACATTTTTTGCTTCAATCCAAGATCTCTTAGTATACTTGTCTGAAGTTAAAATTAATTGAGTGTAGATAGATGTTATTGTGTAACCTACCACAGAAGATTCACTTGAGTACCTTTGTTATAAATACAGTTCTCTATCTAGATCCTTCATACATTATTGTTTAGTATATGAGCATCTTTTTTTATCATGCTCAGATCTACAAATTTGTTAACAAGTTTCTATTTTGAGCTTGCCTCAGTGAGCAAATATTTTAACAAATCGATACACAACATTGTGAGAGTAATAAAAAAATTTGAAATTTTCTTGGCTTTACTTGAGCAATTAAATTGACCATCTCAGTGCATATTCACAAAGAAGTATTTTAACTTTTGCAATGCATAATTTGGCATGTATTACAAATATTTCTTATGATTAATTTTTAATTTACATTTTTTAGCATTCTTGATATGGTGTAGCTGATGTTTAGCTATGAACAATAAGTTCTGTAAAACATATTTCCACAATCATAAGTGCGTATCGACCGATTGGAGCTCGACACATGAAGTTTGCAGAAATAAGTGAACTCTACTTCACTAGTCCAATTAACCAATTTTAGAATTACAGATTTTAAAAAAAAATGTAGATTGCGGTCAAAGGTTTGTAACAAAGAAAATCCTATTCATATTTTAGAAATGAGGAGTTGTATACCTTGTTAAAAAAAATAAAGCTTTAAATTTAACCTGCAGTCAAAGAAAATTACGTAACAATGAAAATCCTGTCCGTCTGCAAAAAGGACAGCGCTATTTACCCTAAATGTAAAATATTTACTTAATTTTTCATCAGGTTTTACATGAACAAATGTATATAACAACAACAAAACAACATTTACAACATGCAGATTTACCCACCCAAATAAATTAAGGTAATATTTAATTTTTTTGCTGGGTAGGCACCAGCACTATATATTCGAACGTTGCAGTTACGTACCGTTTAGGGAAAAAAAAATAAAATAAAAATAATAATAATAATAATAATAATAATAATAATAATAATAATAATAATAAAAATAATAAAAATAATAATAATAATAATAATAATAATAATAATAATAATAATAATACAAATAATACCAATCAGAAAATAAAAATCTATATTGTTAATTACTTCTTACTGACCTTGTGCGTTTTAAGTTTAATTTTTTAATAAATACTTTAAATAAAACGCAAACAAAAAGTCTAGAGTTCAAACCCTCGGGCAGATGAGGCTCGTTAGCTGGGGACAGCCACTTTTCTAGGAGAGACAACTGAAATCAAACAACTTCTGCCTTGTAGTTTGTTCTTTGTTGGACAAAGGCTATGGAAGCAAATCCAAAAAGAAAAGCAAGCTGAAATCGTGGTCAATGGCCTCAATGGCGCATAACCAGTTGACACGTATCCTTAATTGTGATGGAGGCGAGGTCGAGTCGGCAAAAAGCTCATGGTTGATAAATTCGAAAAAAAGTCTCGAGTTCAAACCATCTGGAAGATAAGGCTCGATCCCTTCTAACACTAAAAAGTAAGAACGAAGAAGAAGAAGAAGAAGCATCCGACTTATAATTTTTTTATATAATTATATTTTATATATTTGAATTTATATAATTTTATTGAAATAAGGTATATGACTTTGCAAATATTAAATGGAAAAAATATTTTCTTTGTTATTTTCCACTGACTTAAAAAAAAACCTGGTGTTAAACAGTAAATCGATTTATTACAGTGTATATAACTATTTCTTAAACTAGTACATAATATTTACTTGCTGTGTACTTTTGACCATAAAACGCATTACTATTAAACATTAAAATATTGTGTTTTTTAATAAAATAAATGGTAATATTGTGGCTACCTTTAATAGAATTACAAACAAAAACATTAATAAATACATAGAATAATTATGACTAAAAATAGTAATGCACCCAATAACATTATTTATGTAAACATCGTTTAAAACTAAAAAAATTTTACATTTAAAATTTAAAAAAAAAATCATGTACAATTTATGTATTGTTTTTTTGAATTTCTTTCTAGCAAGCGAATCAAAATACTGCTTGCTTGCGACGAGAACGTGCGTGCGTGTGAAATAAAATCAGTTTTAAAACTTTTTTTTATGATAACACACATTTTTTCACAGAAACGAAAATAAAACTTTTTCTTTTATCATAGCTTGATAATAAATGTACTAATTCCACGAGTTATTAATTATTGATAATTTTAGACATTTACACAGCATAAAGAAAAAAAAAACTAACATTTTTTTCTCAGCATAATTACATCCCTTTAAAAAAAAAAGTATAGGCTACCAAGGGAAGTAATTCTAAATACTATTTAATAAAGTACTAAAACATACATATGTATATGTTATACAAAGATGTTCATGATCCATTTATAAATATATTAAACTCAATATTATCAAGTAATTGTATTTTTTTTTATTTTCATTACCAGTTAAGTTTCTGTTTAAATCATGTTTTTAATCTTTTATATTGTGAAATCAAAGACAATAATCTACTTGCAAAACAATAATTTTATATTTTGATAATTTTTGTGGAATCAACATTTCCAATGTGTTGAAAATGCATGTTAGTTATTTATTTACACATTTATTACTCTCTATGTCAGGGGTTGGCAAACTGCGGCTCGCGAGCCTCATGCAGCTCCCTTGTGTCCAGTTGCGGCTCTTCAGCTCCATGCACAAATATTAATAATTGTATTTCCAAATCTCATAAAAATATTAGTCTGCAACACTCTGTAATAAACGATATAACAATAGATATAAATAATTAACATTCACTTTTCTATTAGAATATTTAGTTACTCCCTATCTCAATGTACTTCCTATTACATTGTCCATTCCGGATTGAAACATTCAACTTCACAGTGAATATCACAAAGAAACTAAACCATCTAAGTGTAAAACTGATTAGGAAAATCTAGCCTATTGTAGAAGTGGTTTGTTTCGAAAAAAAAACATTTTTTTTTTGTTGAATACATTTTGGTGAGCTGTAAATTACTTAATTGCGAAAAATCTGAAAAAAAAATATCCTGATGAAACCAATCCTACTATTCAATCACTTCAGCATTAATATAAACAAAATGAAGGATGTTTTCACTGAGAGAATTGTGCTATTCAAATAAAATGCAAGTACTCTTACTTACATAGTAGATCCTCTAAACACAAATTCAAATGAGATTATCTCATATATTCCAAGCTATTTATTTTTAATTATATATATAGTATGATATTTGTTTAGGATTATATATATACTAAACAAATATACAATAAACATAAAATCGTTAGTGGCTCTTTAAAACCGGGTAATGTTGTAAATTTTTACTTTTGGCTCTTTCGTCTCAAAAGGTTGCCGACAACTGCTCTATGTTACTTTCACTTTATAAAATTTGTATTTGCCGAACATGCTTTTTTAAAAATTAGTGTATAGACTATGTTGAGTAGGTAATACTTTTAAAAATAATATTGTGCTGTTTAAACGTTACGACCTTTTCATAACAAATGTTATAAAAGAGTGAATAATTAAGCTATAAGTATTTTTTGTAGCAAAAACGGATCACCTATTTAGTAATGATAAGCAATGTAAGTAGGCTGAATTCACGAAGTCAAAATACATTGCCATGCGCGTGAGTCAAGAGAGTGTGACGTCATACATTTCGACTTGACAACGTGACCATTGGTACCGATAGAATCGTCTGGATGTACCCAATACACAACGACCGGCAGCAGTAAGATAAATGTACCTATGCGCAAATGTTATGCGCTAAATCGGTATTTTGTTAAGATACATGTTTTGGCCACACGTTATCCTTTGGGTATCTATGGGATTAGGAGTCATTTGTATTTGCAGTATATGCATTCATATACTCAAATTTCAGAATGATTGATTCGTTTAGTGCATAGTTTAAAACGTTTTTTATTGATGTTTTCAAACAGTATCATAAAACATATTTTGTGTGGGAAATAAGAAATGCAGTCATTATTTTAGATAATGTGAGCATTGATTATTCTTACCATAGTCAGATGATTATAAATGTGAATTAACTATATGGTGACACTATGTAATTATTACATCATAATGTGTACGGCATCACCTGGCTGAAATGAAGGAGACATATGTGTGATGTAGGTTCGAATCTTTCCTGTATGCACATATATTGTGAGGATTTTGTGAGTTTGTTAATATATGGCATGTTTTATAATATAGGGATAATCTAGTGATCACTGTGTCTGTGCGCCAATATAAGGGTAGTATGGATATTGTGATAAGTGTTTGATTTTAGATTGCAGTTTGTTGATATGGTTGTCAGTCATGGCATCAATATTTTCAATAGAGTCCCTGATGTTTGCACATATTTTCCTTTAAGTACCCTAAGTTACATATCCACAAATAAATTAAAAAACGTTTTAATTAAGAAGTTGTTTTTTTTCTGGAGCCTACCCCCATTCATTTAATATAGTATGGAATGTCTGCTATTTTTTCTGGGTATACGGTTATTCTGCTGTTGCGTGTTTGTGTGATGGTTTGTATTGTGGGTTCTTTTATACATAATGTTTTAATTGTCTCAATAAGAGCATCTATGTCAATTGTAGGTGGGGCCCATTTTAGGCCTCCTTCCATTCGATTCTTGTCTCAATAAGAGCATCTATGTCAATTGTAGGTGGGACCCATCTTAGGCTTCCTTCCATTTGATTCTTGTCTCAATAAGAGCATCTATGTCAATTGTAGGTGGGACCCATCTTAGGCTTCCTTCCATTCGATTCTTGTCTCAATAAGAGCATCTATGTCAATTGTAGGTGGGACCCATCTTAGGCTTCCTTCCATTCGATTCTTGTCTCAATAAGAGCATCTATGTCAATTGTAGGTGAGATCCATCTTAGGCTTCCTTCCATTTAATTCTTGTCTCAATAAGAGCATCTATGTCAATTGTATTTGGGACCCATCTTAGGCTTCCTTCCATTCGATTCTTGTCTCAATAAGAGCATATATGTCAATTGTAGGTGGGACCCATCTTAGGCCTCCTTCTATTCGATTGTTGTCTCAATAAGAGCATCTATGTCAATTGTAGGTGGGACCCATCTTAGGCTTCCTTCCATTCGATTCTTGTCTCAATAAGAGCATCTATGTCAATTGTAGGTGGGACCCATCTTAGGCTTCCTTCCATTCGATTCTTGTCTCAATAAGAGCATCTATGTCAATTGTAGGTGGGACCCATCTTAGGCTTCCTTCCATTTGATTCTTGTCTCAATAAGAGCATCTATGTCAATTGTAGGTGGGACCCATCTTAGGCTTCCTTCCATTCGATTCTTGTCTCAATAAGAGCATCTATGTCAATTGTAGGTGAGACCCATCTTAGGCTTCCTTCCATTCGATTCTTGTCTCAATAAGAGCATCTATGTCAATTGTAGGTGGGACCCATCTTAGGCTTCCTTCCATTCGATTCTTGTCTCAATAAGAGCATCTATGTCAATTGTAGGTGAGATCCATCTTAGGCTTCCTTCCATTTAATTCTTGTCTCAATAAGAGCATCTATGTCAATTGTATTTGGGACCCATCTTAGGCTTCCTTCCATTCGATTCTTGTCTCAATAAGAGCATATATAACAATTGTAGGTGGGACCCATCTTAGGCCTCCTTCTATTCGATTCTTGTCTCAATAAGAGCATCTATGTCAATTGTAGGTGGGACCCATCTTAGGCTTCCTTCCATTCGATTCTTGTCTCAATAAGAGCATCTATGTCAATTGTAGGTGGGACCCATCTTAGGCTTCCTTCCATTCGATTCTTGTCTCAATAAGAGCATCTATGTCAATTGTAGGTGGGACCCATCTTAGGCTTCATTCCATTCGATTCTTGTCTCAATATGAGCATCTATGTCAATTGTAGGTGGGACCCATCTTAGGCTTCCTTCCATTCGATTTTTGTCTCAATAAGAGCATCTATGTCAATCATTTCTGATTATAAGTAATTTCCTAGCGGTCTAAATTCGAACTCGCGACTTTGGGTCTATAGTCTATTTGCTTACAAAAAATTTACAATCTGAGATATTAAACGAGTAGTAGGTAGGCTATAATCCTGGAAATGTTAAAACATAATCTTTAGAAGAGACAGAAAAGGTGAAATATTCTTATATATATAAATAGTACATGTGCTAGTAATTTAAGGCTTCGTTATTTATGCTTACAGAGATTTATCCCAAAAGTAGATAACATGTTATTAACAGTTTGCATTTTGTAAGTTAGTTTATGTAATATAAATTTGTGTCGATTTTGTTTGTGTGTGTACTCAATAGGCATACATATAAAATTTACCGTAACGTTTTATTTACTACTTATGTAGGAGTTGACTCCCCTAGATAATAAATATCAAAACAACTACGTACATTCTGTTAAAATCAATGGGTGTACCTATATTCTGTAGTAACTCGTGCAGCTTATTTTAATGTCTCGATATGAGAATTATATTTTATCTATAAGAACAGTGATGCCTTAACTTAACTGTAATGGCTTTACATTTTTTAAATGCAACATAAACAACTTTGTTGGAGTTGTTATCGGTGTGTGAAAGAAATACAGCAGTCGTTTCAATTTAAAATGTGTTAAAATAAGACGAAAAAGGCTATGTGTGTATAATGAACTATTATTTTACCACTATATAATTATTACTGTTATCTTTACTGGCCATTAGTGAATGCCAGTTTACATTAATGTTTTATCCGTGAAACTATTTCCGTGTTATTCATATTTCATTCCTAAATGTCATTACAAATTAATACATCTTCAAATATTATGATACTTAGCAGTAAATAAGAGCTTTTGTTGTGAACACAGGCAAATTAAAAATATTATATTATTTCTTTCTTAAATTATTTAGTAATTAGCTGAAAATAATTAATTTGTCAAACATCACAGTCAGTATTAAAAATAATACCATAACATATTATGCTATATAATTGGATGTTATATTGTTTGTTGTATATTATTCTATATATAACTACAGTCTGGTTTAAAAGGAGATGTAATTGATGTCTAGAAGGTACTCGAGTTATGTAAAACTTTTAGATATACATATTTACAAAAAAAAAATGTATACAGTTTTGTTTTACATGTATTCTTCTTTCTTTCTTGGTATCTTTATACACTATTTCTTTCCTTAGTTCTTTTATTTATAAACAGGAAGCCATGCTTCTTTATATAAATTAAAAAACACTTTTCTTTTTTAAAGAAAAAAAAAATATGAAATGAAACAATTGTTTAAAAAGTGTAATAATATTTACATGATATACAGAGGCGTTGCGAGGGCGAGGGAGCGTGTGAACCATGTAGGGGGAGGGGGTGACACCAATGCAAAAAAATAGCAACATATATAGAGAAAAATAATGATCCCTTCAGCTAAATAAATGATTAATTAAAGTTAAATAGTCTCCTAGGAGCCAAGTCGGACAGGGTTAATGCCCTGTCAAGCCCAAACATAGTTGGAATTGTAAATAGTTGCTTCATTTGACATAACAAACGTGTAGCATTATAAACATATTGAAAGCGCTAGTGGATAGTATAAAACGTGTTGAATGAACACTGATTGTAAATACCTTGTTAACGACATGCGATATTTATAAAAAAAAACACACATTACTCAACGTACTTTATTGCGAAATTAATAACCTATTTACCTTTTGGAAAATGGTATGCACAAATTGTGTATTTTTATAACACTAACCGCTATCGACTTGGCTTCTAACCAGCCACTAATAACCAAGTATAAAACTCTAAATAATAACTTAAATATATGTGTGTTTATATTTAAATAAACAGCAATGTGTTGCAAGAACTCTTAGTCACAAGGCTACACAATGATGACTGTAACAGACAAGTAACAGGATATTTTTCTAATTAAAAAATCTTTAAGTGTTAAATTAAATAACTTATATAACATAATTAATTGTGTGTCTGTATTAACATACATTGCAATACACAAAAACTAGAAACAGCAGCACTCCAACACGTCCCGGCAAATTATCAAAACCAGAACATTTCTAGGGGGGAGCTATATAGCATGACAGCCAGCCGTTAGAGTCTCAAAAAGGTGATCCAGGTACCCATTAGAGTTGAGTGAACTAAGGGGCGTCATTGTGACCGGAGCTCATATACTCATCTGTAAAGTTTTCTATAGATTCAGCGAAAAATAATACCTAACTTTTAGCAGCACTATATATATATATATATATATATATATATATATATATATATATATATATTGAGTGCATTCCTTTTTACTTTCTCGTATATACGTAGTATAGAGAAAGTATTGTAATCGTGCAAAAAAAAATCGAGATTTTTACAAATCTCGACGTTTTACACCTCACTTATACGGAAAAACATAATTTTGCAATCTTGTCCGTATGTCTGTGTGTGTGTGTGTGTGTCTGTGTGTCCGTGTGTAAACACGATAACTTGAGTACCGTTACTGCTAGGTTGATGAAATTTCATATATAAGTATTTTATCAAAATCGTTGATCCGTATCAATTTTTGAGCGATTTCCGATAACCGGAAGTGGTACTTTTTCTACTTTGAATTTTTCAAAAGCCTATAACTTGAGTACTATTTCAGATAGATAAATGAAATTTCACATGTAAGTAAAAAATCTAATTCTCTACCTTCTGTTAAATTTTGAGTAATTTCCGTTGACCGGAAGTAGTAATTTACGCTACTTCCGATTTCTCAAAAAACTAATGTAAATTTTAAAAGCACTAATAATATTGCGCACTATTATGCGCTTTTTTATTTCGCGTTCACTTGGTGTGCAATTAATTTGTCTACGAGATTTTATTCTATTTTTAAAACTTTAAGTATTTAAAATGGATTAAAAATCATGTCTATAGCCCGAGTTCCCATCCCCTGTTATTTTATATAAAAATATTCGAGAAAGTTTAGGGGAGATCACTCCCGGTTTATTTGTTTTATTTTTCATTTTTCAATAAATGTTAGTTAACGTAACATCAGTGTATTTGATTGCACTTAGCATATTCTATTTTGCGTTATGTAATTGAATTATTAGCCAATCATGCTAACATTGTTTACATTTCTTTAACTGTCTTTAAAATCATGTTATTGAAGATTTTTATTAATTAATAAAGAGAATTTCACTCGTGGTCACGTATTAGCCCTCGTCGAGGGCTTTGAGTAAAACTGAGAGGTCTGCCTTACGACCAAGCCATTTACCTATAAACATGCCAAAAATTAGCCAGATGTAAAGAGGGTAAGTGCCCTAAAATCTTTTTTGAAATGACCCTCTGTTTTTCCCATAAAATACAAAGATTATATAGGGTAATACGACTAGTCAGTTTTGATCCATTTTCCGATTTTTCCCGGACATGGCGAGTTTTTTGTGACACCCCAAGGCATTCTCCTACCACCTCACAAAATTTCAAGGGGGGTCGTCGGAGGAAATTTTTTTTCGTAATGTAGCCCATATAAGGCGCCGGTCAGTCGAGGTCAGTTTTGACCCCCTCTCCGTCGACGTTTCGGCCAACCGTCACCGGCCCTCGTGTTCTATTTCCCCAAGGCACCATCGTGCCAAATTTGACGCGCCTGTGGCGCCGGGAAGTGCCCTATCGGGCACCTGACCACTTTGCTTTATATATATAGATGAACGTAAATGTTGTTATATCTAATATCTAGGGGAGTCAACTCTTACATAAGTAGTAAATACAAAGCTACGGCAAATTTTAAATGTATGTCAATTGAGTACATACAAAATTTCCAAAAAAAAAAAATACATTATATAAGTTAATTGATAAAAATGCAAAATTTTAATAAAATGAAAACTCCTTTTGCCATAAAGGTATGTAAGTATTAATAGCGAAGCCTTAAAATAGTAGCACATGTACTATTAATATTTAAGTGAATTTCAGCTTGATTACCGTTCAGCAATCTGCAGAAATTCTTGATATTATGTTTTAACAATTCATCTACCAAAAAAAAAAAAAAAAATGTTTAAATTTAAAAAAAAAATTAAAATAAAAAAAAAATTTAAAAAAAAATTAAAAAAAAAAATTAAAAAAAAAAAATTAAAAAAAAAATCATCTACCTTGATATTACATACTTATTACTAAACTGTAAAATACGTTAAACTTTATTGATCTCATGACTCTTTCTATACATACAAGCTTATTTAACTAATTAATTTGTTCTGAACTTACATATTTTCTAAATTGTGATTCTGTTAACAATTAAAATAAATAAAATATTAAACAAAAAAAATAAAAATAAAAAAATAAAAAGAAGACTGTTTGCAGATAAGAGGGACAATTGTCAAGTGTGAATGCTAATGATCACCTACTATATATAATATATTGCGATTCATGTATATTTTGTATAAATAACTGTACTTCTTCCCTCTTTTATGAAACCCACACCAACTTCTGGAGCCAAATTCGCCAATATAAAATATACTATAACCCACCATTTATATTATTGTATCGAAATCGCATTAAATTAATAAGTTTTTTACCTTTAAGAATCGGGAAAAGCTGTAATAATCCAAGAAACAACACCTCCCCCCCCCCATACAAAATACTACACTTTATTTATGTAAATAATATGTAAATATGTAAGAATGAAAGTTTCAGGAACAGTTCAAAATTGTAAATCTGCCACAGTCTTCATAATTTAATAAGTCGAATGATGAAAGTAGTAAAACACCAGCTACTGCCACCACACAATAGCTGGGCACGCTGAAAAGACAGATCTACAATACTAAAAAAAAATGTTTAAATAAATAAAAAAAACATGACTGTACTACTCGTTAAATATCTCAGATTGCGGATTTTCTGTCGGCGGGTCGGCGTGTCTAAAAATTAAGAACGAAGAAGAAGAAAAATTATAAAGAAAAACATCTTAAAAATGATAAAAACACTCATCAGAGAACAATAAGAGTAGGTGAGGTAGAAAGGATACGGACAGCTGCAGAGTTTCTTTCAGGCATCTCTTCGGCAAATATTGGCAAAATGTGACAAAAATTATCACAGCGCCCAAACATTCTTCTTCGTTGTCTCCAAGAAATGTATAACATATAGTCTTTGTAACCTCATGCCATGGTATCATGAAGCTTTGTTACACAGCGCTATGTTTGTACAGGGATATCTAAACTGTTGTTTTGTTGTTCATGTTGATGGTACCTTCAAGTGTGGCTTTTATGTGTCCAAGTGACCATAGTGGCCAGACTTTTACTAATGAGTGTGACGTCATTGGTTTAACGAAGGTATGTTTTGAAACACAATTTTAAAATGCTGATTTAATTTAGTCTCATAAGCTATGTGTGCAAATGAATAATTTAAAATGTATTAGTATAAAGAGCTGCTTATATAAGTGGACAGGTATTATTATATGTATTTTTTTAATTGTGTGAAGTAAGCATGTCGTCTGGAGAGTTGGGGGGGGGGGGGGGGCATTTAAAAAAGGAAGTAAATTATCTCGGGAATAACGACGACTGAAGAAACTGGCGGTAATTGACTAGGTGTATCACAATCTTCGAGCACATCAACAACGTGCTGGTTATAAAGAAAAAAATAATTAAAATAGAAATAAAATGAATATGCATTAACCACCATCCACCCCCAGGAACTCTACACATCCATAATCCACAGCCATAATCCACAGCCTTAATCCACAGACATGGTACATATTCATTATACATAACCATAACGCACTTTATAACTACGCACATCTATAATACACAGTCGAAATACACAATTTTGTGTAATACACAGTCATATCAATTAGCATTATTGCACTGCCTTAATAAACATTCATAATAAAGCCATAATACACGGGCATGTTTTACAGCCAGACTACACAAGCATAACACACATCCATAATAAGTCAATGATACATGTCTATAATTCACAGCCATTATACACAGATATCATAATCAACAAACTAAGATGTGTGACTTGTTTGTATATTAATCTAATACACATACATTTAAATATTACAACATTAGATTAATAATTTATATTTGAAATACAATGAGTGCTTTTGGTATTGTTTCATAGTGTTTAAAGTAGACACGTTTAGTTAGCGGATAACTTGGTTGTTACAAAATACATGAATATAATTTGTTTTCTGAACCTTTATTAAACTGATGCTTTAAACATTAAAACCAGCACGTAAAATATTGCAATGTTCAACTTAAGTCACTAGAATGGGTTTGATTTCCTTTACCACAATAATAAGAGAAGTATTTCGTTTGTAAGCATTTTCGGGAAAGGGATGATGCAGTTTTTGTTTTCAAAATAAATAGAAAAAATTATGCAACCATTGATAGAGGTGTTACCGAATTGCTTAAATGTAACATTCGGAAGTCTTTACATTACATTAACAAAAATATCACAGGTTACCAAACTAAAGTTTCCCGATAATTATATATTAGTAGCAGTATATGAATCAAACTGAGAAATATTCTAACTAAAACAGAAATTGTTTTTGCTTATTTTATCTATTTACAAAAATTACTTCTTTTCTAGCCAAGAATTTCGTATTATCTTGATTTTAAAAGTTTATTGATTATTGCGTCCCTTGGATGTTTATTTCCTTTAAAGCTAATGCATTTTAATTGTGTGTATTTAATACGAGAAAAATGGCCCGTTGAGGAAGGATACAACGGGCGCTAGGCTGATAGTGCTGTCTCTTTTCTCTAAACTAAAACCCCCCCACCCCCCCCCCCACACACACCACCCCCCACCCCCACCCCCCCAAAAAAAAAAACATGTCTACCGTCCCATTCAACAAAATATAATTATATACTTTTTCCAGTGCCCGCCCCCTCCCCGAAAATTCTACCCCCGCCACCGAAAATTTCAAGTACCTCCACCCCTCTCCGGGGAGGAAAAAGTCTAAACTAAAACCACCCCACCCCCCACACACACCACCCCCACCCCCCACACACACCACCCCCCCACACACACACACCACCCCCCCCCCTAAAAAAAACATGTCTACCGTCCCATTCAACGAAATATAATTATATACTTTTTCCAGTGTCCGCCCCCTCCCCGAAAATTTTCTACCCCCGCCACCGAAAATTTCAAGTACCCCCCACCCCTCTCCGGGGAGGAAAAAGTCTAAATTAAAACCACCCCCCCACACCCCCCCCCCACTCCCCCCCCCCACCCCCCTAAAAACATGTCTACCGTCCCATTCAACGAAATATAATTATATACTTTTTCCAGTGTCCGCCCCCTCCCCGCAAATTCTACCCCCGCCCCCGAAAATTTCAAGTACCCTCACCCCTCTCCGTGGAGGAAAAAGTCTGAAAGAAACACTGGTGTCGCGCATAGCCACTACACGAAGAATTGCATTAAAGAAATTGCAAGAAAACCACTTTTTAGATTAGACACATTAATTAGGCGGTAATTTTATTATAGAGTATCGATGAGGACATTTCTTTTGAGTTGGGGAGGGGGGGGGGGGCTCAGACGTTCTTACGCGGGGGTGGGGCTTCGCCCCTACCCGAAGAATTGTATGAAAGAAACTCTTCACGCAAACCACTTAGATTAGACCAAATTGCCTTTGTATTGAATGTTTACTCGATAATCAATGACGTCATATTAATGTGTGCACTATCCGGCTTGAGATTATTTTCTACTCTGTGCTAAAGGTGTCGACGTCATACTTCGTTTTTCGAATTACTATGCATGTTTTTATTTTCCTTGTGTTTTCTCTAGAGCGTTCTTGTCAGATAGATACATAGACAGACAGCGAAACTATTAGTATTAACGAGAAAAATGGCCCGTTGAGGAAGGGTACAACGGGCGCTAGGCTGATAGTGCTGTCTCTTTTCTCTAAACTAAAACCAACCCACCCCCCCCCCCACACACCACCCACCCCCACCCCACCCCCCACCCCCCCCCCACACCACCCCCCACCACACCCCCCCCACCCCCACCCCTCACCCCCCCACCGCCCCCCCCCCCCCCCAAAAAAAAAAACATGTCTACCGTCCCATTCAACGAAATATAATTATATACTTTTTTCCAGTGTCCGCCCCCTCCCAGAAAATTCTACCCCCGCCCCCGAAAATTTCAAGTACCCCCCACCCCTCTCCGGGGAGGAAAAAGTCTGAAAGAAACACTGAAACCAACCCACCCCCACACACCCCCCCACACCCCCCCCCACCCCCTCCACCACCCCCCACCCCCCCACCCCTCCACCACCCCCCCACCCCCCCAAAAAACATGTCTACCGTCCCATTCAACGAAATATAATTATATACTTTTTCCAGTGTCCGCCCCCTCCCAGAAAATTCTACCCCCGCCCCCGAAAATTTCAAGTACCCCCACCCATCTCCGGGGAGGAAAAAGTCTGAAAGAAACACTGAAACCAACCCACCCCCCCACACACCACCCCCCACCCCCCCACCCCCACACAACACCCCCCCCCACACACACCCCCCCACCCCTCCACCCCCCCCCCCCCCCCCCCCAAAAAAAAAAACATGTCTACCGTCCCATTGCAAGAAAACCACTTTTTAGATTAGACACATTAATTAGGCGGTAATTTTATTATAGAGTATCGATGAGGAAATTTCTTTTGAGTTGGGGAGGGGGGGGGGGGCTCAGACGTTCTTACGCGGGGGGTGGGGCTTCGCCCCTACCCGAAGAATTGTATGCAAGAAACTCTTCACGCAAACCATTTAGATTAGACAACATTTCCTTTTTTTCAATGTTTACGCGATAATCAATGACGTCATTACATTACTGTGTGCACTCTCTGGTTTGAGATTATGTTCTACTCTACGCTAAATGTGTCGACGTCATATTTCGTTTTTCGAATTACTGTGCATGTTTTTAAATTGCTTGTGTTTTCTCTAGAGCGTTCTTGTCAGACAGAGCGTTCTTGTCAGATAGACAGACAGACAGCGAAACTATTAGTATTAATTCTAAATCTAAGAAAAATACTCTTAATTATTCATCTGTGTTTTGTCTAGTTGTGTTAATTAAGTTAAGTGTGATTTCTTCATTTGTTGTGGCTGTATGATTGGTGGTTTTAAATAATTTCGCAAGTATTTGCTTTTTGTACTAATATACAATTTAAATACATGTGTTTTTCAGTTTCTTGTATATTTTGATTACACGTTTGACATGTTATTTTAACATTTCGATTTGACTTTGTATTTCGTGAAAAAGGTTTTGTATTATAAATCAGTCTGTATGCTAACTCTCTTTCTTTTGGTGTAACGCCGGGGTCGGCAACCTGCGGCTCGCGAGCCGTATGAGGCTCTTTTGATGTCAAGATGCGGCTCTTCAGCTCCATACACAAATATTAATAATTATTTTAATTTATTTTTAAAACTCATAAAAATATTAGTCTGAATACTCGGTAATTAAAGATATGGATCTAATAATCATGTAAAGTCTCTAATTTCAATATGTTTTGTGCGAAACATGTGTATGTTTTTATATGAATAAACATTATTTCATATTTTAAGCTATTTATTTTAAATGTTATATATATATATATATATATATATATATACATATATATATATATATATATATATATATATATATATATATATATATATATATATATATATATATATATATATACCTAATCAAATATCATAATATTAAAATAAAAATGATTGCGGCTCGTTAAAAACTGTGAAATGTAGTAAATTGTAACTTTTGGCTCTTCCGTCCCAAAAGGTTGCCGACCCCTGGTGTAACGCATGAAATATGTAGGTTTCTAAATGTATCTTCAAAGTCTATTATATTGTGTTCCATGGCCCAACCTATTCTGGCGTATAAGGGTGTCGCTTGTTGTTTGATTACGATGTCGTATTTTTTTTTTTGAGTCTTTCCCAATAATGCTTTTGTTTCCTTAAAATGTTGCTAGCATTTCCTTATAAAAGCTGCCTATGTCATTTCCCCCATAGTGTGGTGTTGTGATGTTTATTTTTAAAATGCTCTTTATGTTTAACAAAAAGTAGTATTGTGCTAATGGATGATAATGTGGTTCTATCCTTATTCTATCCAGGTGTTTTAATCGGAAGGTGTTTATTTAAGTTTAGTTTTATGTAGCCCTATATCTCCATTTAATTTGTTTAGTATTAAGGATTTGTGGCTGATGTTTCTAATCGTGTTTTTTGAAAATGAATTCTTTTTTGTGCTTGTTTAATAAACGAGTTGGTTATTGTGGAGTTTTTAAATTACACAAAAATATTTTTGGAATGATAAATATGTGTTTACTAATGCAGCGTAGGTTGTATCAGAGGCGTAGCGACCCTTCCCGGCACCCGGGGACAAACTTTCGATTTGCACACCCCCCCCCCCCTCAAACTGCTAAAATGCAGCTACAATGACATTTTTTTTCTTTGTTTTTACAACCCATTTTGGCGCCCCCTAAGGTCAGCACCCGGTGACATATGTACACCCCCCTGCCCCCCCCCCCCCCCATCGCTACGTCTCTGGGTTGTACCCTATATGGCGCCGCCCATAAGAAACTTAAGTTTTCTTTTTCGCAGAAATATTCTACTTCCTAAAGTTTCATGGCACTCGGATGAACCTCATCTGAGTTTTATTTTTTATATATTGTGTATAGAGAAAAAAAAATCGCTCCCCCCCTTGGGGGCGCCGCCCTTGCAATATTAAACAATATTTTTTTGCAGAGCCCTACCATTAAGTGATCTAATCATCCCCCCAAAGTTTCATGGTACACGGATGAACGATGTGAAACCGAAATAGACTTTTATTTTTATAAACCGTATATAGAGAAAAATTGCAGCCTCCAGTGGCGCCGCCCTTGCGAATTTAAAAAAGGATTTTTTTTTTACAGAACCCTTCCCTGAATTGTTCTAATCAACTCCCCCAAAGTCTGATGGCTATCGGTTAACGGTGTCACACCGAAATCGACTTTTTAAAAAATATACCGTATACAGAGAAAAATCGCACCCTCCCGTGGCGCCGCCCTTGTGAAATTAAAAATGATTTTTTTACAGAACCCTTCCCTAGAGTTTTATAATGAACTCCCCAAAGTTTCATGCCTATCGGATGAACGGTGTCACTGCAATTCACTTTTATTATTTTTATATACCGTATATAGAGAAAAATCGGACCCTCCCGTGGCGCCGCCCTTGCGAAATTAAATTTTTTTTTTAACAGAACCCTTCCCTAAAGTGGTATAATGAACTCCCCAAAGTCTCATGGCTATCGGATGAAGATGCCAAACCAAAATCGACTTTTATTTTTATATACCGTATAAAGAAAAAAACAAATCGCGCCCTGTCGGGGCGCCACCCCTGCGAATTTGAATTTTTTTTTTCGCAGAAACCTCCCCAGGAATATTCTCAACAACTTCCCAAAGTTTCACGACGATGTGATGAGAGGTGTAGTAATGCATAAAGGACACACACACAAACATACATTGCTTTTTATATATATAGATTATTTTTAAAAGTATTACCTACTCTACTTAGTCTATATATGCATTTTTAGAAATATTAATATATTATTTTTAAAAGTATTACCTACTCTACTTAGTCTATATATGCATTTTTAGAAATAGCATGTTCGATATATACCTATTTCAGGGGTCGGCAACCTTTTGAGACGGAAGAGCCAATAGCTACAATTTTCAAAAATTCCCTGTTTCTAAAGAGCCACCAACATTTTTATTTCAATATTAAATATTTGATTAGGATTAGGTAAATTAATTGTGTTTGCTATTTAAAATAAATACTCTTAAATATGAAATAATATTTATTGATATAAAAACATACACATGTTTCGCCAGAATAATGAACTTAGCAATCAAATAATATAAGTATAGGACTATCTCAATCCACATTAGAAGCTGTTAACTATATTTTTCTTTCTTTACGAATATCACCGGCTCAGAAGGTGTCTCTCATTAGCCAGGCAGGCCCTAACACGAGAAACTCCGACTAACGGGCTTGGGTATCTGTTTGATTACCGGGTACCGGTCCCTTTTTGTTCTCGCCAGGCTTATCTTCCACCCCACTGAACGCAGGGTCAGCTCGTACCTCAGCCTCCAGTACCCGGCTCAACAGTAGGAACAGGGGCGGAACTACAGTGCCGCCAGACCCCGCATTGCGGGGGGGGGGGGGGGGGGCACGCCATTTAGGGGCCCATGGCCGACCATAATACATTTTTTATAGTTAAAAAAATAATTTTCTTGCATTCTTGACTTGAGAATAAAAGCTTTCGTAAATAACAAACAGATCTACTATAGTAGTGATGTTATACAGTACCTAACACATGCTGTTGTGTAAAAAAAATATATGCCTGATCTGTAGTGTGAAAGACAGGCAAACGGTCAAAACACTTCCAAGACTTATTTCCCTTTTTTTAAATAGTTAAATAGGTGTGCTCATAAGCTCCTTTTTATATATTTGTACTAAACAAATTAAAAAGTAATTACTTCTCTTAGTTATTATTTTAAAAAAAACATACTAAAGAATGAGATAGCATAAAAAGGAAACATATTTAAAACAAATAATATAAATACAAAACAAAACATAAAAATAAACATAACACGAGAAACCATTACACATACACAGCTTTCACGTTTTATATTATTTTGACTGGCTTAATTATAGAGGGTAGGCAAACATTTTAAATAAGCTAGTTCAGGGGTCGGCAACCTTTTGAAGCGGAAGAGCCAAAAGTTACAATTTTCAAAATTTCCCTGGTTTTAAAGAGCCACTAAAATTTTTTTTTATTTTAAATATTTTATTTTTTCATTAAGATTATTAGTATTTGTTCAAGGAGCTGGAGAGCCGCATCTTGATACCAAAAGAGCCGCATGCGGCTCGCGAGCCGGAGGTTGCCGACCCCTGACCTATTTCAATAAAGTAGATATGACATAGAATGTGACATAGCTGTAAATAAATTACTATTGATCCATGCAGTGAGTGAAACACTAATTCAACAAAATTATCAATATTTAAAATTATTGCTTTGCAAGTAGCTTAATGTCTTACGATTTCACAATATAGAAGATTAATAACACTATTTTAACAGAAACTTTTAACTAGTATTTAAAAAAAGAAAGTAATCAGAAGGTGATATAGATTTTAATATATTATTATATGGATAATGCAAATCGTTGTATAACATATACATATGTATGTTTTAGTATATATTTTAAAATCATTATTTGAATTATTTCCCTTGGTATGCTTTTTTGTCAAAAAAAGGAATGTAATAAATAATAAAACAATGATAATTGTCAAATTTTCTTATTATTTAATAGTACATTCATATATCGAACAAATATTTTCTAATACATAATAAACTTATTTACGAACATATTTTAAACTAATACCGCATTTTGTTTAGAATAAAGTGCATATACTGTACTTTTTATAGTGATGTTTTTATTGATGATGTGTAATTGTCTAAAATTAAAATTAAGCATTAATTACTCTTGTAATTCTTACATTTATTATCGAGCTGCCATAAAAAGTGCGTTTTGTTTGCTTATCAGGAAATAAATGTGTATTATTATAAACAATTATAAACTTGTGTTTTATTTAACACACTCTCATACACACACATACACACACACACATTTTGTTCGCATTTTCTGCCAAAAAGGTAAAAATGTAAAGACAAACAATTATTGAATATAATTTAACCATTGAAATGTTTCTTCTATGTTTAAGGCTTTTTTTTTTTTTTTTTTTTTTTTTTTTGCATAACCCTACAATTGAGTGATCTAATCATCCCCTAAGTTTCACCGAAATAGACTTTTATTTTTATAAACCGTATATAGAGAAAAATCGCAGCCTCCCGTTGCGCCGCCCTTACGAAATTAAAAAAGGATTTTTTTTTTACAGAACCCTTCCCTGAATTGTTCTAATCAACTCCCCCAAAGTCTCATGGCTATCGGATAACGGTGTCACACCAAAATCGACTTTTATTTTTATATACCGAATATAGAGAAAAATCGCACCCTCCTGTGGCGCCGCCCTTGCGAAATTAAAAATGATTTTTTACAGAACCCTTCCCTAGAGTTTTATAATTAACTCCCAAAAGTGTCATGCCTATCGGATGAACGGTGTCACTGCAATTCACTTTTATTATTTTTATAAACAGTATATAGAGAAAAATCGGACCCTCCCGTGGCGCCGCCCTTGTGAAATTAAAAATGATTTTTTACAGAACCCTTCCCCAAAGCGTTCTAATGAACTCATAAAAGTTTGATGGCGATCGGATGAATGGTGTTCAAACTGAAATCGACTTTTATTTTTTATATATCGTATATAGAGAAAAAACAAATCGCGCTCTGCCGGGGCGCCACCCCTGCGAATTTGAATTTTGTTTTTCGCAGAAACCTCCCCATCTATTCTCAACAACTTCCCAAAGTTTCACGGCGATGTAATGAGAGGTGTGGTAATGCATAAAGGACAAACAAACAGACAGACACACATACATTGCTTTATATATAGTTAGATAGATTAAAAAGTGTTTTTAATAAGATATTCGCATTTAAACCAGGGGCGGAACTACCATACCGCCAGACCCCGCAATGCGGGGGGGGGGAGGTTTAGGGGTCCAGTTCCGACCACAAAAAAACAATGAATTTTTTTTTCAAAAATTATGTTTTTCATGCATCTTGAAATTGGTTTTGTAAAAAATAAAAAAAAAATAAAAAAATAACAGGTCTACTATAGCAAAGATTGTTGCGTAGAAAAATATTTGAAAATTTACAAGAGCTATAGTTTGAAAGGTAGGCAAACACTCACATTACTTCCATGACTTACTGCCCTTCTTTAAAATAGGGATGCCCACGAAGCTCATTTAAATAGTTTCTTACTATGTATATTAAAAAGCAATTGATTCTCTGAATTAGTATTTAAATAAGACAATGGTATAACTACAAAAATCAATCTTTTCAAAATTGATATTATACAAACCAAAAATGAAAAAAAATAAACATAACGCGAGAAACCATTCACGAATCAAGCTTACGTCTTTTTATTTATATATTTTTTACCAGCACGTTTTGTAATGGTCATTAATATGCCCAAGATGTGTTTGTGTTGACGTCTGGTTTGTTCTCTCAGAATGGTATATATTGCAATGAAGTAGACTAAATTACTCAGTTAGGATATAGATTTTGCATATATATATATATATATATATATATATATATATATATATATATATATATATATATATATATATAGGGGGGCCCTAATTTTTTCTTTGCGGGGGAGCCTTTTTTTTCTAGTTTCTAGTGTATTATCATGGTGTGGTTGTGAGAGTAGAAGATAAGACATTAAAGTTTGTATAATGTAGTTTCTAGTGTATTATCATGGTGTGGTTGTGAGAGTAAAAGATAAGATATTAAAGTTTGTATAATGTAGTTTTATAAGAGAGACATTGTCTTCAAGTGAATACAATTTAAACAGAGGCATCCATTTATGACGTCAACACAAGAGGGGGGGGGGGCGAATTGAATTTTGTTTATGCTTTCAGACTGGAAATGGGGGAAGGGGGTTGCCGGTCATTGTGGGTGAATACGTATATCAGACATGTCAGAAATGTAGCTGTTTGCCGCAAACCTAAGAAAAAAAACAGTGGGAGATTTTTTTGGCAATAAGGAGGTGAGGGGGGGGGGGGGGCGACCGTGGCTATTATCTAAAACATTTCATGGTATTTCAATTTTATTTTTTAAAACACTTCTAACAATTAAAGCATCCTTTTTAAACCAATTAGTTCTAGAATCCGATCGTGCAACTTTAATCATAGTCTACTTTATTCATTTGTGTCAAAGCCTAAGACAAGTCTACAATTCTACTTTGTACTTTACGACTTAGCAACCCCCCCCCCCCCACGCCTACCTTAGAAAATTTCAAGTGCTCCCCCCCCTCCCCAACCCTTAAACTCGACTACTCGATATACTCAAACTCTACTACGTTCACAACACATACCAAACTTCGATCCCTAACCATAACTAGACTCGATGCTCCAGAACTACGACACCACCTCGTTAAACTTCACCATGCTCTACAAGCGATACTCCCAATCAATAACGATTTCATTGGACATACTACGTCACGATAACACTTCGATACCTTAATACCGCAAGGCTCGATACTCCCAAAATACAGAACTACGATACCTCATCACCTAAATTCTCATTTCTTTACTACAAATCAGATTCCACTAGACCTTCAACTAAATGGTAGCCAAAAAAAAAATAGACACTTTAACACTTCGATAACTTATACCTACGAAATCGTATCAACAACAGCCTTCCGCCGTTACTCCCAAATCTAAACGATTCGTCAAAACTTACCAAAACAAGTACAATACTTTGAAAACCGCGTCATTACTAAACTCTATACACTAGAAAAGATTTCTAATTCAAAGTAAGATAAAACGAGACTTACAAGTCCTATTAAAAATTTAAAAAAATCGCATGTGTTTTAGAACGCCCCGTCATGGTCAGTTTGTTTGTGTAGAGGTAAGGTGGTGATGTAAGGGTCAGTTTGTTTGTGTAGAGGTAATGTGGTGATGTAATGGTCAGTTTGTGTAGAGGTAAGGTGGTGATGTAAGGGTCAGTTTGTTTGTGTAGAGGTAATGTGGTGATGTAATGGTCAGTTTGTTTGTGTAGAGGTAATGTGGTGATGTAATGGTCAGTTTGTTTGTGTAGAGGTAAGGTGGTGATGTAAGGGTCAGTTTGTTTGTGTAGAGGTAAGGTGGTGATGTAAGGGTCAGTTTGTGTAGAGGTAAAGTTGTGATGTAAGGGTCAGTTTGTTTGTGTAGAGGTAAGGTGGTGATGTAATGGTCAGTTTGTGTAGAGGTAATGTGGTGATGTAATGGTCAGTTTGTGTAGAGGTAATGTGGTGATGTAATGGTCAGTTTGTGTAGAGGTAATGTGGTTATGTAATGGTCAGTTTGTGTAGAGGTAATGTGGTGATGTAAGGGTCCGTTTGTGTAGAGGTAATGTGGTTATGTAATGGTCAGTTTGTGTAGAGGTAAGGTGGTGTTGTAAGGGTCAGTTTGTTTGTGTAGAGGTAAGGTGGTGATGTAAGTGTCAGTTTGTGTAGAGGTAAGGTGGTGATGTAATGGTCAGTTTGTTTGTGTAGAGGTAAGGTGGTGATGTAAGTATCAGTTTGTGTAGAGGTAAGGTGGTGATGTAATGGTCAGTTTATTTAGAGGTAAGGTGGTGATGTAATGGTCAGTTTTTTTGTGTAGAGGTAAGGTGGTTATGTAATGGTCAGTTTGTGTAGAGGTAAAGTTGTGATGTAAGGTCCAGTTTGTGTAGAGGTAAGGTGGTGATGTAAGGGTCGGTTTGTGTAGAGGTAAAGTTGTGATGTAAGGTCCAGTTTGTGTAGAGATAAGGTGGTGATGTAAAAAAAAAAAAATTAATATTTAATTTTTTGTTGGTAGGCACCAGCACCATATCTTCGAATGCTGCAGTTACGTACCGTTTAGAAAAAAAAAATATTAATAAAGATAATATTAAAAGTAATAATAATAACAATAATAATAATAATAATAATAATAATAATAATAATAATAATAATAATAATAATAATAATAATAATGATAAAATAATAATAATAATAATAATAATAATAATAATAATAATCAGAAAATAAAATTTACGTTTACTTCTTGCTGACCTTATGCGTTTTAAGTTTAATTTTGCACTAAATACTTTCAATAAAACGCAACCGACCAATAACATTTTTATATATTTATATTTTATATATTTAAGTTTATATAATTCTATTGAAATTAACGTATATGACTTTCCAAATATTAAATAGGAAAAAAAATGTCTTTGTTATTATCCATTGACTATTTAAAAAAAAAACCTGGTGTTAAACATTTAATCGATTTATTACAGGGTACATAGTTCTGCATTTCTTAAACTAATACATAATATTTACTTGCTGTGTACTTTTGACCATAAAGCGCATTACTATTAAATATTAAAATATTGTTTTTTTTTTAAATAAAAAAAATGGTAATATTTTGGCTACCTTTAATAGAATTACAACAAAAAAATACATAGAATAATTACGACTAAAAATAGTGATTAACCCAATAAAATTATTTATTTAAACTGCGTTTAAAACTAAAAATATTTTACATTTAAAATTAAAAAAAAATCAAATACTCGGATTGTTTGCAATATATTTGAAAAAAGTGTTTGCTCTTATTTGAGAATGTCAGTCAAGGAAATGTTGCAAAAAAAAAGTTATTAAAACTGTCTTAAACAAGTAGGTTCAATTTTATTACATTGGAATTTTAACGACAAACAACATAAATCAGGCGGAAAAGTTTTACTTGTGGGTAATCGAAATTGTCAGTTACATTACACAAATAAAGACACATTAATAAATTAGCAATAAGTTTTGTAAAAAACTAATTGTGTATTATTGTTGTATTGTGTGTGTATGTGTGTGTGTGTGTGTGTGTGTACTTGCGTACGTGCGTGTGTAAAATAAAACAAGTTAAAACTTGTTTATAATAAAACGCAATTATTCACAGATAAGAAATTTTTTTTTTTATCGTAGCTCGATAATAAATGTAATAATTCTCCGAGTTATTTATTCTTGATAATTTTAGACATTTACACAACATCAATAAAAATAAAATACTAAAAAAAGTATATTATATGCACTTTATTCTAAACATATTGCGGTGTTAGTTTAAAATATATTCGTAAATAAGTGTATTATGTATTAGAAAATATGCGTTTGATATATGTATATTCTATTAAAAAAAAAGAAAATTAGACAATAATTGTTGTATTACATCCCTTTTTGACACAAAAATAAATCATATGATACCAAGGGAAATAATTATAATACTTATTTTATAATGTACACATGTATATGTTATACAACGATTTTCATGATCCATATATTATTATATTAAAATCAATATTAACATATAACTGCCGTTTTTTTTTTTATTTTAATTATTAAATTTCTGTTTAAGACTTATTATTAATCGTTTATATTGTGAAATCCTAAGACAGTAACATACTTGCAAAGCAATAAGTTTTAATTATGATGATAATTTTGTTGAATCAGTACAGTTCTGTCCACATAAAATTAATATTATTTACTTACACCTTTTATACCATGGGTTCCCAACCTGGGGGTCGCGACCCCCATGGGGGTCGCGAAGGGCTTTCTGGGGGGTCGCCAACTGGTAGACTAAACTCTAGCCATGAATAAAAAAACATAAATATTTAGAAAAATATTTGAAATTCGGCATTACTAACATCACTGGAAATGGAATAGAGAATAAACAATTTGTGCTGTGCAAAGTTGTTCTTAGTCAGGAGTCTATGAAAACTTCCAAACGTCAATTTGAGACGAGTCATTCGGAACACACCAAAAAGATATGTAGTTCTTTCGTCGGCATGAAGCTAGTTGCAAACGTCAGAGATTTGATCGAACAGAACGTTTTCACCAAGAAAACACAGCATTAGTGCAAGCATCATATGAAGTAGTATTAGAAATTGCCAAGCAAAAAACCTCTCACACAAAGGAGAAAATCTCATCAAACCATGTATGCTGAAGAAGGTAAAATTAATTCTTGGGGATTCCAGTGCAGTAAAGATGCAACAAATATCTCTGTCTAATAATACTATGCAGCGGCTTATGTTAAAAGACAAATTTAGAATGAAATCAAGCTTTCACCCTTTGTTTGATTTTCAAGTTGACGAATCGACAGACGTTAGTTCGTGTTGGTTCGCAGTTGCTTGTCTTTGTGAAATATATTCATTCAGATGTTAGCAAATAAGAGTTGATGTTTTGTGAAGATAACCTGGAGAAAATAAATACGTTTTTTGAAACTGGAGGATTAAAATGGGAACATGGCTGTGGGGCTTGTACGGATGGTGCGTCATGTTTCAGTACGCTGGCTGTCAATAGGAAATGTCAATCGTGGTTTTTGAATTGAAAGATGAAATCAAGATGTTCTTGGAAGTGCAAGGAAACAAGACCTTTTCATATACTTTAACGACATGGTGTGGTTGGAGAGAGTATCATACCTAGCAGATATATTCGAACATCAACATAAGTTTAACCTGATAAAGGAACGAATATTATCTTTTTTCATGATAATCTCTCGGCATTTTTATCAAAGCTGCAAAATTGGCGAGGAAAAATAAATATTTGAAATACTGCTATGTTTGAGAAACTATGCAGTGTGGTGTGATAGATAAAATTTTAAAGGATTCTGTGCATCTTGAATCTCTTGACAACGAACTGCGGCGTTATTTTCCCCGAGCTGAAAGAAGAAGAATCTGCATTGATTCGTTACCCAATCTCTGCTTTCCTTGATGTTACCAGCATTGCCGATGAATAACATGATGAATTCTTTAAATTTGCAAAATTTAATTGTTAATGCTAGTTAATGCTTGTTAATAGGATGTAATTTTGCTCATCGTATTAAAACAGTTATCAAGAATAATTCATATTGAAAGTCTACTAGAAAATACTAATTTAGTGATTATTATTTTCTTTACTAATTTCGACTTGTTAATTATATGGGGGTCGCGGGTCACTTAAGTTTTATTAAAGGGGGTCGCCACTCGAAAAAGGTTGGGAACCACTGTTTTATACATTATATGTTATTGTCCCTTTATTTAAATATGCTGAACATGTTATTTCTAAAAATGCGTTCATAGACAATGTTGAGTAGCTAATATTTATAAAAATAATATTATACTTCTTTAAACGTTATGACTTTTTCATTATATATGTTATACACTTTTAATATACTCTTGTTTGTTAAGATACATGTTTTGGCCACACGTTATCCTTTGGGTGTCTATGGGATTAGGAGCAGGGGCGTAGCGAGGGGGGGGGGCGGGGGTGCGGATCGCACCGGGTGACACCATTTAGGGGGGTGACACCAAGGCAAAAAATAGTAAAATATGTAGAGAAAAACTTGAGGGGGGGGGGGTGCAAATCGAAAGTTTGATTGGGGGGTGGGTGCAAATCGAAAGTTTGAGGGGGGGGGGTGCAAATCGAAACTTTGAAAGTTTGTTCCCGGGAAGGGTCGCTACGCCTCTGGGGGGGGGGGGGGGGGGGTGACACCATTAAGTGCCGCACCGGGTGACACCCGACCTCGCTACGCCACTGATTAGGAGTCATTAGTATTTGCAGTATATGCATTTGTATACTCGAATTTCAGAATAATTGATACGTTTAGTGCGTAGTTAAAACGTTTTTTTTATTTCCGCTCAGGAAAATAACTATTAAGTACGTTGTCAAGAGATTCAAGATGCCCAGAAATCTTCTCTATCATTTTTTAAAATTTATCTCACAATCACATTCATCTACCACAGTGCAGAGTTTCTACAACATGGCTATATTTCCATGATTTATTTTTCTAAGCCAATTTTGCAGCGTTGATAAAAATACCACATGATTGTCGTGAAAAGAGATAATAATCGTTCATTTTTCCCTGAAACCTCAGGTTAAGTTTACGTTGATGTTCGAATATATCTGCTAGGTATGCTACTCTCTCCAACCACTCTTTATCGTTAAAGTATATCAAAATGTGTTGTTTCTCTTGCACCCAAAGAACAACTTGATTTCATCTTTCAATTCAAAAACACGATTCACAACCTTTCCTTTTTGAAGCCACGTACTGTAGTGTAGAAAAGCTGATCTTCATGATCTTTATTCGATTTTTTTGCACAGTTAATTAAACAGACGACTATTTATGGCTCCAGATTTGAAACAAATTAACGACTTTTATTAGCAATGGAATCGGAGGAGTCTTGTTGGTGAGGGAATACTGGTGAATCATGCGGTGGATTCCCTTTGGTTAAAGAGCTAAATATTTGACTTTTTTTCTGAAAGCCCGATTTTGACCCAAACATAGTTGGCGCACAATCAGTGCAAACACCACAGTCGTGTTCCCATTTTAATCATCCAGTTTCATAAAACGTATTTATTTTTTCCATGTGTAGGGCTAGGTAACAGTTGATAATTAGAAGAGAGCGGTCATAGTTAAGTATATAATTAAAAGAGATCGTGAGGTAGAAACTGTCAGATAGGTAGATCTAGAAAACGGTAGTAGTAGTAGTAGAGGGTATAGAATAGGCTAGTTAGGTAGGGAATTAATTTGATTGTTTAATAAAGGACATTTATCTTTTAGATCGGACTTGTGTGTGTTAATTCCAAACTATAACCAGGCTGATATTATCTTCATCAACCCTCACAACTGGTAGAGCAGCGAAAAAACATCTAAACCATCCCCACCCCCCACATAAAAATTATGTCTAAATGTTGGTATTCGCAGTATTCACATTCGTATATTCGAACCTCGCAAATAATTGTTCTTTTAGTACCTACTCATATACAAGTTTTCTTTTATAAACGTTTTATTTAGGTGTTAAAAATTATCGTAATACCATTTTGTGTGGAAAATAAATAACACATTAAATTGTTAAAGTAATGTGATCACGTATCTTTCTACTAAAATCAGATGATTATAGTTGTGAATTTATGTATGTTGTTACATTATGTAACTAGAGGTATATTTCAGTGCGGTCTGTGGTAGTGTTTTAAAAGTATAGGCATTGTGATAATTGTTTGATGTAGAATGCAGTTTGTTGATGTAGGGTCTGTTAAGTGAAGTAAGGTGGTGAATTAGGGTCTGTTAAGTGAAGTAAGGTGGTGAAGTAGGGTCTGTTAAGTGAAGTAAGGTGGTGAAGTAGGGTCTGTTAAGTGAAGTAAGGTGGTGAAGTAGGGTCTGTTAAGTGAAGTAAGGTGGGTTTTTTTTGTTTGGATTATGTATCGTTTATTTAAGGAACAGTGTATTTAATGACTTTTAAATATAATTTTGCAGTCAAATTTTAAGACGAAACAAAAATGTTTTGCTGTCGATAATTATAAAGAGCCTGAATCTTCAAATGAATCCTCAGTTGAAATAAGTTATTTCAATACAAGTAAACATACAAGGGGCATAATTGTTATTATCTTAACAAAATAGTAATAATTTAATAAGTTTAATTGAAATCATATGATTTTAATTAATACAAAGTTGCATTTGTATTTAAACTTTGCTATTCGGAGCAATGTATTAAATATTACCACTAGTTTTTTTTTCTCCTTTTTTAATTATGAATGAAAATGAAGAATCAAAACCTCTGAAATTATAGTGTTAATTTTTTAAAGAAATGCACGAGTTGATTATTTTCAACTACTATTGTTTTTCCTGATTTTGGGATTTTAAATATTTCTTTTTTCAACATAAACCAAAATAATAAAAAACAAGTTAATAATAAGTCTAGTGCATGGGGTCGGCAATCTTTTGAGATGAAAGAGCCAAAATTTACTGTTTTCCAAATTTCCCAGTTTTTAAAGAGCCACTAACATTTTTTTTTCAATATTTGCTATTTGATTAGGATGAGGTAAATAAATTGTATTTGTAATTTAAAATAAATACCCTTAAATATGAAATAATATTTATTCATATAAAAACCTACACATGTTTCGCTGGAATAATAACCTGAGTAATCAAATAATATAAATATAGGACTCTCCCAATCCACTTTAGAAGCTGTTAACTTTTCTTTTTTTTTCTTGACGGATATCCCCGGTTCAGGAGGTGTTTCCCATTTGTCAGGCAGGCCTCAACACGACAAACTCCGATTGTCTTGGTTTGATTATCGTGCATCGGTCGCTTCTGTCCTTTGGTTCTCACTAGGCTTATCTTCCACCCCACTGAAAGCATGGTAAACTCGAACCCCACCGTCCAGTACCCGGCTCAAGAGTAGGAAGCTAATAGCTAAAACAGTACGTCACGGAGCTGGCCGCAACAGGATTGTGGGACGGCCTTTATCCAAGTGACTCTCAGCTGTCCGTATACTTTCTACTGCATCTATTCTCACTGTTCACTGAAGGGTTTTTTTTTTTATTCTGTTTAAAGTTGAGTTTCTTTACAGTATAATATTTGCTGCGAGTTTTGAAAATGAAACAATATAACTATTAATATTTGTGCAAGGAGCTGGAGAGCCGCATCTTGACATCAAAAGAGCCGCATGCGGCTCGCGAGCCGCAGGTTGCGGACCCCTGATATAGATAGTTAAAAGGGAAGAATGTTTGATTTTATGTGCCTCTTTGTACTAAACATAATATTCCGGCTGCTTATAATATTTATAATATTATTTTTCTCTACTCCAAAAATGTATTTCAGCTCTATTTAAA
This sequence comes from Physella acuta, assembly GCF_028476545.2. Lineage (NCBI taxonomy): Eukaryota > Metazoa > Mollusca > Gastropoda > Physidae > Physella > Physella acuta. The sequence continues at coordinate 148,744 of NW_026732649.1, read as the reverse complement.
CGCCCAAACCCCATCAACCCGATGAGAGCGAGAGAGATAGAGAGAGAGAGAGAGAGAGAGAGAGAGAGAGAGAGAGAGAGAGAGAGAGAGAGAGAGAGAGAGAGAGAGAGAGAGAGAAAAGGGCGTACATGGGCTTTTATATGTTAGGATGTATAAAAGGGGTTAATGTTTTTGGTTTGGTTTTCATTGTATATTGTTTTATAAGCACAAGTGTATTTAATGAGCATTTTAATGTAATTATATCTAAAAAAAACATTTTGCATTCGATAAATATAAAGAGCTCCAAAAAGCCACCCCGAAAAAATTCTACCGCGCCTCCCCCCCCCCCCCCCCCACGAGAAAAAAATCTGGAAGAAACACTGTTAAATTAGTACCCCAATAACTTAATTATTACTTATTTTACATCGGTTTAATTTCTTTACAAACCAAATAAATAATCAAACAGTCGTAACGTGAGTTTGGTACCTATCAGAGCTGGTTAGACTCATGGAAGCTCTACTGAATTGCATCCCGATTTGAACTTTCGGGCTAGCAGTCTAGCAAGCTATAGGTAGGCTACGCCGTAATATTTTATTAACCCGTTTTTAACACGTTTTTATTAACTCAGCTTCGTGTTTGTGTGTTTGTTGTTAAAATTGACATCGAAAATTAGCCCACTTCTGATTGTTCTATAGTTCTGAAATTTGGCATGCAGGCTACTTTCGCCTAACAATTTCAGATGCAATCATAAAAACTAGCAATTAGAGACCGTAATTAGCTTAATTTAATTACGCCCAAAGGACCATAAAACTGAGGACATGATTTCTAAAGATACCGACAAGACTGGAGGCTTATTGACACAGTTACTTCGGCCCCAATCGATGTGAGCGCGCTGGCCGTGATCGTATAGTGGTTAGTACTTCGCGTTGTGGCCGCGACAACCCAGGTTCGAATCCTGGTCGCTCAAGATTTTTTTAGTCCGTGTATTTATAAACACTTAGTCAATTCATACTTAATCAAGTCATTAGATAAAGTAGAAAATAAACTATATAAAAAACTTTTTTAAAAACCACGTTTTTCATGTGTAGCAACGGACTAAAAAGGAGAAAATAAAATACTTAAAAAAAACTTTTTAAAAAAACCACGTTTTTCTTGTGGACTAAAAAGTAGAAAATAACTATTTACATACATTTGATGACAAAAAACGTGGGTCGGGCAGATGGGTCGGGAAATTTGATGGTGAACGTACCCACGTTTTTTGTCATCAAATGTATGTAAATAGTTATTTTCTACTTTTTAGTCCACAAGAAAAACGTGGTTTTTTTAAAAAGTTTTTTTTAAGTATTTTATTCTTAACTCAGCTTCGCGTTTGTTTGTTTGTTTGTTGTTAAAATTGACATCGAAAATTAGCCCACTTCTGATTGCTCTAGAGACCTGAAATTTGGCATGCATGCTACTTTCGCCTAACAATTTCAGATGCAATCATAAAAACTAGCAATTAGTGACCGTAATTAGCTTAATTTAATTACGCCCCAAGGACCATAAAATTGAGGACATGATTTCTAAAGATACCGACAAGACTTGAGGCCTATTGACACAGTTACTTCGGCCCCAATCGATGTGAGCGCGCTGGCCATGATCGTATAGTGGTTAGTACTTCGCGTTGTGGCCGCGACAACCCAGGTTCGAATCCTGGTCGCTCAAGATTTTTTTAGTCCGTGTATTTATAAACACTTTTTTTAAAAACCACGTTTTTCATGTGTAGCAACGGACTAAAAAGGAGAAAATAAAATACTTAAAAAAAACTTAAAAAAAAACCACGTTTTTTATGTGTAGCAACGGACTAAAAAGGAGAACGGCCACGGTAACACATTGTTAACGGTGACACGGTTGGTACGCTGGGCATGCTAAAATACACATAAACACGTTTTTCCTTAACTCAGCTTCGCGTTTATTTGTTTGTTTATGGGAGATTTGATCACGTGATTCGTGAGTAGATCTCCACGCCAGCAACGTAAATTACACCCTTTCTCTGTTTAAAGCGTATCGGTCGCTCAAGATTTTTTTAGTCCGTGTATTTAAAAACACTTAGTCAAGTCATACTTAATCAAGTGATTAGATAAAGTAGAAAATAAACTATATAAAAAACTTTTTAAAAACCACGTTTTTCATGTGTAGCAACGGACTAAAAAGGAGAAAATAAAATACTTAAAAAAAACTTTTTAAAAAACCACGTTTTTCTTGTGGACTAAAAAGTAGAAAATAACTATTTACATACATTTGATGACAAAAAACGTGGGTCGGGCAGATGGGTCGGGAAATTTGATGGTGAACGTACCCACGTTTTTTGTCATCAAATGTATGTAAATAGTTATTTTCTACTTTTTAGTCCACACGAAAAACGTGGTTTTTTAAAAAGTTTTTTTTTAAGTATTTTATTAATTCGTGTAATAGTAGTGTAATGGCTGCTCTGAATCGAGGTGATGTAACCTGAATCAGCTGCAGTATTGTTTATTTTATTGCTTATCTGCCTTTGTATGCATGCAAAATAAAATGTAAATACACAATGCTGGGTAAAGGCGAGTATGTGTCTCTTGCATGTAAAAAAAAAATGGCTATTGTTTTTTTATTAGTTCGCTGTATTAGTTAAAACACTTGTAATTGTAATTTGCAACATTAAGCGGATTCTAATGTTACGATTACAAAGCTTTAGTCAGCAATACATATACTTTGGTGATAGACATCATTACAGTAATGTGCACGGGCATTAGTTATAAATACCCTACAAATATTGGAGTAAGGAATAGGGTGGTGTAATATTTATAAAACAGTCAAACATCGCATACAAATGTGTCAACGAATAAAAATTAATACCATACCAACTTGAAAAAAAATGGAAACACTCGAATATTCTAGGCATCATTGAAACGGCGTGGTCATTATCCTCCTTTAGTATTTTTATTCTATGTGTTTTAATAAATAATTACATTACAACTCTCCATACTTCTAAAAAAAGAAGCTTCGTTAATGGTCCAAGATACAAGTTTAGTTACACACCGTTGGATTTTAAAGTGCATTGTAAAGTGTTTCCCTGTTATCGTTAGGATCCATCCATTCACCCATTAATCCATGCATCCATCCATCCATCCATCCATCAATAAATCAATCAATAAATCCATGCATACATACTACATATAAAAAATATTTGATGTTTGCGTTTCTTTCGTTTTGATGTTATTGTGGACGTTTTTAGTAATAGCTAATACATTGAGTGGAACGATTTAGCTATTGAAAACGCATGTGGTCTCATGTTGTGGTAAGATGTTGTGGTCTCATGTTGTGTTCTCATGTTGTGGTCTCATGTTGTGGTCTCATGTTGTGGTCTCATTTTGGGCTCCCACAACATGAGACCACAACATGAGACCACAACATGAGACCACAATATGTTAAAACTATGTTAAACCCAGTATAATACAACTATATGGAATAATATATGCAATAAAAAAAGGAACTATCCATGTGTAACATCCATTATAAAAGTGACATATAAAACAGTTTCCAGTAAACTAATGAACTATTAAGTATGTATTGATTCATGCGTGTTAATTTATAGAAGTTTCACTTCTATTATTTTTCTGTATATTGATCGATACATTGGTGTTTGCAAATAATTAACCCAGTTGGCTCAGAAGTAAATATAGCATGGTTAATAGGACATTAAAATGTTGTGGTGATCCCATCAATGTTGACGTGATGAAAACAAGGTTGACTTGACCACGACAATGTTGACATAACACAACTACCTACCTAGTCGCTGATGAGTCCGGCAATTTTGTTCAGTTCCAGTTCAACACATTGTATCGTGATACTTAGGATGGTGGGGATAAGAGAAAAGTTTTAGCTAGCAATGTTTCATTAATAATCGGCTTTCAATGATGACGTGTAACAAAGAAAGTAGCAGACTTTAATGGACCGTCATGTGTTGCTATCAGTGTCTTTAGCTATCCGATAAAATATGAGCGATGACTAAAGATATTTCGAACTTGCTCCAAGCGATTTTTTTTCACGTGGTCTGAATGTAGTATCGCATTACGAATAACTCACCCTAGGCAATATTTTTTACTGAGTTACGCAAACAGAGCCGAGGGCACATCTAACCCTCCCAGTGGCGTATGGTCGACACCGTGGACAAATGCTGGTAAATTAAGGGTCTACGACAAATTCCCGAAAGACACTTGCCCGAATGTCGTTTGCCCGAAGGCCGATTTCCCGAATGGACACTTGCCCGAATGCGACAAACGCCCGAATGGACACTTGCCCGAATGCGACAAACGCCCGAATGGACACTTGCCCGAATGCGACAAACGCCCGAATGGACACTTGCCCGAATGCGACAAATGCCCGAATGGACACTAGCCCGAATGCGACAAATGCCCGAATGGACACTTGCCCGAATGCGACAAATGCCGGAATGCCACTTGCCCGAAGGCCGTTTGCCCGAAAAACGTTAATATTAGATAATAAATAATATTTCCAAATAGACATTCTTTAATTAATTTAAGTTTAAAATTGTTATTAAAAACACAATTCTAAGCATAAAACAAAGTTGTTTATATTTTTAAATTTAGTTTTTTTTTTTCAAAACTGAGAAAGTGCTGTAAGAAAAACGTTATTCTTTAATAAATGTAAGGTGATGTTGGCGGCGGTGTCTGTATATTCTATGATGAATGTTTTGAACACCTTGTTTAGCCGACGTGTTGCGGTGGTTATGTAGCTTTTATGACACGGTGTAGGCGGCGCGGCGTCTCGCAACATTGAACAGAGGCGCGTTTATTTGTTTATCTTATTATGCTTAACTTGTGTGGTGATCATTTAACAAAAGAATGAGGCGAGGTCTAGGTGGCGATGTTAAAAACTAAACTTAGTCAAATATGTTTGTTCTCCATTTAATGCGCTTTGTTAAGACAATGTGTTGAAGCGATTACTTAATAAAGAATCCAAAACTCATTTTAAAATCCGGAGATGAATGAAAATTGTATGTTTGTCTAATTTCATATATGGAAGAGAAAGTATGTTTCTACACTTTTTGAATATCAAATACAAATTAATTTAAAATGTCTGCGTGGTAATATATTTTATTTTTTTCACTTTCTTTTTGCGTAGATGTGTTTTGTTTGCAAACATTTTAAATTTAAATTGATTACTAATGATTATTTAGTAATATATAATGTTAACATTTTTCGGGCAAACGGCCTTCGGGCAAGTGGCATTCGGGCGTTTGTCGCATTCGGGCAAGTGTCCATTCGGGAAATCGGCCTTCGGGCAAACGGCATTCGGGCAAATGTCTTTCGGGAATTTGTCGTAGACCCTTAATTTACCAGCATTTGTCCACGGTGTCGACCATACACATCGGCATCTCTTGGAGCAAGTGTCGCGAACATGTATTCCTCTATGCGGGGATAATATAACCTTTTAAAAATATATTTTTCTCTTAAGTTGTTATACTTACTATTGATTTGAATCATAATTAATTAGATTTTTACAGAAAATATGATCATCCCTTTATTTTAGAAGATAGCTGCCCTGAAATTACGCGTCGCAATATAATTGTCTGTTACTGTTCTCTGTACGCTTCTGTTCTGGTTTTTTTAAATATATATATATATATATATATATATATATATATATATATATATATATATATATATATATATATATATATATATTTTAATTTTTTTTATTTATTTATTTATACACTTTAATTAGTCATTGGACACTTGCTTGGTTTGAATTGTGCTGTTTATGTAGGTGTCCGACTTGTGTAAAATTGGTGTTACTGCAGTTGTTTGCATTTGCTTAATATGGTGATGATGTACATTGTGTTACTATATGTGTTTACTTATTGTGGCTGGGCGTAGTGCTTGTCACACTCTCCCTTCATATGAAATAAGTGAACAATAATTCACTTGGAACATAGCTTTAATGAAAGAAAGTTTACTTTAGTTTTATTTGATAACTTTTGACATACGGTGGCGCCAACGATAAACATGTTTTATTTTAGAATTTTGTCTTATATATTTTGTTTTTAGACAAACTATGCTGAACTGTAAGACCAAATACAAATGTGTATGTAACCAGACGTGTGTTTGTACCAATCAATTTGTCGGTAGCAGGTCAAGGGTCACGTGAGATAAGCTGAACCAATCGCTGTCCATGACATAAACATGTATAGACTAGCCTTCACGTTTTCGTTTACAATGCACGCCATGGTGCGTCTAGTACACAAACTTGTTAATTAAGTCATCGATCCTTTGATGCACGTTAAAGGTATATCCATCTTCAATAGACACAAACACATAGTTTAGCAAAATAGCGTTAGTTTAAGTTATCTTTATTTGTTCAAGAAAATTAACGAATGTTTTCTATTAATTGATTTTTCTATAGTCAATTGTTGAATTTTGTGGTCTTTTTTATGTATGGCTAAGCAGTCTGTAAAACGAATAGTTTGATTCAAATGTTTGACTTAGCGTGAATTGTCTCCCGAAGGTTTATAAAGTACACGCTGGGCCGTATGGGGGGTGGAACACACACACACGCCCCAGAAACGAAGCTCTACGACATATAATCCATTGTTTGAATTTAAAAAACTTTGCTGGAGAAAACAAACGCACACGTCTAGAATTGGTTCTGCTTTAACGAAACTGAAATAAAACTGTGTCAGTTTGGTGGGTGGGATTAGGAGGGTACCCCAGTTTACATTATGTTTTCTTTTGCGTACTCTCAATCAAACGAAGACAAACAAATTACATCACTACATATTAAATGTGGTGATGTTGCTATATGTTAAGGACTTACAGACACCATGTTTATGTACTTTCTAGACAAAAGAAGATAATAACAAACAGACGCTAAGTTTGTTTACTTTCGGGCTAAGATTATATAACAATCGCCATACATAATTACATTTTAGAAACGAGCAAACAACAGACGCCATTTTTGTTTACGTTTTAGACAAAAGTAGATAACAGACTTCATGCGTATTTATATTTTAGACAATAACAGATACAAGACGCCATATTTGATAACATTCTAAGAAAGAGCAGATAACAGAAGCCGTTTAGGGCGTGGGCGAGTTGGTAAAGCTCATGGTTGCTAAACCGAAAAGTCTCGAGTTCGAAGCCTGGGCAGATGAGGCTCGTTAGCTGGTGACAACCACTTTCCTAGCCCATCGGCAGCCTTGTAGTTTGTTCTTTGTTGGACAAAGGCTATGAAATCAAATCCAGAAAGAAAAAAAAAAGCCTGAAATTGGAGTCAATGGCCACAATGTCACATACAAAGTGGACATATATACTTAATTGTGTTAGAGGGGATCCCTTCCAACACTAAAATTAAGAACGAAGAAGAAGAAGATGCCGTGTTTGTTTACATATTAGACAAGAGAAGATAACTACATGTTTTGCTCCCAGTGCAGGCAACTATAATTTAACCCATCAAATGTGATGCTAGAGTTAGTTCCAATGTGGAGATGGTTAAACATCCAATGTCCTAGTCTGTAGACCAGAGCCCCACTGCTACCTGGGCAGGTGCTAGTTGTGTACGTGTACCTGGTCTGTCTACCTTCCACCTGCTTGTGTAGCCAGTGACCTACAGAGACCTGCTTAGAACAGCCATGAGGATGTGACACTATAATGGTCAGCCTCTCCACATCTCTACGAGTTTTGTATTTTTCATTTACTTTCTTATTTATGGTATAAAACCGCCCCACCATCTCCTCCAGTTGACCAGCTACGCCTATGACATGTGTCACACAATACAACAAACACAGATCTTGCTCAGTGTCTGCCCCACATACATCCCAACCATAAATGTTGACCACTGGACTTTCATCATCATCAAACCACAACCTACATCTGGACTGTCTCGCTTCACTGGAATCAAAAATCACATGTCTGGACGTCAACACCTCCACCTTACACCAGACTTTACTGGGTGTGTCCGAGTGCTCACATTCAGGACAAGGACACGATCTGTAGTCCTCCATTCCCTTTCTAGACTCGGTCACCCTCAACACCCTCCCAGTCCCTGTCCTCAGTGAGTTCTGTCCCCTGGTGTTGCAGCAAGGATATGGATCTTTAGTGCCTGGTACAAACTCTGGTCTGTCTGGACTGGTGAATTGAACGGCTATCATGACCGTTAGGTCTGCCAGTGCTTTTGTAATGTCATTCAGGTCGTTGGCTTGGTAACCAAAGCAAAGATAATTTACTGGTAAAAACTGTTCATGGCTGTTACGTCCCTTACATGTCCCCTGCTTGTGTGTGTGTGTTGTGTGCAGTGGCGGAACTAGAAAAAAAGGGCCACCCCGCAAAGAAATTTTTTGGGCCCCATATATATATATATATATATATATATATATATATATATATATATATATATATATATGTATATGTGTATATATATATATATATATATATATATATATATATATACATATATATATATATAATCCAAATACGAAAATACCAAAATAGAATACTCGTTTCGGGCTTGTTCGAGTTTCAGAAAAAAAAATTGGAAATACCTCTTTTTTTAAAAGAAAATTAAAACATGTTTCAACAATACGTCATTTGTGTGAGTGCGATTGAAAATCTCTGTTTTAACGCATATTTGCTATAATGCTTCCTGGCTGTTAGTCGGTAAAAATAATATTAAGTATGAAAGTTGTGTATGTGTAATGGTTTCTCGCGTTATGTTTATTGTTATGTTTTTTTGTATTTATATTATTAGTTTTAAATACATTTCCTTTTAGTGCTTTATCATTCTTTATTATGCATTTTTTTAGAAAAAAAATAATTAAGAGAAAAAATTGCTTTTCAATTTGTTTAGTGCAAATCTATTAAAAGGTGCTTAAGTGCACACATATTTGACTATTTAAAAAAGGGAAATAAGTCATGGAAGTGGTTTGAGCGTTTGCCTATCTTTCACGCGTTGGATTATTTTCAAAGAATTTTGCCGACAACAGCGTGTGTTTGATTGTAGGAGAAAGAGGACTGGGGCTGGTGTCTCTAGAATAAAGATAATCCAACCGCAGCTACAATATTCTTTTTACAAAACAACCATCAAGTCAAAAATGCAAGAAAATTATATTTTAACTGTAAAAAAAATTGATTTTGGTCGGCTGTGGGCCCCTAAACGGCCCGGGCCCCCCCGCATTACGGGGTCTGGCGGCACTGTAGTTCCGCCCCTGGTTGTGTGCTGGAACGGCAGGTACCCTCCCTTTGGTGTATAGTTGTATCCCTTGGTTGAGTGTGTTTACATGGAGCGAGAGGTGTTCACGTGAGGTGTGTCAGGTGACGGGTGTCAGAGCGTGTGCTAGTGTGTGAATCAGTCAGTTGTAGTGTGACTGTGGACGTGGAACATGGAACGTGGTGTTGAGTATTGTATTTATGTTGTAGACCCCTTTTGATCCTTTTATTATTTTAGTACTGTATATATTATTAAATATCTTATTATTATTGTTATTATAGAGTGTTAGTGTTATTGTTGTATACGTCGTATTTGTCTGTTATTTATATACCCCTAGACCGAAGAACCCAACAATGGCCAGGATTTTTCTTGCAGTTTGCCAGGTGTGTTTGTAGGTCTATCTCACCTTGACCTTCAAGACATTCTTGTACTTCATGTGTACCTGTACATATAAACAAAACAATTTTGTAACTGACAACGTTTTTATTCGATGACAAAGGTTTATAAACATAAACAGGTGAAATCAAATATTTACCACTTACTACAGTTAAAACTAATCTGAACACAACTATTAGAAGATCTGTACTAAACATTCAAATAAATATAAACACCGACTTGAACATAACAACCTTTCACCGTCCCGATTAATCGCTCACACTTTTTAAATTAATTTTAACTATAAAAAAAATGATTATGGGCGGCTGTGGGCCCCCTAAACGGCGTGGACCCTCCGCATTGCGGGGTCTGGCGGCACTGTTGTTCCGCCCCTGCGCCTATCTCATAAGGCCTAGTTTATATTTAGTGGCGAATAGAGCAGCGGAGATCATTATCGCCCTGTAAGGTAATTTATCGTACTAATTAAAACTACCCCATCAATGAACAGTTGATTATTCCTAACGTTTTGTTGTTTAAAAAAATAATGTCAAAACCCTGAATAAGAAGCAACAAAAGATGAAACAAAAAACGGACAAACAAAAGCGAAATACAAAACAAATTGAGATAAATGTGGTGATGTAAGGATCAGTTTGTTAGTGTAGAGGTAAGGTGGTGATATAGCATCAGTTAAGTGAAGTTAGGGCCAGTTAGTTGCTTTAGTTGGTTGTGTTAAAGTGTGAGGTTATACCCGGTGACTTACCCACAGATTGAGCCAGTGTAAAGAAAATATGACATTCGAGTTTTCTTTCAGGTTTTTCATTATGACATTAGCTAAGAAAGGTTCGTGTGCACACAATTTATGTTTCATGAGTAAACCACATGATAAAATGTGTATTAATTTTTTTGGAATGTATATCGGTTATTTAATTGCTTTCAAAAAAAAAATTCTGCCGTCGAAAATTAAGATAAAACAAAGAAGTTTTGCTGTTGATAATTATAAAGAAACTGAATCTTAAAATGAAAATAAATCCACAGTTGAAATCTTTCCTTTCAATGCAAGTAACCATACAAGGGGCATACTTTGCAATGAACTTATCAAAGTATTAAAATTTGAAAAAGCTTGATAAGAAACATGCAATTTTAAATAATAAAACATAAAAAAGTTTGTGTAAAACGGTTTTTTAGGAAATTTTCATAAACATTCCCAACAGTTGTGTTTTTATAATTTAATTTTGAATGAAAAGACAAAATAAAACCCTTTAAAATTATTGTGTTAATGTTTGCATAGATCCAAGAGTCAAGTCTAAACAACTCTATTTAGATGTACGTAAGTGCTCAATTTATATATCTCTATTTTAATTTTAAAGATATCTCCACTGTATCCCCACCCCTCGATGGCTACACGCTTACCCACCCTAAATCGCTCACACAGCAATATGTTCGTCAAACCCTCACCCCCCACCCACACACACTATAAATAGTAACGCCTCAGCAGTTAGATCACACAGCACATAATTTGACGCTTGGTTAGCCTTAAGCACTCAGAGACACCCTCCCCACGCCTCGTCTGACCCATCCACCCCCCTCCCCCTCTGTCCACTTCACCCTCAGTCATGATAACCCCACATACCATTTAACTGTTCCAACGACCCCACCACACACCAAAAACATCAGTTTCGAATATTTATTTTATTTACTTATTTATTTTTGTAATTCACTATTGTACAAATGTAAATGAAACTGTATAGAACAACAAATGTGTGTGTGTGTATGTGTGTGTATGTGTGTGTGACTTTTTATTAATTAAAATCACATGTTTTCAATTAAACCTATTAAATTAGTACAAATTTGTTAAGATAATTGACAATTATGTCCCTTTTATGTTTACTTGCATTGAAATATATTATTTCCACTTTGGATTTATTTAAAGATTCAGGTTCCTAAAATTATCGACAGCAAAACTTTTTTGTTTCGTCTTAAAATTCGACGGCAAAATTATATTTAAAAGTCATTAAATACACTGTTCCTTAAATAAAACGATGTATAATCCAAACAAAAAATAAAAAAACAATTAATCTTGTGGTTTATACATGAAACAAAAGTGTGTGAAAATACCTTGCTCAGCTAATTTCATAATAAAAACACCTGAACGCAAACTCGAATGAAATTTTTTTTTACACCGGCTCAGTCTATTGGTCTGTGGGCAATCTGTGGGACTGTCTGTGGGTCAGTCTGTGGTTCAGTCCGTGGGTAAGTCTGTGGGTCAGTCTGTGGTTCAGTCTGTGGGTAAGTCTGTGGGTAAGTCTGTGGGTCAGTCTGTGGGTCAGTCTATGGGTCAGTCTGTGGGTCAGTCTATGGGTAAGTCTGTGGTTCAGTCTGTTGGTCAGTCTGTGGGTCAGTCTGTGGGTCAGTCTATGGGTCAGTCTGTGGGTCAGTCTGTGGGTAAGTCTGTGGGTCAGTCTGTGGGTCTGTAGGTAAGTCTGTGTGTCTGGGGGTAAGTCTGTGGGTCATTCTGTGGGAACGTCTGTGGGTCAGTCTGTAGGTCAGTCTGTGGGTCAGTCTGTGGGTCTGTCTGTGGGTCAGTCTGTAGGTCAGTCTGTGGGTCAGTCTGTGGGTCTGTCTGTGGGTCAGTCACCGCTTACCATCTTACACTTAAACACAACTAACTACAGCATACTGCTGTCCATTACTTATATTTAACCGACCTTTACATCAAAACCTGAAACTATTTTTTAATTCGTTCCGAAATTTCTTGTTTATACGGTTAATGAAATTTTAAAGGCAACGGGTTAATTTAGTTCACTCTTAAATATCTTCTAAAAAGGATTTTCTGTAAATGTCGGTAGTAATGTTTGTACATTAATTAGCGATTCGCTTTTAGTAGCATATATTTTATTTTTAATGCATGTTACAGGCACTGGTAAGCTAAAATAAATTTAATTATTAAAATGTGTATGTATGTTTAATAAAGCTTTTATAACCATAATAAAATCAGTTATATATGATACATTGACATCAAGTGATAATTTAACACGTTGTTTGCTGTAAATAAACATATTTGTTATAATTAATGTTGATATAAAAAGTGGGGATTGTATAAACTAATACATTTGGTTTTTTGTTTTCGTTTTTTCATACCTTGTATTTTTGTTGCCATTTGACAGTTTCGTTTTTAATTTTATAAAACCATGGGAAACTAAAAAAAAAAAGCTGAATCTAATGTGGGCATCAAAATTCAGTGACATATTAGTTTAATATTTATGTCACAAAGTGCAGGGACAGATGAGTTCAAAGTTAATGTCACACATTACAGGGACAAATCAACGTTGATGTCACACATTACAGGGACAAATCAATGTTGATGTCACATATTACAGGGACAAATCAATGTTGATGTCACACATTACAGGGACAAATCAATGTTGATGTCACACATTACAGGGACAAATCAACGTTGATGTCACACATTACAGGGACAAATCAATGTTGATGTCACATATTACAGGGACAAATCAACGTTGATGTCACACATTACAGGGACAAATCGACGTTGATGTCACACATTACAGGGACAAATCAATGTTAATGTCCCACATTACAGGGGCAAATCAATGTTGATGTCACACATTACAGGGACAAATCAATGTTGATGTCACACATTACAGGGACAAATCAACGTTGATGTCACACATTACAGGGACAAATCAACTTTGATGTCACACATTACAGAGACAAATCAATGTTGATGTCACACATTACAGGGACAAATTAATGTTACGTTACACAGTGCAGAAATATCTGATCAAAGTAGACGCCACTTTTGAACCAGCCCAAAGTTGTTTAGCGTTTAAAATGTATGTCCATGTATTCGTACATATTTTATTTTCTGCAACGACTAATTTGTGTAAATATTTATATAGAAATCTAGTAACCTTTAAGAAAAACAAGGGAGATTGTAGTTCGATTATTTATTTAATCAAAATATAAAAATTGAAATTATTAGCAATTGAAATCATTTTGTTTTTTTTTTTGACAATATTACTTACAGTATAGTTTTCTAAATTAGAAAACACATTCAACACAGAAAAGTATGCATTATGAAAATTTAAAAAGAACAGTAGTTAAAAATTACAAAGGGTTATGATATAAAATAATTTTCTTCTTTAAATTTAAAAGTTTTTATTTAACCGAGTGTGGCCATCTGTGATGCTTTTTGTCTAATTATTTCCAACACGTTTTTACTGGTAGTACTACTACTATCATCACCACTATTTCTGTCATTACTATTACTACTACTGATAAAAATAATGATGATAAAAAGAAGAAGAAATATAACAGTGAACATAATAACAATGGCAATAAAAATTACAATAATAATTATTATAAGGTAGTGGTTGTGGTATTGTTATTATTATTGTTGTTGTTTGTTAATTGTCATTCTTGTTATCGTTATAATTGTTATAATTAAAGTTCTACATCGTGTTACTCAAAAAAGAAAAAAAAAAGATCTCACTCGTAACATCTTTGTGTGTTTAAAATAGAAAAGAAAATAAGAAAAAAAGCTTATTGATAGCATAATCTATGGAATATTTATTTATTTTACAAACACATTGATAAAGTCTTTCGCCTTTTTACTAAAGATTTCCAGTCTCCTATTATTTTCAAAGCAACATTAACGGTGAAATTATGCCCACATATCTGATTACTCTGGCGAAAGCTTTTGAGAGGATCTGCTAATGTTACGGCACCAGAGGCTTAATGTAAAGCACGGCCCCATCCTTTTTAGGAACAAGTCACCTTAGACCTGTCTAAGGATGGCTGTCCGGATCTTTTCTAAGCCAACACGATGCAAGTCACTATCAATAGTAAGCTCTATGCAATTTTTACAATAGCTAATAATAACTTAAAGTCGTATTTATAAATAAGCGGTCAACCTAAGGTGCAGAAATTTAAAATGGATGTAAAGTTAAGCAACAATTTATCTCCCATTTAAAAAATCCAAATACCGATTTTTTTTTCAAGGGAAATAACTTTCTCAAGAATAGCTAAATAACCAAGTGTAATTAACACATGCTTAAAATTCACAGTTAAACGCTCTAAAGTTCATTCTGTAATAATTATATAAATCTTTTATATTGTATATGTAATTTTGTGAAAACAACATATTTTAATGATTGAATACTTAATTGTGATTTTTGTTTGAAAGTATAAAAACTTTAGCTTTATTACAAAATACTTCCATTCAATAACGATGACATTCGTAATTATGCACATTGTTTTAATCTGTTAAGCATTAAATTTTGGATCCCTTAAATAAAGGGACGCTTTTCAAATAATCAAATACGGGTTGCTAGGATTATTGATTAAATACAAAAAATATAACTTGAAATAACAAAGTTCACGGTTAGTTATAAATTCCATCCTATTTAATATAATATATTAATACTTTAAGAGTGGTAATATAGATTCCTAAAAAACTAAAGTTTTTCAACTAGAGAACGCCTAACTTACTTTGTAGTGTGTTCCGTACTGAATTGAAATCATTTAACTTACGATAAACTCGAATACTCGATATACTCTACTACATTCACAACACAAATCAAACTTCGATACCCAAACATAACTAGACTCGATGCTCCAGAACTACGACACCAACTCGCTTAACTTCACCAAGCTCTACAAACGTTACTCCCACTCAAAAACGATTTCGCTGGACCTACTTATACACTTTAAAAGTCTATATATAATTCGATACCTTAATACCACAAGAATCAATACTCCCGAACTCCAGAACAACAATACTTCATCACCTACATTCTCATCTCTCTACTACCAATCAGATTCCATTAGAACTAGAACTACACGACAATAGCCAAATAAAAAAAAAACCGACACATTAACACTTCGATACTTTATACCTAAGAAACCATATCAGAAACAGCATTCCACCGTTACTCCCAAATCTAAACGATTCATGAAAATGTACCAAACAAGTACAATACTTTGAACACCACGTCATTTCAAAACTCTATACACCGGGACAGATTTCTAATTTCCAAGTCAGAGAAAACGAGACTTACAAGCTCTATAAAAATTAATTAACCGTTTTAAGTGTTCGAAATTTAAATAACGAACTTATTTAATCTTTTTCTACATCATTTATGTGACACCAAATTAAAAAGGCAGTGACTGGTAAAAAGCGCCCCGACCTTTCCAAATTAGGGATGTGGGGGTTGCATTTCCACCATCGCGAATAAATATATGCATATATAGACCTAATTTTGGGGTGGGAGTGCAAAATTGATAGTTCGTCCTGGGTTCTACCAATAGATCGCTACTCCTTTATAAAAGTTATGAATTATTAGAAACTTTTTGATAATAGCAATTAAAACTTTTGCGCCCCTTTAGGGATTGCGCCCTAGGCTACTGCCTAGTTCGCCTGATAGGTAGCACCGGCCCTGCACACACACACACACACACATATATATATATATATATATATATATATATATATATATATATATATATATATATATCGTCACTCCCTGAGGAGTAAAGGGCAGCAACAAATCTTCGCCATTCCTCTCTGTCTTGTGCGAGCCACTTCAACTCTAGCCAGATCTTGCCAGTAGCCTGCACTTCTTCTTCCATCTCTCTCGTCCATGTCCCCAACAGTCCATTTTAGTGCTAAGTACCGGAGTCTTCTTCTGTTCATGTGAATGACATGACCTAGCCATCACCATCTCCTCATTCGTACACTACAGGTCGTTCATGCCTGTCCTTCGTCGTATTTCCTTGTTCAGGATTTTGTCGTCCCAATGTATCTTTGACAATACTTTAGATGAATCTTCTTTTAAATCCAGTAAGGCGGATCTCTAATTTCTTGTCTTTTTTTAACCATGACTCTGCAGCATAGAGGAGTTCAGAACGTGCATTTGACTTGTAAATCCTTATTTTGTTTCTCTGCTGCAGCGAGGATGATTTCCAGATCTTAGCACGTCTGTTGAAATCCTGTGCTGCCCTTGCTATTATGGTGGCTATTTCACTATGCTTTCAAAGCTCGTTATGCGATTATGATCGTTTCCTTATTCACTCACATCTAGGGATATGTTTCTTGATTTACAAAATTGAAATTTCGATGTTTGTAATTTTTTTCTTCATGTCTCATGGTGTATTCGGTGACCACATATTTCTGACAGTCAAACATTGAGGACACATGGGCGTCAAGCTTGTGTCTGTATGTACGGGGGAACGACTTCCAATATTCTAGGGGTAATAGAGCAGCGGAGATCAGTATCGCCCAGTAAGGTAATTAATTGTACTAATTAAAACTATCACATTAACAAATCGTTGATTATACCTAATGTGTTGTTCTTTAAAAAAAATAATGTCAAAAAACTGAATAAGTAAGAAGCAACAAAAGATGAAACAAAAAGTTGACGAACAAAAGCGAAATACAAAATAAATTGAGATTAATGTGGTGATGTAAGGATCAATTTGTTAGTGTAGAGGTAAGGTGGTGATATAGCATCAGTTAAGTGAAGTTAGGGCCAGTTAGTTGCTTTAGTTGGTTGTGTTAAAGTGTGAGGTTATACCCGGTGACTTACCCACAGATTGAGCCAGTGTAAAGAAAATATGACATTCGAGATAAATTTCAGGTTATTTTATTATGCTTAGCAAGGTTCGTTAGCACACAATTTATGTTTCATGTGTAAACCACAAGATAAAATGTGTTTACATTTGTTTGTAATGTATATCGGTTATTTAAAGACAGTGTATTTAATTGCTTTTCAAAAATAATTCTGTCGTCGCAAATTAAGATAAAATAAAGAAGTTTTGCTGTAGATAATTATGAAGAGCCTGAATCTTAAAATAAATAATAAATCGACAGTTGAAATGATTCCTTTCAATGCAAATAAACATACAAGGGGCATAATTGTCAATGAACTTATAAAAATAGTAATAATTGAATAAGCTTGATTAAAAACATGCATTTTTAAATAATACAAATTATAATGTATGTTTAAAATAGTGTTTTACAGAAAATTTTCATATATATTTCCTCAAGTTTTGTTTTTCTAATTTAATTTTGAATGAATGAAAAGAATGAAAACCTTCAAAATTATTGTGTTAATTTTTGTAGACATGCAAGAGTTAAGTTTATCAAACATTTCCTCTCTGTTACGTTGTATAAGTTTATATATTTCTATTTTAATTTAAAAGAAAATCCATTTAACTTACCCGTCCCTGACAATACAGACACACGATTTACCGCACACATATTTTGTGTGAAATGATTTTTGACCCAGTCTGATGAGTGTAATTGAACATTACAATATTTTACGTTGTGTTCTGGTTTATGTGTTGCATACGTTTAACAAAGGGTAAAAAAAAAACTAACATATTCATATATTTTGTGGCAACCAACCAAGTTATTAGTCAACTAAATGTCTCTACTTAAAATAGCACGCATTTGATAGCGTCTTTTTATTCTAGTATAAAATTATGACGTTATGTTACATTGCGAGATGACTCAATTTGTTTTGATATTATCAATTCCCCTTTTGAAAGTAATTCCATATGTCTTTATTTATATTATCCATTCCTCTGTTGAAAGTAATTCCATATTTCTATATTTATATTATTAATTATTTCCCTGTGGAAAGTAATTACATCTATTTGTTATGTTTTGGTGTATGATGGCCATGCATTTATGGTTGTGTGCAATATTGTATTGTGTGTATTTTAGCTGTGTATTCCCGATGTGTTTCCATAAGACATTTTTAAAAGCATTTTTTTTTGCTATGGTTGTGTGTCATGGCCATGTAAAATTAAGGTTTCCTTTTCAAACCTGACGGTCTAAGGGCAAGTGAAGTAGAGTTCACTTGTTTCTGTGACCTCGGCATATGAAGAGATAGTGTGATCAGCACTATGTCCAGCCATGTATGCCATAGGGCCATGTATTATGACTGAATTATTGATGTGTTTTCTGACAGTCCTACAATTAACACTTTGGTACGGATTTTTTATTCTTTGCGTTTAGGAGGTTTTGTGCTGTGTGCTTTAGTTGTGTATTGTGTTTGTGTATACTAGTTGTGTATTATGGCTGTGTATTATGGCTGTGTATTATGGCTGTGTATTATGGCTGTGTAACGTGCCCGTAAATCATGATTTATTATGTCTTTGTATGATACCTGGGTTAAATTCGCGAGGTGGATTTTGAATAAAGTATACATCCTATTTAATGTATGTATTTTTTTTTTATTTCTTTCTAGCAAGCGAATCAAATTACTACTTTCTTGCGACTAAGAACGTTTATACACTCCGTATATAAATGGTTGTGTGCGGGTTGATACATTGTTACTATATCTTAACTGTAATGCCGAAAATTAAACAATTTTTTTTTATATATTTGTCGTGTTAAAGTTCGTATTGTCCAATATGAGAGTTACATTTAGCATATATATTTAAACCCCCAAGTAGCAGATAATCTACAATTAGTGTAAAGGAATTTTTAATGTTTTCGAACGTTGTATCTTAAGTATAAATACATTACAAAAGATATGCAATCGGTAAAAATTCACACGTTTCTTTATTGTAAGGTGAGACGTTGTGAACGAATTAAACAGGCTAATACATATAGTTGCTGTTGCATATAAATTATAGATATATGTGATCTAATTAGGTGTATTGTGTGCTGTTTCTAGATACACTTGATCTATTCACATGTATAGTGTGTATTGTTGTTTGATACAGCAGGCTTAAGACAGAGTTAAAGACAACCTTGTCTAACTGATTTATGTATGTGAAAAACGCTTGTAACACGTTTTTATATTAATAAATGACTATGTGTATTGTTGTATATTTATTTGATCCGTGTATTAAGATAGTGTCCTACGTTGTAAGCATATATTGTTTTCATTAACCATGTTTGACCAACTCTATCAAGAGCTTTCTGTTGGTCGATGCTAAGAATGGCTAGTTGTGTCACCTTCTGCGTGTTATAATTTTTGATGTATCAGATTAAGTGCGTATTGTTTTGTATGTTTCTACCTGGAATGCTGTACTGCTGATCAGGGTGTTTTAATTTTGGTATGAAAGGTTCGAGTTTCTTAATTTGAATTTTAGTCAATATTTTATAATCACTGTTAAGTAAATATATATGTTTAGAAATGAGTGTTATACTTGCTGTTTTAAAATATATAACACAATTTTCTTTTTCAAGTATGCCTCGAAATTTATCGTGCAAAAAGAGTGTTAAGTCATTTTAAAAGTTTTATTTAATTCACTAGTTAGTTCGTCTGGTCCTGGAGCTTTATTTAGTTTTAGTCCGTCTATCGTCTTGGATAATTCCTCTTTTGTAATTGGAACGTTATTATTGGTACAGTCATCATTGTGTAGTCTTGTTATGTAATTAAGATAATGTTTTTGCATTTCATAGTCTGTGTCTTCCTTGTAAAGGTGTAAGTTGTTTCGGTTAGAAAATGTTTGAAATAATTGCTCAAAATCAGGCACTACGCCAGTAACATTGTTAAACCTAAACAATTATACTTAAATTACTAACTATTTTATATTGTCAAAGTTTGTATGTTTTAATTATAATTTTTATTTGTTTTTTTTTCTACGCATGATTTGGTAATGAATACAATATTAATTAAAAACACACTATTTCTTATGTAATTATGATAAATAATACACAATGATTCTAATGTTAAATTATGAATACATTTATATTTTCATTGAGTAAATTGTCGAGGTATAATCTCCCTTGTTTTTTTCCGAAGTAACAAACAAAACTCTTTGCCGTACTTTACACAAATCATTCGTTGATAAAACAAATGTGTACTAATACATCAACACACAACTATGGGCTGGTTTAAAATTGGCTTCTACATTGATCAGATATGTTTCTTCAATGTCTTACGTGAAAATATAACGACGTGTATTAGCTGGGTTTGACATTTTAATCAGGTATTCTAGATCCGGGCAGAACAACAGTATAGTCTTTCTTTATTTACACCTTTGCAAATGTTTTGTTATTTTCCAATTATTCGCCTAATTTTACTCGCCATACTCTTTCTAAAAACTCGTATAAGGACTATGTTAAGTAGAAAATACGAATTTATATGTACTTTTCCCATTCGCTTTGTCCCTTTGAATTATAAACCAGATTTCCTAGTTTTCTCAAGGCACACTAAGTTCCGAGGGAAATAATCGAGTAAAATCTGGAACAAATTTGTTTGCCAGAGTTATCTATTTATACCATTATGTTTAATAATTGATTCAAAATCTTTCAAGTATCTCTCGTTATTTTTAACTTGATTTTTTTTTTTTCTAACAAGTTTTCTAATTGAATTAAAAGTAAACATTTTTAACATAGAAAAAAAACCAACAGAAGACTAGTAGATAGTAGGCGCAAGCGAATGTAATTTATTTATTATCAATTGCTGTACATACAATTTCATGGGTTTTTTTTTCTAGGTAACATGGCCCTCCACAATTATATCCTCTATTTTTTCAGGAATAAACTGGTTTAAAACTCCCCAATAGCATGTGTTTTACATATGTTTAGTACGAAATAAACTATGATAGCTGATAATTGTACATCTACACCAGCCTTCGTATGTCGAATGGTGAAGGAAATAATGTAACATCGGACGTATCTGGGGCGTTGAGGCTCGCCGACAAACATTACACGTCTGAGACATAAAGCTTATAATTAAAACAACAATTCATATCAGTCGAAAATATTCTAAACAAATGTTACGAAGAATATAATCTAAAAATATTGAAGGACTAAATTGAAATATATCAGATGAAATATTTAAATAGAAAATATGTATCATTCGCACAACTTATAACAATAGTTATTAAAAAATAATAAATTAAAGTTGCGAGCCCTCACGTCCACGGGTGAAGTAGAGTTCACATATTTTATTGCATACAAACATTTGAGAGGGTAGTATGATCAGCACTAATCCCAGCCGCCTTTACTTTCTCTTACGTGAGCCGGATACCCATTCGAGCTGGGTGAATTCAGGGACTACGAGTTTTACACACACCCCTCCATCTCATTCATATAATACATTATATTAAACACTTAAGGCTAGCGCTATATATTTAGCCTCACATAATGTCAAAACCTTTGTTTATAATACCCGAAGTTCAATGTACTTTAAAGTTTCTAATCATGTAGACAACGTCTTTCAATTTTTTTTCTTACTCGTTTACATGTTAATCATAATATATTTTAAGTTATTTTCCTTTTAATATTTTCAAATGTCTGTTGTATATGTGTAACTCGTTATGTTAACTTTCTAAATGCCTATCAATGTTTACTTAAGCAAGTTTACTAAACCGTATAACATTATTTTCTCTCAATAAGTATAACATTGTATTGCCTACTTCCCTTTTTACAAGCTTTTATTTAACTCACTTCCTCGTCAGTCTGTCGTCAGTCTAAACGCCGGTTTGAAAATTCGGTCACTTCTACTTGACCGATACGATTCACAGTTGGCACGTGGGTCAAAACATGAAGACAATGCAATCTGAAATTAAATTTGACTTAATTGGATGCCTAATTAATTTTTTATGAATTAATTAACATTTGGATCGAATTAGTAGGCATGTCTATCCAACCACACCACACGCGTCATCACGTTCAACAGCTTCGCCATCACGTTCAGTAGGCGCGCAATGGTTTTTAGTCATGTAACTCTATTGTAAATATAACATGTAAAGTACTGAAAAAAAATTCATCAAAAAAAGTTTTAATAACAAGCTTTTATGTAATAATGCACTAAAAAGTAGAAAAAAAAATTATAGACTACTACTTAAATAACTATATAGAAAAGCGTGGGTGTCTTCCTTAACATTAGTAAATTTATCCAATAGATACTAAAGTGACCCACGCTTTTCTTTATAGTTATTTAAATAGTAGTCTATAATTTATTTTTTCTACTTTTTAGTGCATTATTACATAAAAGCTTGTTATTAAAACTTTTTTTTGAATTTTTTTTTATTAATACAACAATGCCAAGGGGTATAAACTAGATAGGAAATTAAAAAGTTAAAAATTATTGAAAACCTACGGAAAGCAAAGAAAAACTTCATTTTACGATAAGTTTAAAAAAATATAATTGATTCAGTCTTATTTCAAATGCAAACGTTGCTCTTGTTTTCTATAAAGATAATATTTAAATTTATATTCTTCAAAACCCGAAACCTCTCAGTTTTGTAAATCAGTATGTTTAGAAGTCAAAACATTATACTTCAATCACATTGTTTACTACTTTTTTCCACTTGGAATTGTTTCTTTATTTGGAAGTTGAGTCCCCAAATGAAAACGAAAGGTTTTGCAAATGTACATAATGAATATTTACATGATGTCATGTATTTGATTATAAAAAAATTGCAAAGGATGACAGTAAAAGGGGTGAAGGTCAAATGAAAGTGTCAGAAGTCTGGGTGGGGAGAGGAAAGGAAATTTTTCAGAGAGGGTCAATGGGACAGTAAAGCATTTTCTATGTAGGACATTTGCAAAACCTTTCGTTTTCATTTGGTGTTCAAAATTATGTTAAAAAATCGGATGTTGATGTACTTGTTTTAATTGCAAATAAAAGTATAAAAAAAAAAAAAAAAAAAAAAAACTATCCTTGGATTCCTCATCCCAATGACCCCACCCCTGCTTTGAAGTACTGTGTAAAATACTAAGGGTGATGTATTATCAAAATAAATCGCTAACAACATTATATTGACTCCCACCCCTACATAAAAAAAAAAATAAAAAAAAAAAAAAATTAGAAGTTGAGTTACCTACACCAGCCCTTTTACGTCGCACGGCGAAGTACACACAATGAAACAGCTTACGCCCTAGGGACATAGTTCAGGCGCGCTGACAAAAAATACATGATCTGAGACATAAAACAAATAATACAATCAGTAGCGTACGCAGGGGGGGGGGGAGCAGGGGGAGCGGCCGCTCCCCCTCTGGCCATTTTCAGCAAAGTGGCGCCTTTTTGGAAAATTTTTAAACTCAAAGTTTTAAACAATGATATTTGTTAAAAAAATATTTTTGGTCGTGCCGACCAAAAATATTTTTACACACGATTTCTTTTGATGCAGCAATTAAGCATTATTGTACTAGTCTAGTAGTGTCTACGTTTACAACACGTATTAACAGCTGCATCAGTTTGCCATTCTAAAAATAGCCATTACGATGCATTGCAAAGTTTAAAAAACCTCTACGGGTATTACCACTTGGCAAGAGGGGTGTTAAGTTTAAGGCAACTGTATAATGTATTTGCTTACGAATAATTGAATTAGAAAATGTTATACATGAAACTTCACACATACTTACTTTATATATATACTAGCTGCATCCCGTGCTCCGCCACGGTAAATCTTTTTTAAATGTACCAACAGAACAAAACTAAACACAACACAAACGAACGCGAAAAAAAACAACAAAAAAACGAAAAAACAAACACAACACTCATAACTTAAACACAAATTAAATGCAATCATAAAGACATATTGCTCATAGTCTAGCCCGTAGCGCCAAATCGCGCCCTTTCCGGTGATTTGCACCCCCCTCAAACTTTCGATTTTGCACCCCTTTCCCCCCCCCCCCCGCCCTAAAACGTTCGATTTCCACCACCCCCCCCCCTCGCAAATTTTTTCCAACCCACTTTGGCGCCCCCTAAGGTCGGCACTCGGGGACATATGCCCCCCCCCCCCTCGCTACGCCTCTCCTATAAAACCCGAAAGATAGAATAATAATTAGAAAACAGTATAAATAATAGGCAGTATTTAAAATATCCGTGTTTTACCTACAATATTTCACTTTATCCATTCACGCATTTTTTTCCAGTACTTTAAATTTTAAAAATTTACAAAAGAGTTTAATAACTAAAACCATTGCGCACCTAATGAACGTGATGACGCGTCTTTAATAGTGCTGAATAGTTGATTAAAATTATAAGTAATAAACAGTAGGGCCTACATTCAGTGAATAAAATAAATAAAAGATTGCCTTTTATCAATCCATGCTAATTATAATTTTCTAACAATAATTTCCTCTTACACATCCGAATAATTTGCATTCACATTTTGATAATTATATTATTGCAACACTAATTCCTTCTATGACGAACGTATATTTGCATTCACATTTTTTATTAGCGTGAGTTTAAATGTATTTTTAAATTACCTCCTTTGTCAAAATTAGAAAAGAGTTAAATTAATTTGATTTTTCTACCGTACTGTTATTATGTTATTAAAATGTATCCACTTTTTCTAGGAATATAAACGTAAATGATATTTGACATTGATCCTTTTAATATGTTTTAGCAATGTGCGTGTATTTAATATTTTCTTTAAGTTATGCAAAAGAGTAAACACAGTGGCAATTATAAAATAGCTCTATGCCGCTATATAAACAAACCCTACTCTAATACTTATAATAAGACACTGCGGTGCACTGAAAAGCACAGCATGGTGCGAATGTTTACTTTTATGGTTCCAAAAGCTATAGCGATGACGGAAGGAAGGACTGACACACTACCAGCAGCGTTATATTATAGACTAGCTGCATCCCGTGCTCCGCCACGGTAAATCTTTTTAAAATATACCAACTTTGGAACAGAACAAAACAAACAAAAACACAAAACAAACACAAACAAAACACAACCACAACACAACCACATTACAACCATAACACAATCACAACACAACCACAAAACAACCACAAAACAACCACAACACAACCACAACACACGGTAAATCTTTTTTAAATGTACGAAGTTGGGAACAGAACAAAACTAAATACAACACAAACGAACGCAAAGAAAAAACAAAAACGAAAAAACAAACACAACACTCAACATAAACTCAATTTAAATGTAATCATAAAGGCATATTGCTCACAGTCTATCCCGTAGCGCCAAATCGCGCCCTTTCCGAGCGCCGGCGGAAAATTTCGATTTACACCCTCCCACCTCCCTCAAACTTTCGATTTCCACCCCCCCCCCCCCCGCCCCCCCCCCCCTCTTGCTACGCCTCTGTTATAAAATCCCTAGCTTTTCCGCAAATAAATTAAAGGCAGTATTTAGAATATCCGTGTTTTACCGACCATATTGCACTTTATAAATTCATGCATTTTTTTCAGTACTTTTAAAAATTTACAATAAAGTTTCATGACTAAAACCATTGCGCACCTAATGAACGTGATGACTTAATATAGTAATGGAGAATAGTTGATTAAAAATTATAATTAGTAAACAGTACATTCAGTACTTTTATCAATCAATGCTAATAATAATATTCCAACAATAATGTACTGTTACACGTCTGCATAATTTGCATTCACATTTTGCTAATTATATTATTCCAACAATTATTCCGTCTTGCAGATTTTGCATTCACATTTTTAGCGTGAGTTCAATTTATCTTTGAATTACCTCCATTGTCAAAATTACTAAGCAGTTTAATTAGATTTTTCTACCCTACTGTTATTATGTTATTAAAATGTATCCACTTTTTCTGGGAGCCTAAACGAAAATGATATTTGACATTAATCTTTTTAATACGTTTTAGCAGTTTGCGTGTATTTAATATTTTCTTGACGTTATGCGAAAGAGTAAAAACCGTGGCAATTATAAAATAGCTCTATGCCGCTATATAAACAAACCCTACTCTATTACTTATAATAGGACACTGCGGTGCACTGAAAAGCACAGCATGGTGCGAATGTTTACTTTTATGGTTCCAAAATCTATAGCGATGACGGAAGGAAGGACTGACACACTACCAGCAGCGTTATATTATAGATATATACAGTTTGAATCGTGTGATTAATTAAAAAAAATTACAATACAGAAACAAATACAACTGATGTGGCACCTCTATTTAAATTTACTTATGAGCAAACTGCGTAGCGGTGGGGAAATTTTGACAAGGTCAACAACGTCGACACGATGAAGTAGTAGTATTCTTACAGTTTGGGCGATAGTGATTACGATTACAAATTATATGAAACAGTTACAACCCCCCTCCGCCATGGACCCTCTGTAAAAAATATATTGTCATAATACCACAGCTACATATTTAAATCTATTTCTGAATCAGTATACATGTGTAATATATATGCATGTTTAGAACAATCATCTAAAAACTGACGCTATGTTCACTCTGAGTTGGTTATCTTCCCCCCCCCCCCCCCCACAACACCTCACCACCACAATTGTGTATAGCGACATTAATGTCACACCTAGGTATACACTGGGTTGGATAATTGACCTACAGTGACCGGACAGTGGTGAATGATGTTGAATCCCCCCCCCCCCCAACCCACCCCGGACTGATCTGTTAAGTACATGTAACCAAAAATTCCGTAATGATGTACCAAAGTACCATGCCGCCAGAAAATTAGCTTTTTAAACGTAAAACTCTGTGAATATTGTTTTTGCAATTACCAGTAAAAAGGTGTGTGAACAATACAGTGATCTAACCCATACCTATCACTATGTTAAAAAATCATCTTTAAAGAACACAAAGAAGCAGTCGTTAATTAAAATATATGATCTGAGCTAAAAAAAGACCGATATTTAGTTAAATGTAGGATGTTATTCCGAATGATTTTCTATTAAATCGAAAAGCGTGATTTTATACCAACTCTGATTTCAAATACTTTCATTATGCTGTGATACTTTAGCATTTATGGTGACGATATATTTAATTCTGATTATAGACAAAAACATTTTGTAAACACGAATAGTATTAAACAATTTCATTATATTTTAAAGTAATTATTTATTTGTTTTGACATTTATAATTAAATGTGTAGATTTATACATATTTATATTAAGAGAGTGATTATTTCCCCTATTTTACTTGTCATAAATAATTTCCCAGGAATTATTATGTAAGAAAATTTTTTACAAGAATTACAAAACAGATTGTGCTACGTTAATTGTTTTTGGTTGTAGTGTGTGTATATTTTTTTTTGTTTAGATTGATACAATTTATGTTTTGTCGGCCTACATTGTGTGTTTTTTCTTATTTCTTCAGAGTGCTACTTTCAATTTATTTTACATCATAGCGAAGTAATGACATACAGCTGGTAATTATATATATATATATATATATATATATATATATATATATATATATATATATATATATATATATATATATATATATATATATATATATATATATATTATAATACACGTATATAGAACGTGTTAAAAATTCGGCGCCTTTTTTTGCACTTTTCGCTCCCCCTACAACGAAAACCTGGATACGCCTCTGAATACAATGCTGGAATTGTTTGTTTCTAGTGAGCAGAGTATATAAAGCTCAAATGGATTGTTTTGTGGGTTTTATTTCTCTTTTTTATCATTTCTCTCTTTACTTTTCTCACAATTAATCTTCAACCAACTGCTCAACACAATCAATTCTAATTATTCTACCATCTCGTCTTTCCATTCAAATTTACTCAATTGAACAAATCTAAATATAAGCATAGATTAACATTTGAATCTCTGTGTCTCAATTTTTAAATATTACATATTATGTAGTATAACTGTAAAACATGCCCGTGTATTATGGCTGTGCATTTATGCTGCGTAATATAACTGTGTATTACTGTACGGTTGTGTATTTTTCCTGTGTGTTATTAAAAAGTGCGTTATGGCTATGTATAATGACTGTGTACTATGGCTGTGGATTAAGGCTGTGGATTAAGGCTGTGGATTAAGGCTGTTGATGATGGATGTGTACGGTTTCCGGGTTATGGTGGTTACTGTATAATAAGTCATTGATACACATCTATAATTCACTGCCAGAATACACAGCCATCATAACCAACAAGCTAAGAAGTGTGACTTGTTTGTAAATTAATTTAATACTCATGCATTCACATATTACTACATAATATTAATAATTTATACTACACATAAAATGTGTAATTTTGGTTTTCTGTATTATATTGTTTAAAGTAGACACGTTTAGTTGACTGATAATTTGGTTGGTTGTTACAACATATATGCGTATGATTAGTTTTCTGACCATTTATTAAACTGATGCTTTAAACCCAAAAACCAGTACGTAAAATATTGCAATAATCAAATAAACTCACTAGAGT